>NW_027507718.1:410870658-411423158 GCF_037356315.1 Lithobates pipiens
GACCGTGCCCGCGGGACCCGCAGACTCGTTGTCTGCCGGTGTGCCACGATTGTGTCATGGAGTGGCAAACAAGGCATTTTTCCCTGTGCTGCCTAGTGACAAGACAGAGATCTACTGCTCCCTGTCATCAGGAGCAGTGATCGCGGTCATGTCCTAGGTAGCCCCTTCTCCCCATAGTTAGAATCACTCCCTAGGACACACTTAACCCCTTAAACACCCCCTAGAGTTTAACCCCTTCCCTGCCAGCTTCATTTATACAGTAATCAGTGAATTTTTGTAGCACTGATCGCTGTATTAAATGACAGTGGTCCCAAAATAGTGTCAAAAGTGTCTGATTTGTCCGCCATAATGACTCAGAAATGATAAAAATCGCAGCTCGCCACCATTACTAAGAAAAAAAAAACGTATAATAAAAATGCCATAAATCTATCCCCTCTTTTGTGGACGCTATAACTTTTGCACAAACCAATCAATATATGCTTATTGCAATTTTAATTTTTTTTATTTTTTTTACCAAAAATATGTATAAGAATACATACAGTATCGGGCTAAACTAAGGAAACCGTTTATATATATATATATATATATATATATATATATATATATATATATATATATATATATATATATATATATATATATATAATTTTTTTTTTTTTTTTTTTTGGGGGGATATTTATTATAGCGAAAAGTAAAAAAAAATAGATTTTTTTTGTTATTTTTTTCAAAATTTTTATGTTTATAGCGCAAAAAAAAAAAAGCAGAGGTGAATCCAAATGCCACCAAAAGAAAGCTCTATTTGTGGGGAAAAAGAAAATACATTTTGTTTCTGTGCAGCGTCGCACGCCAGTGCAATTGCCAGTTAAAGCGACGCAGTGCCGAATCGCAAAAAGTGCTCTGGTCAGGAAGGGGGTACATTTTTTTTCAGGGCTGAAGTGGTTAATCAATACAGCTGTAATTCGAAAATGCAATACATATGCATTACAACACATGACTTTACTTAAATTTTTTTACTCTGTCGTACAAGACTTTTCGGGGCTTTGGTAAACGAATCGGAGATTTGCATGCAAAAAAAAAAAACGGACAATCATTCATGTGTACCGGGCTTTGCATTTTGAACTTCTGTGGCTGTGGCCCAGTGTCATTTTTGACACTCAAACTTTGTTTGGCAGGGTTACTAATTGCTTGATTGATGGTTCCTATCCAAGCAGAAGCCAATCAGTACTTCTTATTTCTTGTATTATGCTACTTTTTGCAAATAAAGTTCACCTTTGTTTAAAAAAAGTGAATTCTTTTTTTTTTTTTTTTTACTGGGAGCCTGGAAAGCATTGCACACACTCGATCAGCAGATCACAGGTGCCATGCAGGACTCCTGCAGACTGTCTGTGTAAGCTGTAGGATGCAGCCATTCAGGCAGTGCCATATACAGCCACATTTCTTTTAAAATTGTGGCAGAGAGTGCGAGGAGAAGATCCCCCCAGCTCACTGTCAAATCAAAAGCAGCGGATCAGGGAGCAGCTGCAGTAGTGGGAACATGTTACATGTTCCATCCTAGAAATGCGTGGAACATGTAGCATGTTCCCAAAGGTGAACTTTTCCTTTTATGGCCTCATGCAAACTGCTGCGCCTAAATGTTTAGGGGTTTTTGTCATTTTTTTTGCCAAAGCTCCTGAACTCATCTCAATAATAAAATCCATGCACACACAGGCTTTTAGCAGAATTTAGCGGCAGTAAAACGCTCCTTTCCAGAGTCTCGTTCAGGAGAGGAGTGTTTTGAAAGAAAACCATCAAACGCGATTAAAATGTGTCTAAACGTGCCTTAACGCTAGGCATGTTTAACACTTCATCGTTTATTTTAATCGCCAAAATAAATGAAAGTATGAAATAAATGTCCAAACTCCAAACACTGCTAAACTTGTTTGCCTGGTTTGAAAAAATAAAGCTTGGGTAAGTTTATAACACTGATTTTCTCTGATTTTATCTTGTCAGGAGAAACCGAGTTTAAAGAAGTTCACCTTTTGACTAAAAATAATAAATTCACCTTTTTTTTGCAGGTAAAAAAAAAAATGCATTTATTATATTTTGCGAGCCCGTAAAGCATTGCACCAGCGATCAGCAGATTATTGTTGTTTTGCTCGTACCTCGTACACGGGGGCCGGTGCATTCATAACATGTTACATGTTACACCCTGAATATGGGTGTAACATGTTATGAAAGATGAACTTATCTTTTTGAAATAAACCAGTGCATGAGGTCTAAAAAGTTTACATTTTCCTTGACACTTCTGTGCCATTGGTTATTTCTTTATAATGGGTAATTGGAAAAGACAAAACAAGCAATCCATAGAATGATTTCATGGATGTAGTCTGCCTCGTGTTTGAGTTGACGGAGTGCCACGGACAGAAGGCGTTTCGTAATGCTTGTATACAAGCCACGTAGACATTGTTTTCCCGCATTGTCTTTTGTTCTTGTCCAGTGTTTGTGACTTGGGATTGGGCAATGGATCTATTGTTATTGTTGTTGTCTCTTAGATTCTTATTTGCATATTGTAATGGCTTGTGATTGGATAAATCATCTATTACCTTTTGCTAGAATTGTTTTATATTTTTGTTACGGGTCAGTTTATGCCGGCGCTTTATGCGGGCACTTTATGGTTCCTCTCTCTGCTCAGATGAGATCGGAGATGGAAAATAGCATATGGGAGATGACCATTCACAACATATAACCTCAGAACACTAAAGCTTCATGCGCATGGCGGTTCAGGGGCTATACAGTGTGTATATAGCTTGTGTAACGACTTCCCCGGGACCTGCTGTTGCTTCATTCAGCTGACCAGTGAGATGAATAAGAAGAGGTGGTTATATGTGGCTGTGCGCCTAGGTTTGTGTAAAGCACCTGTACATGTACTGACCTATTCTCCAAACGCAGAGCAGCTGCCCACAGTGGTGATGGGTCCCATAGTAGGCATTACACAGGCCTTGAGCTCTGTATGGTCTCTGTATGGTCTCTGTATGGTCTCTGTATGAAGTCTAAAACTGAATAGAATCCATCCCTTTGCTTGTATTTTCAGACCATTCACTTCTCATTGTGATTGTTGACATAAACCCTGCTGGAAATAATGACCACATACATATATGTCTCATGTTTCCAAGTCGCCTGTTCTGTCCATTTATATTAGTGTAGAGGAATACTATGATCAGCACACAGCCAAGCATGGGGGCTCTGCAGATGATATGTGGTGGGAGTAAGAAGTAAATATGTGAGATGGACCAAAGCCACATTATGATCCAGGGAGGTTGTAGATAATTTAATTTTTTCCTGGCTGCCACCTTGTTGTTGTTCTCACTTTCATGGCCAGATATTGTACATTTAGATTAATTTAAGTATATGTGTTCGGTCTGTACATGTGGACCTGCTTGTATAAACAGTTTTTCCCCAAATGGAAACCTATATCCTTACGATGATGTACACATTTTTTTTTTTTTTTTTGCAGAGATGGGTTTACATGAAAATAGAACTAAACCCTCCAAACCGTTAAATTTAAGGCTTGCCGTAAATAACTGTCACTTTTGCTTGTGCTGTCAACCAAACTGTCAAGCCATCAAATAGCTGGTGTCCTAACAGATCACCTGTGCAGCACCATGACGACTGCAGATCAGAGGCCAAGATGGCAGCTTCCTTGGCTGTAAAGAATAGGAGGGTTTAGTTGTGCTTTAGGACCCCTTTCACACTGTGCCGCCCATAGCGTCTGTGGTAAAACGCCGCTATTTTTAGCAGCATTTTACCGTCAGATTTGCAGCGCTTTTAACTCCCGCTAGCGGCAAAGAAAGGGTTAAAACCACCCGCAATGCCTTGCAATAGCTGGGTTTTTGCCGGCGGTATAGCCACGCTGCCCCATTGATTTCAATGGGGAGCAGCGGTGGAGAAGCAGTAAACACATTGCTCCTTCACCGCTCCAAAGAGGCTGCTTGCGGGACTTTTCCTGACATCCTGCCATCGCACCGATCCAGTGTGAAAGCCCTCGGGCTTTCACACTGGAGACAATGGAGCAGCTGTTTGAGGGCGGATTGCAGGCACTATTTTTAACGCTGTAGTGCCTGCAAAACATCCTCAGTGGGAAAGGGGTCTTAGGGATATGGCAAGTTGACAGATACGGCCAAATCGTGTGATGGCCCCATGGCAGTGAGAGGCTCACAACCCCGCTGGGTCCGCTGACACTCTCAGTTGCTTGAATGGATTAAATAAACTGTCTTGGTAAAAAATGGCCACCTGGGGCAGCATCCTACCTCATATTTTCCTATTTTATGTTTAATAAATTTGCAAAGATTTAAAACAAACATCTTTCATGTTGTCAATGTGGGGTATTGCTTGTAGAATTTTGAGGAAAATAATGAATTTAATCGCTTTGGAGGAACCAGAATTCCTTGCTGGTTCCCGCGCACGCTCAGTGGCTACAGCTACGAGCGGTGTATTCGGCTAGGCACACTGACTCAGGGGATGAATTATACGAGATCCCAGGAGACATTGCGGAGATCAGCGGAAATTATGCTGATTACCACAGAAACCCCACCCATAGCCGCAGGGAGAAAATAAGAAACGCAGCAGGGAACGAAACGTAAAACGAAAAAGGTAAAAAAATTAAAAAAAAAACAAAAAAGGGGGCATTAACCACTTTCAGACCGGACCATTTTGCTGGTAAATGACCAGAGGTCTTTTTACACTTTGGCACTGCGCTGCTTTAACTGGTAATTGCGCGGTCATGCAATGTTGTACCCAAACAAAATTTGCGTCCTTTTCTTCCCACAAATAGAGCTTTCTTTTGATGGTATTTGATTGCCTCTGCGATTTTTATTTTTTGCGATATAAACGTAAAAAGACCGCAAATTTTGAAAAAAAATGATATTTTCTACTTTTTGTTATTAGAAAAATCCAATAAACTCAATTTTAGTCATACATTTAGGCCAAAATGTATTCAGCCACATGTCTTTGGTAAAAAAAAAGTCAATAATTGTATATTTATTGGTTTGCGCAAAAGTTGTCACATCTACAAACTAAGGTACG
This sequence comes from Lithobates pipiens, assembly GCF_037356315.1. Taxonomy (NCBI): domain Eukaryota; kingdom Metazoa; phylum Chordata; class Amphibia; order Anura; family Ranidae; genus Lithobates; species Lithobates pipiens. Next base: position 410,875,720 of record NW_027507718.1, read on the forward strand.
TTTTCTGCAATTTACGCAGCTTTTAGTTTACGACTGCCTATCTCATTTCTTGAGGTGCTAAAATGGCAGGGCAGTACAAAACCCCCCCAAATGACCCCATTTTGGAAAGTAGACCCCCTAAGGAAATTGATAAGAGGCATGTTGAGCCCATTGAATATTTTATTTTTTTGCCTCAAGCGATTGAATAATGACAAAAAAAAAATTTTTTTTTTTTTTTACACAAAGTTGTCACTAAATGATATATTGCTCACACATGCTATGGGCGTATGTGAAATAACACCCCAAAATAAATTCTGCTGCTTCTCCTGAGTACGGGGATACCACATATGTGGGACTTTTTGGGAGCCTAGCCGCGTACGGGGCCCCGAAAACCAAGCACCGCCTTCAGGCTTTCTAAGGGCGTACATTTTTGAGTTCACTTCTCACTACCTATTACAGTTTTGAAGGCCATAAAATGCCAAGATGGCACAAAACCCCCACAAATGACCCCATTTTAGAAAGTAGACACCCCAAGCTATTTGCTGAGAGGCATGTTGAGTTCATGGAATATTTTATATTTTGCCACAAGTTGCGGGAAAATTACAAACTTTTTTTTTTTTTTTTTTTTTTTCACAAAGTTGTCACTAAATGATATATTGCTCACACATGCCATGGGCATATGTGAAATGACACCCCAAAATAAATTCTGCTGCTTCTCCTGAGTACGGGGATACCACATATGTGGGACTTTTTGGGAGCCTAGCCGCGTACGGGGCCCCGAAAACCAAGCACCGCCTTCAGGCTTTCTAAGGGCGTAAAATTTTTGAGTTCACTTCTCACTACCTATTACAGTTTTGAAGGCCATAAAATGCCAAGATGGCACAAAACCCCCACAAATGACCCCATTTTAGAAAGTAGACACCCCAAGCTATTTGCTGAGAGGCATGTTGAGTCCATGGAATATTTTATATTTTGCCACAAGTTGCGGGAAAATTACAAACTTTTTTTTTTTTTTTTTTTTTTCACAAAGTTGTCACTAAATGATATATTGCTCACGCATGCCATGGGCATATGTGAAATGACACCCCAAAATAAATTCTGCTGCTTCTCCTGAGTACGGGGATACCACATATGTGGGACTTTTTGGGAGCCTAGCCGCGTACGGGGCCCCGAAAACCAAGCACCGCCTTCAGGCTTTCTAAGGGCGTTACAGTTTTGAAGGCCATAAAATGCCAAGATGGCACAAACCCCCCCAAATGACCCCATTTTGGAAAGTAGACACCCCTAAATTTAGGGGTACACTAGTGAGACTAGGTAATAAATGGCGGGTGCCCTGAAACTATAAAAAAATAACTAACCAACCAGCGTCACCTGTAACAGTTATATGGTGATCACTGGTGAAAGGGTTAACTAGGGGGCAATCAGGGGGCTTTATGCGGTAGTATATGGGGGTCCCTGGCGCTATAAAAAGCTGCGGCGAACCTAAATACCTACCTGCCTAACTAGCGTCACCTGTGACACTAATACAGCGATCAGAAAAACGATCGCTTATTAGGCTGGGTTCACACTGGAGCGATGCGGGAACGCCACGAATGCGCGGCGGGTTCCCGCATCGCATGCCTCCCGGCGGCAGTTCACACTGCCCTATGCGAACTGCTGGGAGTGTCAGTGAAATGTTACTGACACCCCCAGATCAGTTCGCATATCGCAGTGCGATCTGCAAACTCGGATCGCATGGTGTGAACACCCATGCGATCCGATTCTGCTGCGGGCCAAAAAAAGGGTCCCGTGCGAATTTGCGGCGGGTGCGGCGGGTGTGGCGGGTGCGGCGGGTGCGGCGAATGGCTGAACTCGAATCGCACAGAGATCGGATGTGATTTGCACTGCAGTGCGGTGCGAATCACATCCGTTCTCATAAACCGCTGCAATGTGAACCCAGCCTTAGTGACACTGGCGACGGGGGGTGATCACGGGGTTAAACCTTTATTGGGGGGGTTAGGGGGGTACCTTAGAACTAAAGGGGGCTAACCCTAACTGCCCTAACAGTTATTAGTCACAAATGACACCCGCCGGGTGATCAGGGGGTTAAACCTTTATTAGGTAATAAATGGCGGGTGCCCTGAAACTATAAAAAATAACTAACCAACCAGCGTCACCTGTAACAGTTATATGGTGATCACTGGTGAAAGGGTTAACTAGGGGGCAATCAGGGGGCTTTATGCGGTAGTATATGGGGGTCCCTGGCGCTATAAAAAGCTGCGGCGAACCTAAATACCTACCTGCCTAACTAGCGTCACCTGTGACACTAATACGGCGATCAGAAAAATGATCGCTTATTAGGCTGGGTTCACACTGGAGCGATGCGGGAACGCCACGAATGCGCGGCGGGTTCCCGCATCGCATGCCTCCCGGCGGCAGTTCACACTGCCCTATGCGAACTGCTGGGAGTGTCAGTGAAATGTTACTGACACCCCCAGATCAGTTCGCATATCGCAGTGCGATCTGCAAACTCGGATCGCATGGTGTGAACACCCATGCGATCCGATTCTGCTGCGGGCCAAAAAAAGGGTCCCGTGCGAATTTGCGGTGGGTGCGGCGGGTGTGGCGGGTGCGGCGGGTGCGGCGAATGGCTGAACTCGAATCGCACAGAGATCGGATGTGATTTGCACTGCAGTGCGGTGCGAATCACATTCGTTCTCATAAACCGCTGCAATGTGAACCCAGCCTTAGTGACACTGGCGACGGGGGGTGATCACGGGGTTAAACCTTTATTGGGGGGGTTAGGGGGGTACATTAGAACTAAAGGGGGCTAACTCTAACTGCCCTAACAGTTATTACAGTCACAAATGACACCAATGCAAAAAAAAAAAAAAAAAAAAAAAAAAATGACATTGGTGTCACTGTGACTGGGGGGCAGGGGTAATTGGGGGGGTGATCGGGGGGTAAAGGGGGGGTGTGAGTGTGCCTGGCATGTTCTACTGTGTGTGTAGAGTGTTGGTGCAACTCACCGATCCGCTCTCCTCCGTGTCGGAACGAAAAATACCGACACGGAGGAGAGAATACATCACTTCCTCTCCTGTGTTTACATTACAGGAGAGGAAGTGATGTCACGGGGGATTCCTATTCGTCGGGAGCGATCGCGAGGGGGTGGCCATGAACGAATGGCCGTCCCCTCGTCCGGGATCGCTCCCGCACGAATACCGACCGCCGCAGGCATCGGGCGGGGGCCCGATCGGGCCCCCGACCCGCGGGAGGCAAGGGACGTACATGTACGCCAATATGCCTGCCCGTGCCATGCTATCGACGTACATCGTCGTGCGGCGGTCGGCAACTGGTTAAGCACTAGTTAGAGCTTCGTAAAAAGAAAGGCAGGAAGATAAAAAAAGTGTGTAGAACCACTTTTAAGGCTGCAGTCACATCTGAGTGTGCAAAGTTTTCAGGTGGAAAGTCGCGTGTTTTTGCCGCATTTTTTTTTTGCAGCGCTTTTGCCACAATTTTGTACAGGTCAAAGGGTCACCAATGTAAAAAGCAGATAAGCGCCTGTAATCTGCCTAAAAAGAAGCTCATGTACTTTTTTTGAACTTTAGGCGTTTTGCTTCATGCAACTGAACGCTCAGATATGAACAGTGACCATTTAGATGAATTGGATTTTGCTTGTTGGGCATTTTGGTACTTTTGAGATGGGCGTTTTACATGCAGCCTTATGCCCTCCTGCACACTGGATGTTTTTACAGATGGCTTCAGGTGTTTTTTTGTGAGACTATAAACTCCCCAGCATGTTATCCTATGTGTTCATGCACACATAAGCTTTTATCAGCATTTTTTGGCAAGAGCGTTTTCAGGCTGGAAAAAAAACAAAACAACCTATTGGGTAAGAGGCGTTTTTCAGGTGTAAAAACGCTCTGACTCTGATAGAAGCCTAAAAACTTGACTATTTTGCATTTATGACCATTTTTGAACCATATGCCTTTGTGGGAGTATAATTTTGCTATATAAACGCAGAAAAACACTTAAAAAATGCTGCAAACTCATTCTGCAGCTACAGCTTTCTATAGCCAATGCTACTGGTGTTTTTGTAATGTTCGGCGTGCATGAGGCCTTAATATATTTCTAGAAGAGAACCATATATGCTATAGCAGGCCCAGAATGGAAAGAATGCATGCACATGTTGTACAAGGAAGGCGATCTGAAAACAAACAGTGGCCAGGAAATTGAGTGTATTTGTTTAATAGCTGCATCTGCAAAAACCTGGATTTTGTTTAGACTGAGCAGATCCGTAGATTTAGGTCTTAATCCCCAACAGTTTAAAAATCTGATGTGCAAATGAAAACTCAAAGTGCAGCTGAGCAAAGCTTGTAGGTTTGGTGAGAACTTGTTGACTGCAGGTGAGTGTATGGACAGATGAAGGACTGTATCAGTCAGAAATTTTATAGAGGGTCTAATATGTGTGAGGAAACTTGGGGAATCTAGTGTCTGCTATGACAGATTGGTGCTTATTCCAGATTGCCCTGCAGGATTTATTAAACATTTTGTGAAAATGTTATTCCCTGCCCTTGTAAAATGTCTAAAGCAGCCTTTGTCAAACTTTTTACCCCCATGGAACCACTGAAATAATTTTCAGATCTAGGGGAAGCCTGCTAAAACCAATTCATTGGGGGTCAATGGGGAAAAAAATGCTCCTTGCATTGTACAGCCGTGGGAAGGATGCCCTATTTTCAGAACCCTAATCATATGATTGGTGACGTACTGGTGGTCACTTTCCAGTAGCACTAGCTCCAGAACTGTGCAAGCACCATCAAATGGGAGGTCAGTCAACCACAGTTCCATCAAACCTCTGGAGAAACTCTGGTTGAGAATGAATGGTCTAAAGCAGTCTACAAACTGCGTGCCAGATGCTGCCCCTTGCTAGCTTTTATCTGGCCCTTGGGGCACTATTCCTCCCACTGATTTGAGGCACTGTTACTAACACTGACACCAGCAGTGATGCAAAACTCCACCTAACTGACATCAACGATGGGGCATTATTGCATCCACTAAAACCAATCGTGGGGCACTATTCTTCCCACCCATAACAGTGATGAGGCACTGTTCCTCCCACCCCAATGATAGCAGTAATGGGACACACTTCTTCCCACTGATGCCAACGACGGGGCACTATTCCTTCCACTGCCACCAATGAGGGAATGCTATTCCTCCTCCTACTGACCACAAGTACCCTGCAACTGAACACCATGCTTGAGACATTATTTACTTCCAAGGGGGGCGATCCTGGGACATTTGCTACCCTGACTGGCTACAATCAGGTCTAACACCCCCCCCCCCCCCCCAAAATAAGTCTGAAGGACAGTAAACTGGCCCTTTGTGTGGAAAGTTTGGATGCCCCTGGTCTAAAGAAATAACTAATTGTACTGCCGTTGGAACCAATAAAATACTGCATTTCACGTACTAGAACCCTGGCGCCTGATCTGTGGCCCAAGGGCCACATTTGGCCCTTTTGCACTAATTGTTTGGCACATGGGGGCCCCTGTAGACCGTGATCTTTTGATGCTTACACAAACACGTGAAGAAAAAATATTCTTTAGACTGGCTTCTAGCAGTTAATGTTTGGATTTAGTTCTTTCATACTCTTACGTTTTTTATTTGCTGTCCATCCATTTTTCCCTTTTCATAATCTGTATTCTTTTCGCCTGTCTTTTAATGGATTTTGCTGAAATCTTAAATATTGTACATATAATATTTAAGGGGGTTGTAAGAAACACAAATGTAGGATTGGTTTGTAAAAGGGATGTAATGGCTGTAATCTGTAGCAGTCTCTAGTAACGTCTCTCCCGTTTGACGTTCTTCTAAGACATGTTCATAGCCACCAACAACTCCTCCTATAGTATGTTTGTAGACTTTGACAATCTCCTGTTGCATACATTTTTAGTTTTCAACAACTTTCTAGAGGATTACATTTATTGAATTATATTTGTGGCCTTTGAGGATGCCATGGCCACCCCTTGATGCCCCCTAGATCAAGTATGTTGACCACCACTGATCATGAATATCAGAGGGAAGCCGGTTGCCTTAGGTAGTTGGACTGAGGATCTTAGAGCTGTGAAGTGCTAACAGTTAACCATCACGCAGTGTAAAGTTTAGGTCTTTCATAAACTTCCATGTATGAGGCCCAATAAATATATATAATGTCTCTCTGTTAACTCTCAATGTTTTTAAATCACCTTTTCCTCATATACGGGTACCTTGTGACCTTTTACCAAGTGAGCGGTATGCTTAGTAGGCTATATAGATTGATGGTCATAAAGTAAAAGTCTTCTTTTATTGAATGTGAACAGGATTTATAAAACTGCGTTCTATTCTATTCTTTTCTTGGGTGTAAGCGAACACAGGGCAATAAAAGGATTATTATGCCCTCACGTGCACGTTCTCACAAACCCACCTACAAACATAAACTTTTATATAGTTGTCTTGAGTTTGTCCCATTAACATAGAATCATAATGGTGAGTCAAGGACTTTTTAAGGTTACAGAGAGGCCGCATATACGGGCACGACCGGCATGAAAAGTTTAAGGTAAGACGTGCCTTCCCAAGTCCATTGGGAAGAGGTTAAAGTAGTTTTAAAGGCAGACGCTTTTTTAATCTTCATGCATAGTATGCATTAAGATGATAAAACCTGTGTTCAGCAGCCCCCCCTAAAAACCTGAGCCCCCGTTCTATCCAGCGATGTACACAAGTGTCTCGACAGTCTGGGACTCTCCCGATTGGCTGAGACACAGCAGCGGTGCCATTGGCTCCCGCTGCTGTCAATCAAAGCCAATAAGGAGAGAGAGGGGTCAAACCGCACTCCATGTCTCAATCAACACACAGAGCTGCAGCTTGGCTCAGGTGCCTCCATAGCAAGCTGCTTGCTGTGGAGGAACTTGACAGAAGGGGGAGGGCCAGGAGCGCTGAAGTGGGACCCGAGAAGAGGAGGATCAGGGCTGCTCTGTGCAAAACCCCATGCACAGGACAGGTAAGTATGACATGTTTGTTATTTTTAAAGAAAGAAAAACAAGACTTTACAATCAATTTAAGGTAAAAAGTACCACTTTAAGCTGGCCATACAAGGAGCACATTTTGACCATTTCCTGAGGAACCATCTGAAACTCAAGCCATGGATGGTTCTGTCGATCACGCCGCACTCAACTTCTTTCGATCTGATAACCAAAGCCAGGCACACTGTTTAAGGGGAATTAATCGATTTCTCTTGTTCAGCCCAACTTTATTGCATAGCAGAAATCCTGGATTTTGGCACAAAGATTGTAACTTGCCTTATTGAAGCGCTTACCCCATGGTTTTAGGTTGGTATAGAGGCGACCAAAGGCAGAGTGCAGTCAGAATTTTCTTTATATTCTTTCTTGTTTGTTTCTCTTGTGTTCAGTGTCTCAAAGGTTTAGGCTAAAGGATCAGCACGACAGCCAGGCAACTAGCATTTTTAGGCATACATTTACAATGGCAGCCACCATATTTACTTCCAGGTTCCCCAGTAAAGGCTACTGTGAATGTTCAATGTGAAGAAAGAGCTGTAAGTATAAGAAGCATTCCAGTGAAAAGTGTCTGTGGTCCACCATCCCAACCTGCACTAACATGTCCTACAAGTTTCTGAGGACGTGAAACAAAAGTAAGATTTGAAAGGAATAAGGAATATAATAGTATGGATAATTAATTAAATATAGTCAGAATATTAGGTCTTTAGTAATTAGTTTGTAAAATCCTGAAATATTTAGTATGAGCTTCCTGCTAGTAAGTGCCTCGTCTTGTGCAATTCCATTCATCTCCCAGCATATCATTGTAAACAAGATGTGTATTATTTTGCCCCTGAGATTGTCTGTGTTCTGCTTGCTCTTTGGGAACAGGACCTTGGCTGAAGCACTCAGTCTGGCATTGCTTTTTATATGACTTTTTAAGTAACGCAGTGGAAAAGAACAGATGGAGGCAAGCACCAGCATTGGAATTATGAGTATTAAAATACAAAGCCAGTCACCGTGGAGACATATTGACGGATACCAGTTCAACATATGCCAAGCAACAGGCTTGTTAGGAGATGATTTAACCTATTGATGTAATCCAGCTGTACGCAATGTACTTCTGAAACACACGCATGATTGAATGAGAATAAACTCTTTTTCCCTTCTATTTATTATTGGGGAGACGTCATGCAACTTTGACAACTGTAATGCCCCATGCACACGGTCGGACATTCCCACAACAAAATTCATCAGATTTTTCCTGACGGATGTTGGCTCAAACTTGTCTTGCATACACACCGTCGCACAAAGTTGTTGGAAAATCTGATCGTTCGGAACGCGGTGATGTAGAACATGTACGATGGGACTGTAAACGGGCCAGTAGCCAATAGCTTTCGTCTGGTAATTTATTTTGTTCATGCGTGGCACTTTGTCCGTCGGAATTGTCTACACATGATTGGAATTTAAACAATCGGATTTTGTTGTCGGGAAATTTTAGATCCTGCTCTCAAACTTTGTGAGTCCGAAATTCCAACTGAAAAAGTCTGATGGAGCCCACACATGATCGGATTTTCCGACAACACCATCTGATCGCACGTTTTCCGTGGGAAAGTCTGACCGTGTGTACAGGGCATAACAGTTGCGTGATGGCAGGGGGTAAAGTCTGCTTAAGGCGGGGTTCACACTACAGCGATGCGGGAACGCCGCGAATGTGCGGCGGGTTCCCGCATCGCATGCCTCCCGGCAGCAGTTCACACTGCCCTATGCGACTTGCTGGGAGTGTCAGTGAAACGTTAATGACACCCCCAGATCAGTTCGCATATCGCAGTGCGATCTGCAAACTCGGACAGGAATCGGATCGCATGGTGTGAACACCCATGCGATACGATTCTGCTGCGGACCAAAAAAAGGGTCCTGTGCGAGTTTGGGGCGGGTGCGATGCAAATTCAGCCATACTATCTGTATGGCTGGACTCGCATCGCACAGAGATCGGATGTGATTTGCACTGCAGTGCGGTGCGAATCACATCCGGGTCTCCTAGCCGCAGCAGTGTGAACCCAGCCTAAAGGACAATCCATATCCAAAGAGATTTGCAAATGAAGTTGATCTTCTTTTGCTTGGATGCACAACCCCATTGTGGACTACATTTATTTGGGCTGTCAGCAATTATGTAAAGTTTTCCTCCTCGTTTTCTGTGTTTATCCTGCTAAGCCACCTATGTCTATATAGACGCAGTGGAGGAGATTTACTAAAACGGGAGCACACAGAAGCTGGTGCAATTGAACATAGTAACTAATCACCTTCCAAGTTCAGCTTTTTGTAATTAAGCTTTGACAATAAGGGTACGTTCACACTGAACACATTTCTGTGTGGGTTCAGGGGCGTTTTGAAAGACATCTGTGTGGGTTCATGCACAGATTTCAATTGAAATCGCCCCCGAAGTCACGAAAAGTAGTGCATGAACTACTTTTAGAAATTTGTTGTGATTTGACATGTCAAATTGTGCCGATGTGAACAGGGGCTAAAACCTAGAACTTGATTGGTTACTATGCGCAGCTGCAACAGATACTGTGTGCACAAGTTTTAGTAAATCTTCCCCAATATATAGCATGTGGTGCATGCTAGTTTATTTATTTTTCACTCTAAAGCAAACATTTTCTTAATTATGAATTTTGGCTATGGAAATGTTTACATGGGTGCGGTGAGGGGGATTATTGTTGCAGCCAGACACTGACCACCAATAGTGAGGGAGTTTATTGTTGCAGCCAGACACTGACCACCAATAGTGAGGGAGTTTATTGTTGCAGGCAGCCACTGACCACTAATAGTGAGGGGGGTTATTGCAGGCAGCCACTGACCACCAATAGTGAGGGGGGTTATTGTTGCAGGCAGCCACTGACCACCAATAGTGAGGGGGGTTATTGTTGCAGGCAGCCACTGACCACCAATAGTGAGGGGGGTTATTGTTGCAGGCAGCCACTGACCACCAATAGTGAGGGGGGTTATTGTTGCAGCCAGCCACTGACCACAGGCCCACTGCATCCAGAAAGCCCCCCCCCCCAGATCCATAATAAAATTCTCAGTACAGAGTCATTGTGTTTAGTTCTTTTTGTGTTCTGATGAATGCACAGTTAGGGCACTTTCACGCTCACAACGCGGGTGTCGGCCGGAAAGCGCCGCCATTTTTGGCGGTGCTTTACCGTAGTTTTTGCGGTGCTTTTCAGCCGCTAGTAGAACGCTTTTAACCCCCACTTTTAACCCCCACTAATGGCCGAAAAGGAGTTAAAAGCACCCGCAAAGCGCAGCTGCCCATTGAAATCATGATGTATACACTGCTCCTAAGGTGCCACAATGAAGCTGCTAGCAAGACTTATTTTTTTTTTTTTGCCATCCTGACAGCATGCCCCTTTGAAAGCACTCAAACTTGCACATTGGAGTGACAGGAGAGGTGCTTTGCAGGCGCTATTTTTAGTGCTATAGCGCCTCAGTGTGAAAGGGGTCTTAAGTTGGTCAGTCTGAAACACTGGAGAAGGGAACATTATGGGGGAGATTTACTAAAACTGGAGCCCTAGGAATCTGGTGCAGCTGTGCATAGTAACCAATTGGCTTCTAACTTCAGCTTGTTTAATTAAGCTTTTACAATAAATCCTGGAAGCTGATTGGTTACTATGCACAGCTGCGTCGGAGTCTGAGCGCACCAGTTTTAGTAAGGCTGGGTTCACATATATGTGGCTGGTTTGCAGTCTGGGGTGGGCTTCTGTTCACTGGTTCAGATGTAAGTTTTTACCTAAGTTTGCACGTGAACCAGACCAACGCACAGGGCTCTTTTCAAAATGGCACCACAGCTGCCCCGCACGTGTGTAAACCTGCTCCATTGAAAGCCGGTCACATTTACATGTTATGCGAATTGGATGCAGTTAAAAATGCATCCAATTCACATATATGTAAACCCAGCCCAGGCCTCCACCCCCTTGCTTTTATAATATCATTTTGGAGTGAACATTTTATTTTGCCATTACAACAATGATGTTGGAAGCTCCTAGTGAAATAATTGAAGGTTTAGAGGAATTGTCCAAGTAACAAAATAGCTGATGCATTGTGAATGTGCACTTCTCATAGGAGAGTCATGTGCGTTTTCTGCTGTGAAACAATTACAGAAAACTAACAGTGATGCTTTCCTTTATGGTGTTAATTTTTTCTAACCTATGCAGGTTTTTCGAGCACTTTGAATATCAGTATATCTACTGATTCTAAGTTTGAGGGCCAGTGAGCCAAACATAATTGAAATTCCATGGCTCTTACTACCTGGCTCAGAATCTGGGACTGAGTAAATAGCCGTGCGTGTCTTGTCCCATTGGCCTAGTAATGTCTCGCTTGGACAGAACAGTTTGTTTCCCCTGAATCCCCCTTGTTTACATGTTGGCTCTGGGGAAAACATTTTGAGAGTGCCTCAGTTATCTGCAGGACAGCCAACAACTTTTTTGGCTAGATTTCAGGTCTAAAAGCCATACAGCCTGACTGCCTGAGTACTTACGTGATGCTCTTTCAGGCCCTTTGTGTGCTCTGAGCATCGCTCTTACATGACTCCAAACACTTCTGTTTGGCAGTGTTTGAATGTTCTGATCACATCGCTCAGCAAAACATGTTGTTGTTTTTTTTATATACAAAGGTTCTTGCTTCTTGAAGGTCCTACACCATATTTGTCATGGTCTTAAGCTACTGAGAAAATATGGGGGCAACCATTGCTAGTCTCCCCTTTGTAGACCTAATTTATACCCATGTTTGGGGCCTTCAGGGTAGTCGGCAGAGTTCTCTGCAAAAAAAAAAGGCCTACCAGGCCCACAGCATTTTTTGGCCGCTCACATGATGTAAGTAGACATGCAGTACTTGTGGATGATGAGTATCATGGGTCAATTGAGGTGCAGAGACTGACCACATAGGGGTTTAAAACACAGTAATGAATATCATCATAATCAATTATAGCTACATATCCTGATGAGGAGCAAACATGTAAGAAGGTAAGCCATGGATTATGCGGTTTTCTTTTCTGTGACCACGGGTTGCAGGAAAATAAATTGCTTGATTCTCTCATCAACACAGACAGCGTTGCTAAGGGAATCCCTCCCACAGAGCTTTTGTGTTCTCCCTTGGGGGGGGGGGGGGTGCGGGAGGCCACCCCTGCTGGGAGAACACAATGATTATTGCTAGCAGCTATAACTGATGGCAATAATTGCATGCTGAAAATCTGACATGCTGGTTGTAACCAAATCGATCGGTGACTCGACTTTGGTACAATCAGCCTGCCCATAGGTGGTTTGAATCTCAAACGGTTCAAGCATCTATGGCCAGGTTAAGGCTTTTTTCAGTAAGATCATTAGTAGCAGATAAGAAAAAATAATTGGCAGTTAGGTAAATAATTATGTGGTTAACATACTAAAAAAATAAAATAAAATGTCTTCTGCGCAAAAAACGCTGCCTCACATTTCCAGCAGTTGTTTTATTACACTATATGACACATGTGCTACACTTCTGGCATCTCACAGGAATCATGCTGGGTGAAGGGACGATGCAACTCGTATGCACATGTGTAGGAGTTGGGATGTCTGGGAACCTGGTAGAAGAGATGGCAGCGGCGGGACACAAAGCAACCACTGACAAGCTATGCTGTTGCAGGTATACTGTGCAAACTTGCACATTATGATAAGAGCCCACTTACCACAGCGGACTTTACTTCTGCTTTAGGGATATGGGTATTTAGATTGAAAATGGTTGGCTGTGACCCAAAGCAGAGGGAGATTTCTTTGCTTGGGTACTCATCTGTAAAGTAACAAAACAGGCCCCATCACATGCTATGCATATATGTGAGCGTTCCATTCCATTTTGTGTTCTGTATTGTTAGCGAGTTTGGTACAGGAGCACACCGGCAATTTTATTAGCTCATTAATACTGATATATTTGCTCATTATGAACTTATAAAGCAGCTCTTGCCTCAGGCATACTCCCCCTTTAAAAATGAAAACATTGCACATTTATAAAGCACAGCAAATTGCTTTATAGAGGTTTTTAGCATCTTATTGGCTTGTTAGTGGAGTGTTCTGAGGAAAGCAAAATAAAAATGTAATTATACAGCTATATAGATGCATTTAGGCATGTTAATGCATACTGATGGCCAGCTTAAATCATTATTCTGGCCAACAGAATGTATAAACGCCAAACATGAATAAATGCGTGTGCACTTTCACAATCGGTGATGCACACCTTTCGCCTTGCTGTGTGCATTCACAATGGGTGTGTTAAGGGGTGCTACACATAAACATTTAGCCTCTTGCTATACCTACACTTGTAACACCGCCCTCACTACTGGAGGCACAATGAACTCTGGGACATGAAGTCTCTCTTTCCAGCTCTTCCTCTCTTGCATTGCTAAGAAGACAACTGGAGCAGTTATGAGAATGGGACTTCTGAAAGACACAGTCCACCTTTTCGCACAGTCAGCAATAAAAGCCAGATAGGAGTTCTAATCTTTAACTGTTCTATAAAAAAAAAAAACGAAAAAATCCCCTCTACATATTAACCCACAGCTATATGCATGTTTGTGGTGGCAAGATTGGTGGACATCTGCATACAGTATAAGTGTCTGTTTTGATCTAGGGCGCGCTCTGTTGGCACCCTCAGGACTTATCATTGACTGCTTCTAGTCAAGGGCCAACAATTGGGAGCCAGTAGGATGAGACATCACCATGTTCCAGCCAATCACAATCAGGAGCCCCCCACGGGCATCACATTCAATTTAAAGCACCACCTTCAACTGGTATAAAGGGGAGCTGTAAATGCGTTTTTAGAGAGTCTTGTGAAACTTCTTACAATCATTACCCTGTAACCTTTCTAGTTCCTTTGCAGGCAGTATTTGTGTTCACAGGGGACCAGAGAAGGCAAAGTTTGACCACAAATTGTTGTGGTGCCGCCCTCGCTATCCCTTTGTCATAGTCATCAGCCCACAAGTGGGCCTCATTTTGCTTTGGGCCCATTCCAGTTTGGTTTCCTGCTGCTATGCCACAGTTCATCCTGCCATAAAAGAAAGCAGCAAGCATGTCTTTTTTCCAACAATGCCATGTCCCAGGTATTGGTAACACAGCCTATTTACAAATGTGTCCGAGAGCCAACATCACAGCAGTCCTCAGAAAATCCCAATATTGTCTGTGCACCCACGCTTTTAAATATAACCCTTCCAATCTTTAAATAGTGTTTTTTCTGGCTGCTGTTATTCTTTCATACACTTGACAATGTGAGGAATTCTGTTCTTGGCAGAAAGCTTTCAGGCATGAAATCCTGTTTGCTACCACGTGGTCTTCTCCTCGGTTACACTATGTTACAGACCTGGTTGGCAGATGATGTGAAGTGTCAGCTGGGAGTGAGCAGGTCCAGGGATTAGACGGGTATGCAGTAGAGTGTCTGCATTATACTGTCATAATATTTGCCTTTTTAAGTGATAGTTCTGGAGTTTAGTCTGCAGCACGGCTTCAGGAAACGGCCTTGTCTTTTTCATTTATGTGTGAAGAGAATAATGTAAGATGGGAGCACCCTTTTTTGGGGGGCGTGTGGGGCTGGGGTTATGTCCTAAACCTTGTATAAGGGCATGTTCATGCCAATCCACACACTATATCGCGTGCATGCTGGAGTGCGCTGTGTACATGATGTGCTTTGTTACAACACGTTGCACTTTTTTTACTTTTATATATATATTTTAAACTTTATGAAATGTCACTATATTCAACTCTATACACCAGTGTGCAGCCCCATCAACAGATCGCTGGGCCTCTCATTCATGTGGGTGTTTTGAGGCCTAAGCATAACGGCGTTTTTCTGCACTGGAGAGCTTGAGCTGGCACATACAGCCAGCCATAAAAGTAAATGGCTGTACTCGGGTAAATGACGCGTTTTTAAGCCAGTGCACAAAAGCATTGGCATATACCCAAGCACAGCCACGTACAACTGTTCACTTCTGTGGCTGTCTATGCTTGCCACCTGCCTGTTTGAAAATGCCAGGATTTTAGGCTAGGCAAAATGACCGCCTGCATGTAGCATGTAGCCTTGCAGCTTGAATAGGACACGTAGAAAACAAATGTTTCCTATGTGCCTTTGCATTGAGACTGTGTTAATTCATACTACTTAGTAAGGTTGAGCTCAGGAGTGTTCACAACTCCACTTGCCCGCGCCCGACAGGAAGCTGACACTCCACAGCGCTAATCACAGGTAGTAAGACATTTCCCGATCTGTGCAGCGGCAGATCGGGAAATGTCTCACTTCCTGTGATTAGCACTGCGGAGAGCCCGATTCTTAGTGCGTACAGGCACATGGAGTTGCGAACACACCTGAGCTCATCCTTACTTCTTAATGGACGTGGTATGATCGAGCCTTAAAGTGATACTAATTGGCTTCTAATTTCAGCTTGTTCAATTAAGCCTGCTCTCACACGAGTTCAATTCAGCAGAATTTGCACGATTTCAAACTGGCATTTCAGTCTGACTTTGGGTGCGATTTGACAGACATCTGTGCAGGTTCATGCAAAGATGTCTTGACATCGCCCCCGAAGTCACCAATAGTAGTGCAAAAACTACTTTTGTGAATCGCTGCGGCGCCATTGCTGGCAATAGGCACTGGTTTGGCATGCAATTTCACATGTCAAATCGCATGCCAAATCCGCCCAATGTGAACATGGGCTAAAACCTGGAAACTGATTGGATTTTGTGCAGAGCTGCGCCAGATTTTGCACTCCCCGGTTTTTGTATATCTCCCCCCATGGTTTAATTTACATTGTTCCTTCTATTTCTGTATGTGGAGGATGACACTGTAATTATTTTAAATTAAGAAGAAAAGTATGTAAGTACCTTTTTCCTAATCGATATACAGCTGTCACATGACTCAACTCTTTCCCAGCCTGTCTGCAGGGAAGCATAAGCAGGAGGAGCTTCTAGTCCTCTGCTGCTGGTCACATGTTCGAAAGAAAAAAAAAAAAACAGCCTTTGGAACACAGAGTAAAATGAAATAATATAAAAAAAATCTGTTTTAAATTGTCATAGCAGTACAGGCAGTCCCCGAGTTATGAACACCCGAGTTACGAATGACTCCTACTTAGGAACGGCCTCAATGCCGGCTGCTTGTGCTCCACGCTGGTCCTGGATACCTTCGAGCAGCTATCTTGCAGCGCCGGACACATCCCACACTGCAGTACTACATGTACTGCATGGCCAGAAGAGCCCCAGATAACAAAACTGCATGCCCAGAAGTGCCCGGCACATCCCACATCCCTGCACAGGTGGAAGTTACACTTTAAAATGCACTGTCCTGGCACACAAATTCCACTTAAGAACAAACCTACAGTCCCCATTGTGTTAGTAACTCTGGGACTGCCTGTGTATGTTTGAAATCAAATCTTTATTATTTTTTGGCAATAACATGGTGTGTGGGTGGATTTCTACCAATCACAGGTTTTGTCATGCCCTTCCAACCTGTGTCTTAGAATAAGAAGACGGTAAAGCCTCCATGCATCTACATGTAATATCCCACCCCCATTGAGTTTAGCTGCTTAGTGGGCATAGAGGAGGAGGGAGGGAGGGGCTTTCATTTACCACTGTGTATACACCCACATGTGTGACTCTATAGTCGCATATGCTGCTCAAATGCCATAAGAAGGAAATGCTCAGCATAGAATGTCACTGAAAACTGAGCATTTGTAGAGCAGCCAACATTGCTCTGCAAAATCCCTAGCTGAATTGGGGACATGGACCGAATGTAGCGATAGCAGCAGGATCAACCAGGTTTTTGCAGAATGCAGAAAATGAATGTCATGATGACCAAGTATGAACAGCATGTAATATGCCATTTATATTTTTAAGATGTGGGTTTAGTGACACTTTATTAGTGTTACAATTATATTGTAGGATATTAAAATTGAAAAAAAAAAATGAATTGACCGCGCTCAGTAGGTTAGTAGTGGTATTAAAATTCTGGGGCCATAGGCTTACCTTTTACCTGTGCGCCATCTATGGATTTTATT
Source organism: Lithobates pipiens (assembly GCF_037356315.1). Classification (NCBI taxonomy): domain Eukaryota; kingdom Metazoa; phylum Chordata; class Amphibia; order Anura; family Ranidae; genus Lithobates; species Lithobates pipiens. The sequence goes on from NW_027507718.1 coordinate 410,892,760, forward strand.
TGCACTTTTGTGTTTACCTATCTATAACTGAAATAGCTGATTTTGTGGGCTGACCCCTTTAATGGTAATGTACAGTGTTTTTGTATTTATTTTCTTTTACTTTTCTCAGGGTTACAGAATAAATTTTTTTTTTAATCGTTAGGATATTCAGAAATGTTCAGGGATCATAAGAGCAACACATTTGATCTTAATTTATAAAAAGAAAAAGGAAGAAATCCAGTTTGCTTTGCTCAGAGCAGAGAAAGACGTCTCTTCTCATAGGACACAAAAACAGACAGGGATGGGAGAGGTTATACTGGGCTGGCTGATTAGTTACCAGTGTTCCTAAAGGTGGCTGCATAACCCAACACCTCTGAATATTCCCCTGTGCCCTCTTATGAATTCTAAAGAGGATTTTACAGTAAACCAACATTTTTTGTTAGGTAATTGTGAAATTTTATTTATGTTCAGCTAACTGAATTCTGACTTTAAGCAGTATTAACCACTTTCAGACCGGACCATTTTGCTGGTAAATGACCAGAGGTCTTTTTACACTTTGGCACTGCGCTGCTTTAACTGGTAATTGCGCGGTCATGCAATGTTGTACCCAAACAAAATTTGCGTCCTTTTCTTCCCACAAATAGAGCTTTCTTTTGATGGTATTTGATTGCCTCTGCGATTTTTATTTTTTGCGATATAAACGTAAAAAGACCGCAAATTTTGAAAAAAAATGATATTTTCTACTTTTTGTTATTAGAAAAATCCAATAAACTCAATTTTAGTCATACATTTAGGCCAAAATGTATTCAGCCACATGTCTTTGGTAAAAAAAAAGTCAATAATTGTATATTTATTGGTTTGCGCAAAAGTTGTCACATCTACAAACTAAGGTACGTTTTCTGGAATTTACGCAGCTTTTAGTTTACGACTGCCTATCTCATTTCTTTAGGTGCTAAAATGGCAGGGCAGTACAAAACCCCCCCAAATGACCCCATTTTGGAAAGTAGACCCCCTAAGGAAATTGATAAGAGGCATGTTGAGCCCATTGAATATTTTATTTTTTTGCCTCAAGCGATTGAATAATGACAAAAAAAAAATTTTTTTTTTTTTTTTACACAAAGTTGTCACTAAATGATATATTGCTCACACATGCTATGGGCGTATGTGAAATGACACCCCAAAATAAATTCTGCTGCTTCTCCTGAGTACGGGGATACCACATATGTGGGACTTTTTGGGAGCCTAGCCGCGTACGGGGCCCCGAAAACCAAGCACCGCCTTCAGGCTTTCTAAGGGCGTAAATTTTTGAGTTCACTTCTCACTACCTATTACAGTTTTGAAGGCCATAAAATGCCAAGATGGCACAAAACCCCCACAAATGACCCCATTTTAGAAAGTAGACACCCCAAGCTATTTGCTGAGAGGCATGTTGAGTCCATGGAATATTTTATATTTTGCCACAAGTTGCGGGAAAATTACAAACTTTTTTTTTTTTTTTTTTCACAAAGTTGTCACTAAATGATATATTGCTCACGCATGCCATGGGCATATGTGAAATGACACCCCAAAAAAAATTCTGCTGCTTCTCCTGAGTACGGGGATACCACATATGTGGGACTTTTTGGGAGCCTAGCCGCGTACGGGGCCCCGAAAACCAAGCACCGCCTTCAGGCTTTCTAAGGGCGTTACAGTTTTGAAGGCCATAAAATGCCAAGATGGCACAAACCCCCCCAAATGACCCCATTTTGGAAAGTAGACACCCCTAAATTTAGGGGTACACTAGTGAGACTAGGTAATAAATGGCGGGTGCCCTGAAACTATAAAAAAATAACTAACCAACCAGCGTCACCTGTAACAGTTATATGGTGATCACTGGTGAAAGGGTTAACTAGGGGGCAATCAGGGGGCTTTATGCGGTAGTATATGGGGGTCCCTGGCGCTATAAAAAGCTGCAGCGAACCTAAATACCTACCTGCCTAACTAGCGTCACCTGTGACACTAATACAGCGATCAGAAAAACGATCGCTTATTAGGCTGGGTTCACACTGGAGCGATGCGGGAACGCCACCAATGCGCGGCGGGTTCCCGCATCGCATGCCTCCCGGCGGCAGTTCACACTGCCCTATGCGAACTGCTGGGAGTGTCAGTGAAATGTTACTGACACCCCCAGATCAGTTCGCATATCGCAGTGCGATCTGCAAACTCGGATCGCATGGTGTGAACACCCATGCGATCCGATTCTGCTGCGGGCCAAAAAAAGGGTCCCGTGCGAATTTGCGGCGGGTGCGGCGAATGGCTGAACTCGAATCGCACAGAGATCGGATGTGATTTGCACTGCAGTGCGGTGCGAATCACATCCGTTCTCATAAACCGCTGCAATGTGAACCCAGCCTTAGTGACACTGGCGACGGGGGGTGATCACGGGGTTAAACCTTTATTGGGGGGGTTAGGGGGGTACCTTAGAACTAAAGGGGGCTAACCCTAACTGCCCTAACAGTTATTAGTCACAAATGACACCCGCCGGGTGATCAGGGGGTTAAACCTTTATTAGGTAATAAATGGCGGGTGCCCTGAAACTATAAAAAAATAACTAACCAACCAGCGTCACCTGTAACAGTTATATGGTGATCACTGGTGAAAGGGTTAACTAGGGGGCAATCAGGGGGCTTTATGCGGTAGTATATGGGGGTCCCTGGCGCTATAAAAAGCTGCGGCGAACCTAAATACCTACCTGCCTAACTAGCGTCACCTGTGACACTAATACGGCGATCAGAAAAATGATCGCTTATTAGGCTGGGTTCACACTGGAGCGATGCGGAAACGCCGCGAATCCGCGGAGGGTTCCCGCATCGCATGCCTCCCGGCGGCAGTTCACACTGCCCTGTGCGAACTGCTGGGAGTGTCAGTGAAATGTTACTGACACCCCCAGATCAGTTCGCATATCGCAGTGCGATCTGCAAACTCGGATCGCATGGTGTGAACACCCATGCGATCCGATTCTGCTGCGGGCCAAAAAAAGGGTCCCGTGCGAATTTGCGGCGGGTGTGGCGGGTGCGGCGGGTGCGGCGAATGGCTGAACTCGAATCGCACAGAGATCGGATGTGATTTGCACTGCAGTGCGGTGCGAATCACATCCGTTCTCATAAACCGCTGCAATGTGAACCCAGCCTTAGTGACACTGGCGACGGGGGGTGATCACGGGGTTAAACCTTTATTGGGGGGGTTAGGGGGGTACATTAGAACTAAAGGGGGCTAACTCTAACTGCCCTAACAGTTATTACAGTTACAAATGACACCAATGCAAAAAAAAATGACATTGGTGTCACTGTGACTGGGGGGCAGGGGTAATTGGGGGGGTGATCGGGGGGTAAAGGGGGGGTGTGAGTGTGCCTGGCATGTTCTACTGTGTGTGTAGAGTGTTGGTGCAACTCACCGATCCGCTCTCCTCCGTGTCGGAACGAAAAATACCGACACGGAGGAGAGAATACATCACTTCCTCTCCTGTGTTTACATTACAGGAGAGGAAGTGATGTCACGGGGGATTTCTATTCGTCGGGAGCGATCGCGAGGGGGTGGCCATGAATGAATGGCCGCCCCCTCGTCCCGGATCGCTCCCGGACGAAAACCGACCGCCGCAGGCACCGGGCGGGGGCCCGATCGGGCCCCCGACCCGCGGGAGGCAAGGGACGTACATGCAAGCCCTTATGCCTGCCCGTGCCATTCTGCCGACGTAAATCGGCGTGCGGCGGTCGGCAACTGGTTAATCCTAAACACATCTATCATATTGCAACTTGCCAATTGTTAGACATGATGGCTGCATTTGTTTTCTTTTTTTTTAGGCTTTCTTTCCTTTATTTTCACTTGTTGATCTGGCCAGTATGTCTGTTTTTCAACAGAGAAAGCTCTCCTGCAAATGTAGCAGTTTAGAGTGTTAAAGAGTTGCTAAACCCAGAACCCTGCATTCACTATATCTGGTTTCCCACAGTACACAGAACATAAAAATCCAATAGTTTTAGTAAATATAAACTGCTAAATACCATTTATCATCAGCAGTTAGCAGTCTTTTATCAGTGTCTGGTTAAAGCTTGTAGGAGGCGTTTTCATTCTGCACTGACTGTCATATAAGACAGATGCTGCCTGTGATCCTTCATCCAGATTTTAGGCACTCTATCTCTCTATCTCTCTCTCCCTCCTCATATATATATTAGATATATACCCGTCTGGATTTTGCAGTGGGCAGAAAGAAAACAAGGCAGTTCAGGGCTTTTTATTAGAAGGCCTAGCTTGTCTGAAATTACACATCATGGAGGCGCCATGTATTTATTTTTATACCTGCAAAAAAAAAAAAAAAAATACAAGTTATTAAAAAGTGATGCATCTATTCACATAAATGTTAAAAGTAAAAAAATAAATAAATAAATAAAAAAAGTTGTAGGGACAACTGTGCTCATGCTTGGCCTGGCACATATGAGAATTGTGTAATACAATATTTGTTCAGAGTGAGTACATCCAAGTAAGCACCACGGTGAAAGGCTGAGCCAAGAAACACATCTGGTAAGGACGCCACTATCTTGGCATACTGCATTCCAATACCCCAGTATGATGGGTTGCAGTATGACTGTTGCTGGTGTCCATTGTTAAATTCCCATGTATCTTTCAGTGAGCCGGGTCGTGTTAATATTTTTAAAAATTTTCTTTGGCACCTTTAACCAGCCAAGGGGCGTTCCAACTCCTTCTTGGTTAGTAGTCTTGTTACCGATACTTGTCTGAAACTATGTATTCTTTGAAATGTTTTTACTGTGCATTTTCCAGCTGAGCAAAGGGTAGCTTTTGTTACTCCGATACATACATGTGGTGTAAATATGATTAATTATCAAGAAGTGCACGTTGAGCTTTCTAGTAGAGCTTTCAAATGTTCATTGTAATAACCGACATTCCTTTTTGTAGAAGAAAAGTCGTTTGCAAAACACTTTGTTCTTTCTAACAATGACTCCTAAGATCTGCTGAGCTTTTCATGCTTGTCCAGCAGTGAATGGATTAAACACCTTGTATGGTTATGATGTAATTATAGTCACTTGTACAGTACACCATGGAACATGTTGGTTACTTATATGTGATTAAAGAAAGAATGGAAAGTGCTTTCACAAGAGCAGAAGAATCTCTACAGGCTCAAGCCCACTAAGGATGGATTTGCATATTTTCTTTGCCGCAATGTGTGTTTTTCTCCCATTGCCTTGTTTTGTCCTCCTTTTTGTTGTAAACTGTCAAGGAAACAATATTTCTGGTCTCTTTAGAAGATCTGAGCCGGCCATTAGTATCTTCTTGATTCCCTGTGGAACATGAGGGCATGACTCAATGCTTTTGATGGACATTTTTTCTTCACGTAGACCCCCTGGGGAGTGGAAGATGGAATTATGGAGTAGCCAAGCCATTATTTCAGCCCTTAATTGTTGTGCTGCAGACCATTTTACTTTTAGAGCATGATTTACGGTACTTGGGTCGTCTCTAGGGTGTGAAAAGAAAAAGCCATAGATGCGGCCTATGTTATAACTCAATTTTCATAGCTTGATCTTCTGCAGTTCTACTTAACGCTTTATTAGTATGGATGGGAGACACGTTGCCAAAACCAGTTATTTTTCAGAATGGTGATGGCAATGGAGTTGGCGCCGAGGACCAAAGGGCTCTGGAACTTGTGCCGCTTTATCCCTCGCTCTTTTAGTATTTACCTACATCTTTATCAATTTCTGGCCTAGCCCTTTTTTCTATAGAGATGCTTTTATTATTCAGCATCTCTCACCTTGTCCCATGGATACATGGAAAGGAGGAGGAATTATACCGGACTATGATCTTGAAACGGGGACCTTTGTTACCATTAGAAAATGTAAGTCCCTTTCACATGGGCAGACTGATCAGGTCCACCTATCAGTTTTTCAGGTGAACCGGCTCAGACCATCCGTTGCTCTCCATGGAGTAGCAGGTGTCAACAGACACGTCCGTTGACACCCGCTGGCATTCTATTCTAACTGCTAAAACAGATGGATGGGGATCTGTTACCTATCCATCTAGCGAATCCAATTGGATGGTCATTGGGTGTAAATGAGCAGGTGGTCCATTTACATCCGACCGCCCAAGAGGCGAGTGGGCTGTGTCTGCTCTGAATGAGCAGACACGGACAAGCCATCCATCTGCTTAGTGACTTTCTCTATTTTTTTTTTTTTTTTTTTAAAAAGCTAAGCAAATATTGTCTAATTAACAAGAGCCATGTGTTTTCTTACTTGAATCTGAGTGTTCTTTGTGTATTTATTTCAGATCAGTGCAGAGATCCAATGTGAAACGGTACCTCTGTGCAGGAGCTTCCTGTAATAAAGACCGGTCACTGCTGCTCTCTCTCCCTGTGCAGGGTGACTGGTCTTGTCCCCGCCCCCTACTATGGTTTTCTGCAGCAGCCTATAGTGGGTGGAGCCTGTTGGGTCTCTCCCACAGCTCTCTTTGCACAATCACAGTGATGTCACCAGTACTTTTGCAATGAGCACAAAGTGAATTTATATTGTTTGTATCTATTGAAGAATATATTTGAATAAAAGTGTTCTCTTTTATTCATTGGAGAATGCTGCTCTGCTTTAGATAATTACCAAATGGGTAAATTGCCATCAGTCAGCGATTACCTAAAGCAGAGCTCTGTCCCTTAATGAACCCACAGAGAAAAGGATTTTTACAGTGAGGCCTTATTTTTGTGCCCTGAGTTAAGCTTTAATGTAGCTATGTACCCTGTCTGTGCTGATGTGTTTTTTATGGTGCGTGAAAAAGATAAAAATGTCTGTTGCTGTATTGTGTATGAAAGGTCTTTCATGCATGCATTTATGATTGATGCAAACTTAGATGCGAGTTAAAGTAAGGACATTCTAGGCACTAATTGTAAATACCATTGCTATAGATCCTGAGATAACCTTGCCCCAGTGCTTAGTGAATGTGGTGAAACTTTACTTAGCAAAGCATACCCAATCAGATGCCAGGAAAATAATCTAAAAAAAAAAAAAAAACAGCATTTTTGCTTGCATACGATTGGATCTTGGAAATCAGCAGAGCTTCACCACATTCACTAAGCTCTGGGGAATTTTACCTTGAAAATGCAGCATGCATTGCAAAAGGAACAGCCTATTAGCCGTTAGCAAATCAACCCCATAGAGCAGGGGTCCTCAAACCCCGGGCCATGGACCGGTGCCAGTCTGTGGCCTGTTGGGCTCCAGGCTGGGGGTGAGCAGCAGGCGAGCTAGCCAGAACAACCTGCACTGCCACCCTCCCACCACCTCCCACCACCAGAGGAAGCCCGCCCTTCTCCTAGCACCCCTACTCCCTTCCCTCTCTGTGGTCTGCTTCCCTATGGAGAGAAAAGGGGAGAAGAGGAGGGAGGAAAGCCGGGCTGCTGCTCTCGCAAAATAGCCAAGTCGTCGAAATCCAATCGTGTCACTTCCGGTTATTTTCCAGCATCAGTAAATGGAGATTTTGACAACTTGGCTGTTTTGACACAACACCAGCAGCATATACACTACGGCTGTGGTCATCAACCCTGTCCTCAGGGCCCACTAACAGGCCGGGTTTGCAAGATAACTGAAATACATCACAGGTGATATCATTCATACCTCCCAACTAGGGATGAGCTCTGGCGTGTTTGCATACGCCACATGCAGAGCCCGCCAGGAAGTCGGAGCTGCGCTAATCACAGGCAGTGAGACATTGCCTGATCTTTGAAGCCGCGCATCGGGGCAATGTCTCACTGCCTGTGATTAGAGCAGCGATGCGCCGACTTCCTGGCGGGCTCTGCACGTGGAGTATGCGAACACGCCTGAACTCATCCTTACTCCCAATATTTTGAGATGGGAATGAGGGACACCTACTAACAAACGTATGTAGGCATAGGGCACGCCCCCTGCCACACCCCCTTAAAGGAGAATAAGCCCAAAAAAAAGGTTAATTAAATCCACAAGGACTTTTTTTGTACCACTACTATTCCTTTATATTGGCTTTTAAAATGTACAAGTGCATCAATTTAGAAACTGGATGGAAGGATTAGCACTAGGAAAAACGTTATGAAACACCTATATGGATCTGACCAAAATGAGGGACAAATGAGCGGGAAAGAGGGACATTGCTCCAAATCGGGGACAGTTGGGAGGGTATTTATCATTTGCTACTCAGTGATTGCAGTATTTTAGTGTGCATCTCCCCAAGGTAATTCATAAAACCTGGCCTGTTAGTAGGCCTGAGGACAGAGTTGATGACCACTGCACTACGATACATGACGACTTGGCAGTTTTGACACACCAGCAGCATATATATTACGAGTTGGCTGTTTTGACAGAGCCAGCAGCTAAGGAGGAAAGAGGTGTCGCCGCCTTGGAAGCGGCCATGTTGTTGGTTACTAGCATGCGGACTATGTCGCTCGTTATTACATAGTTAATCAGGTTGAAAAAAAGCCACAAGTCCATCCAGTCCAACCATAAAAATAAATAAAAAATAATATAATGCAATCCCATATTCACAATCCTATACCCACATCCAGAGGAAGGTGAAAACCCCCAGCAAAACATGCTCCAATTTGCTACAGCAGGGGGAAAAAATGTCTTCTTGATCCCCCAAAAGACAATCGGATTTTCCCCGGATCAACTTTACCTATAAATGTTAATACCCAGTTAAAGTATGTACGTTTAGGAAAGAATCCTGGCCTTTCGGAAAGCAATCTACTGAGCTGGCCAGCATCACCTTTGGAGGGAGCCTTTCTAGAACACGGTGTACCCATTAATCTGTTGGTGATCAGTATCCTTTTACATAAATCCGCCTATTGCTCTCTACAGTTTTGTATCTGGCATTAACCAGTCTGATTTCTTTCACAAGAAATTTCTAATTCTGATTTTTTTTAAAGTCTGATTTGCCTGGCTAAAGTAAATGTATGTGTTGAGAGTTTTATGTGTCAATGGGTTTTTTTTTTTTTTTTTTTTTTTTGGAGCAATAGTATTAATAGTGGAGTTGAGTTACTAAAGGCAAGTACACTGTTCATTTGCAGGGGAATTGTCCCCAAAGTGTAGTGGATGTGGTGCAGCTCTGCTGATTTTAAATTTTTTTTTCATTTTCCTTGCTTGTGTTTGCAAAGTGAAACTTTACCACATTCACTAAGCACTGGGGCAGATTCCTTCACAAGGTGCAACTTCCCTTGCAAAATAAACAGTCTATTTGCCTTTATTAAATCATTTTCTGTATGTTCGTCATTTGCAATTTGAAGCATTTATTCTTCCCCTGGTCCCAATGAAAGGCATTTTGGAAGAATTCCATTTTCTTTGTGGAGGGTGCTATTAAAATATTGAGTCATATAGATAATATCCAGTTTTTGATCATTCAGCTCTTTGTGGTGACGTTTCAATCTGGATCCCAGTTTAATACAGATTGCATTTTGAGCAAAGGGTGATGTGCAAAATTGGGGTACTCCATAAAACCCATGGCTTGCTACAGGTGGAGTTTTCATAAAAAATTAAAAAAAATGGTTTCAATTGGCTTCTATGGATATGCCAAAATTTCCTGTAGCTGGATACATTGCCTCAATTCAGTTTTCAAGTTCTTCTCTGACAGCTAAGCACTGCCTGTATTCTAAATAATTGAATTTTTTAGTACATTGTCATCTTTTTTGGAAAATATACACCTGACAGTAATTAGGGGAGGTTTGCTGTCCCCTTCTGCCCTTTCCTTTTCTAAGTTGCCTTGTAGAGAGCACTTAGTCGGAGAAGACGACGAGTACAAGAATCATTGTTGTAGTAAAGGACAGTTGTCTGACAGCAGCTGGTAATGAAGCAGTAAGAACCATGATGTTCAGCTGGAGCCTCAGAGATCATTTTATTATATGTCTGAGCATTCATTCTATCAAGTCCTGATGACTGAGCGTGTTTGATATAAACTGCTAGCCTTAGCGTGGGAGCTAATAAAGGGTAACCCTAGGAGGCCGTTGTTTAATTGCTGCAGATTAACCATTAAAAACCTATATTAGCAAACCAGATAGCAAAATGAAAAATGTTAGAAACAGAACAAAGATATCAATATTGGATTGTTTTAATTTTAGAGCTTTTCTATTATTCCCTGATGTAGAATATGTCAATTTGAAAATCAGATTTTTTTCCAGTACATGCTTCCCTTGTACACACTCCTTTCAGGTGTTTTGATTGACATTAGGCTGTTAAGTACAGCGACAACTATAGGGTCATCCAGTAGTAATTGACATACAGCAGGTCAGTAGTAGACAGAGAAATCTATTGCCTCTTGTATGGCTGACTTTATGCCCGGTACACACAATGAGATTATCGGACGAATGATCATCCGTTTTTTTTTTTTTTTTTTGCATGCTAATCTCAGATCGAATTGGAGTTTACTAAAGTCCCGAAAATTCACGTACGACAGAATAAAAATTCGAAAGTAATGTCGTGTTGTAAATGCATTTGTATTGCATTTTCGAACAACAACTGTACTGATTAAATGAAAATCGTACAAAAAAAATGTCGTGCATGTCCGATAAAACAATATCGTATGAACTATCCTGATCGGCTCTCAAAAGCTCTGTACTAACAATCAGATTATCGTACGATGGCTCCGAAATCAGTATTTTCCATACGATTGTCTGATCGTGTGTACCGGGACTTCATGGAATCTAAATGCTTTCCGCATCTGTGACTTGATGAAGATGGGTGGCACTGGCAACACACACTTGATCAACACCCAAAACCCAGATACTACCCCATGAAAGGAGGGGTACCTGCAACTTAAAAAAGTAAATGTTTAGAGGTGTGCCTGTGTGGATTTCTTCTGGGTACTCCGGTTTCCTTCCACACTCCAAAAACATTCTGGTAGTTTAATTGTCTCCTGTCTAAATTGGCCCCAGTACAGTGGTGGCTGGTGGTAATTTTTTGGTGGGGGCAAGGCGGCGCAGCGCAGCAAACAGTGCAAAGGCCACCTTCTCCTCTGTGGCCAATCAGAACGCTTCTCCTTTTGGTCAATCAGGAAACGTGTCTCACACCCACACTTCCTGATTGGTGGAGAGGCAATTCAGTGTTAGAATAGTGAATATTCACTATTCTAACACACCTGGGTGGGCTCTGAGTGTAATGCCCACCCTATTTTGAAGCCTATTAGAGCCTCTGGCTCTAAACAGGTGCTTAAGAAAGAAAAACTCCTGCCTCTGTAGTTCATGCATCTGGCGTCCTGAAACGGGCCAAATGCATGGATAGTGGGTGGTGGCGGCGATGGAAAAGGAAGGAGAGGTGCCCATGCATCCTATGAATGAGGTAAGGACCCTTTGGATTGTATGCCTTGAGGGCAGGGACTGATGTGAATGTATAATAAATGTGTAAAGTGCAGCGCAAATTGGCGCTATAAAAGTACCTGAAATAAATATTCTAGCATAAACTACAACTTACACCTGGGCATCAGGTGGCATATTCTGACTTACTGATGTGCTGTGACACTGCCATGTTTGCACAGAATGGAGGACCTTTAGGCCAGCCTTACTTGGTTCGAAACTCGGCTGGTTCAGCGGGAATGAATGAAAGAAAGGAGGAAAGAAATTTGCTACGTTGTATGGCCAACCTTGCTACCTTCTAGCTGTAGCAGCATCTTACCCACTGTGATATTAGACTTGCACACTGAAACACATGCATGTTGATGTGCGTTGTGTAGGGGTAGTGTGTTAAATGGAATCGCACTGTTTTTTTTACTTTGACACTGTAATCAACATGCAGTGCATTGCTCTGCATAAAATTGTGTGTATTAACTCATGCATGCAGCTTTAAGGGGGCCATACAGTGTGCAAGAGCATGCAGAACCTGTGCAAAATCTTTCCTGGGAGCCACAGCTGCTGCGTACAGCCACCTATAGAGGGCAATACCAGGATGCAGCTGTACACGGATATACATTCCCTTGTGGTCCGGTGTTTAAAACCAATGCTGCATAAGAACATCCAGTTCTAAAAGACAGGGGGAACCTCCTTTGGGAGGGGGGTTCATTATGCAGTGCATAACACCACAAATGCATGCTGTGAACAGGGCTGACGGGAAATAATTGTTTTCTATGTGCCCTTGCATTGATTGATCTATGCAGATCAACACAGCTCAATGGACATGGTGTGAATAGGATGTTCCCTCAGTATTTTACAAGTGGATATTCTAGTGACAGCATTTTCCTTATGTGACCTACTAAATGACCTTACAGTGTTCATTAGATAAGGAAAAATCATGGCTGATCAGATGATGCCTTTTAGAACCAAACCCTGTAACCTGGTGGAGCGTGGAAGAGATTTACTAAAATTGGAGAGTGCAAAATCTGGTGCAGCTCTGCATCAGCTGCCAACGTGCTTCACTGCATATACAGACTGATTTTACTGTTGTGGGTTTAGTAATACTGTAATTGAACAAGCTAAAGTTAGAATCTGATTTGCTACCATGCACAGCTGTACCAAATTCTGAGTGCTCCAGTGTTTAGTAAATCCCCCCCATGTGTAAATTTAGGCAGGATAATTTAGCCCCAACATTGCATTACTAAGGGTACTTTCCCACTGGGGTTCTTTACCGTTGTTTTAGCGGCGCATTTAACCCCTGCTAGCGGCTGAAGAAAGGGTTAAAAGTGTCCTTGTTGCTGCGCTTCTGAGGCACTTTTCTGGCACTTCTGAATCTCTTTTACGCCACTTCGGAATCGCTGGCCATGCATTCCAATGGGCAGGGGCGGTTTAGGAGCGTGCTGTATACAACGCTCCCAAACTGCCCCAAAGATGCTGCTTGCAGTACTTTTTGTAACGTCATGCAAGCGCACCGCCCCAGTGTGAAAGCACTTGGGCTTTCACACTGGGGAGGCATGGGAGGCGTTTTTCAGGTGCTATTTCTAGCGCTAAAACACCTAAAAAACACCTTCAGTGTGAAAGGCGTCTAAAGATTGTGAAATCCATGTCCGTACCTGTTTTTGACAGGTACGGGCCCCCCCTTCCGGGAGCGTTCGCCATGGCGAGGCCCCCTGGAAGCTTGGTCCCTCTCCTCCTTCCACCGCCACCAGGTTAATCAAAAAGCGCCGTGTGCTTCGCACATGTGCAGTAGGGAACTGACCGTGAAGCCACTGGCTTCCCTTACAAGGAATGGCGGCGGCAGCACTCGAGAGCCAATTGAAAAATTGGTAAGGTTGCCGACATCACCGCTTCATCCCTCGTTAGGTGTGTCTTAAAATTCTAAGTTCACAGCTACAGTATTTGTAGCTGCTGACTTTAGATTTTTTGGTGGGAGGGCTGGAGCTCCGCTTTAACATGCAGTTCAGGCTAAAGGCTTGCCATATTGCTGATGTATAAGCATGTCGCCAAAGATGCTTTAAGTGCATTTTTTCTTTACAGTAAGTATGTGTTGTAAAGTGGGCAGAATTGATTTGCTGTGTAGTGAACAGAACCTTGAACAGTCCCATCCCCTCTTATCATGCTCCTGAGTGGGATAGCAGACATCAAAAGCCATTCATGAGAAGCTGAAACAGACACTTTGCAAGGAGCTGAGCAATATGCAAGAGCTGCTGATCCAAAGTCGTGGAGCCAGAGCGTTTCATGACATCACCCTCCCCTTCCATTAACCAGCAGCAGCATCTCAAGTGCATTAGGCAGGCTGCTGTGCTCTGCACCGTCACAGCACATGCCGAGAGTAGAGCTCAGTGACAGGGTGTGCGGAGCCTGGAAAGAATGCCACAGGAAGGGCTTCTGCGAGAGAGCAACGCAAGTGTTTGTGAGCAGCTGCTATGAAGGACACATGAGCCCAGGCTGTGACATTTCTTAAACTAGTTCTCTTCCCGAGTGGATCCGGGAGCCGGGGAGATCGCTTGTGGGCTTCCTGGTCCGCTCTCTCCAGGTCTGTTTACTAACAAATCTGCAGCCAAGTGAAATCATGCTGTGGGCTCTTTCCACAAGGGGGGTCATGATGTCTCCACTGCAGAAGAGGTGAATATGTCCTTGAGACCTTCCTGACAGCAAACTTGAGGCTTTTTTTTCCCCCCTCTTGTTTCCACAACCCCCCCACCTTCGTACTATCCAGTCCTTCTGCATTGAACTGCAATTTTCCCATATCCGTGCGTCACTGAGAGACTACTGCATGGTAATGAAGCAGCGACACGGGAGGCCAGGACTTCTCTGCCTTTGAGAAACACTTTGACAAAGCTGAACGCCCCAAACTACGGGGTAATCGCAGCTGCCACAGGCATAATGTTGAGTTTACAGGATTCGGTGTTTTTCGAGATTAGCATAAAGTCTCTGCTGAAGTCCTGGAGCAGTAGCTGTAAGTATTATTTCTCCATAATTGTACTGTATTGCATGCTGCCCGCTTCTGGCTTCCTGGCCGTGTTTGCATAAGCAGTAATCTTGTGAAATTCCTTTGCTTGGAGCAGAAAACTGCGAAGAAGAATCCGACGTCAAGTGAGGCATGTTACAAATATAGCTATTTTCTTGTTGCCTTGCTTCTCTGCTCCAGACAAGCCACGGTCTGTAGAGTCATATGAATGTAACATACTTTTGCCAGCACAAAATGTTCTTTAAAAACAAATTTGCTTGCCTGTGCCTAGCGGTGAATGCCCATAAATAATATGGAGGGGGGGGGGTGGGTGCTCCTTACTCCCTTCTCCTTACCCCCTTCTCCTTACCCCCTTCTCCTTACTCCCTTCTCCTTACCCCCTTCTCCTTACCCCCTTCTCCTTACTCCCTTCTCCTTACCCCCTTCTCCTTACCCCCTTCTCCTTACTCCCTTCTCCTTACCCCCTTCTCCTTACTCCCTTCTCCTTACTCCCTTCTCCTTACCCCCTTCTCCTTACTCCCTTCTCCTTACTCCCTTCTCCTTACCCCCTTCTCCTTACCCCCTTCTCCTTACTCCCTTCTCCTTACCCCCTTCTCCTTACCCCCTTCTCCTTACCCCCTTCTCCTTACCCCCTTCTCCTTACTCCCTTCTCCTTACTCCCTTCTCCTTACCCCCTTCTCCTTACCCCCTTCTCCTTACCCCCTTCTCCTTACCCCCTTCTCCTTACCCCCTTCTCCTTACCCCCTTCTCCTTACCCCCTTCTCCTTACTCCCTTCTCCTTACCCCCTTCTCCTTACTCCCTTCTCCTTACCCCCCTCTCCTTACCCCCCTCTCCTTACCCCCCTCTCCTTACCCCCTTCTCCTTACTCCCTTCTCCTTACCCCCTTCTCCTTACCCCCTTCTCCTTACTCCCTTCTCCTTACTCCCTTCTCCTTACCCCCTTCTCCTTACCCCCTTCTCCTTACTCCCTTCTCCTTACTCCCTTCTCCTTACCCCCTTCTCCTTACCCCCTTCTCCTTACCCCCTTCTCCTTACCCCCTTCTCCTTACCCCCTTCTCCTTACCCCCCTTCTCCTTACCCCCTTCTCCTTACCCCCCTTCTCCTTACCCCCCTTCTCCTTACCCCCTTCTCCTTACCCCCTTCTCCTTACCCCCTTCTCCTTACTCCCTTCTCCTTACCCCCTTCTCCTTACTCCCTTCTCCTTACCCCCCTCTCCTTACCCCCCTCTCCTTACCCCCCTCTCCTTACCCCCCTCTCCTTACTCCCTTCTCCTTACCCCCTTCTCCTTACTCCCTTCTCCTTACTCCCTTCTCCTTACCGCCTTCTCCTTACCGCCTTCTCCTTACCGCCTTCTCCTTACCGCCTTTTCCTTACCCCCCTTCTCCTTACCCCCCTTCTCCTTACCCCCCTTCTCCTTACCCCCCTTCTCCTTACCCCCCTTCTCCTTACCCCCCTTCTCCTTACCCCCCTTCTCCTTACCCCCCTTCTCCTTACCCCCCTCTCCTTACCCCCCTTCTCCTTACCCCCCTTCTCCTTACCCCCCTTCTCCTTACCCCCCTTCTCCTTACCCCCCTTCTCCTTACCCCCCTTCTCCTTAGCGCCCTCTCCTTAGCGCCCTCTCCTTACCCCCCCCCTCTCCTTACCCCCCCTCTCCTTACCCCCCCCCTCTCCTTACCCCCCCTCTCCTTACCCCCCCTCTCCTTACCCCCCCTCTCCTTACCCCCCCTCTCCTTACCCCCCTTCTCCTTACCCCCCCTCTCCTTACCCCCCCCTCTCCTTACCCCCTTCTCCTTACCCTCTTCTCTTTACCTCCTTCTCTTTACCCCCTGCTGCCTTCCTCCTTACTCTGTCTTCTCCTTACTCCCTGCACCCTACCCCCTTCTCCCTGCACCCTACCCCCTTCTCCCTGCTCCTTGCTCCCTTCTCCCTACTATCTTCTGCTCTGACTTTTTACAAATTGCTGCACTGCTGTATGTAGTGTCAAGTGTGAGATGAAAACGACATCATCAATTCTATCCTGAGATATGGTTTCATAGCATCTCCTAGCAGTTCCTGGCTCTCCGAATACATTGGGCTTCATTTATCTTGTTCAATAAAATGTATTGCAGCAGTACTTTATTTATGTATTTATTTATTTATTTTTCTCTGCGATATCTCTTGTGCTGATTTTGATCGTTGCATATAAGAAGAATTGCACCTTAGATGAGCCTGCACAAAGCAGTTTGCTTTGCAAGTCAGCAATCACTGATAAAGTTTTGCTTGAGTAATAAAGATCTGCAGGGGGGGGGGGGGGGCTCCTTGAATGTAGGCATTTAATGTGGGAGAGATTGGCAAAGATAAGGTGGGTACGACTCCATCCAGTGATATGGACGCCTGCCTAGGGAATAAACAATGTGCAAAGTCAGGAACCCATAGCAACCAATAAACACCTTCATAAATGTGATTTTCAGCAAGCCTACACCTGATTGGTTCATGAATTGCTGCTCCTTTTCCTGCTTTATTAAATAAGCTGAATCTGGGTTCTTCATAGTAATATATACTCAAACTTTAGCAAGTGGAAAATTACTCCTCAGGGGAACTTGAAGTCAGCTGAATTTCTCCCATTTGTGTTAGTAATTCAGTCCTCGCAGCACAAAAAAAAGCCCTACGTTAGACCTGGCTTTACAGGGCTGCTTAGCCAACAATATGAGCTGCTGTGCTGGCCAACATTTGATTGCAGCGGAGTATTTTTCCTTTCACTAATAACAATGAGGTGACATTCATATGGCCTATATAGGGATGATGCCATGATGCAGTATTTTTTTGTGTGCGTTTGTTTTAGATTGTCAGGAAAAATGGTATATCATAAAAAAGCTGTGCGGTGGAATGTACAGCAGAAAAAGTTCTATTTATTCCGCAAATCCAGCAATCGGACCCAAACTGTCTATTTTTTTTATTTTTCTTGTGCAGGTTTCGGTCTTTCAATTCTTTATACTCCGTTTCTCAATAAATGAGATTCAATAGGTCTTTGGATTAAAGCGGTTGTAAACCTCAGACATGAAATATGAACAAAGCATGTCCCTCTATAGTGTGTCCTTGTCTCAATTAAGAGCACAAAATGTAATTCCTGTCTGCTGCTTTGTTCCTCTATCAACATGAATCAATTTTGACATGTTTTCCTGACACCAAGAGAAAAATGGTGACGGGGAGGGATCTCCAGCTGACTGACGGCCTCAGCTGTGCAGTGTGAAGGGGTGTGTCCCTTCCCTCCGTTTGTCTCTCAGAGCTCTCCTCACTGAGCTCTGTAGAGTGTAATTTCAGCTCTCACCCCCCTTTTTTCTGAAAGTTCAGACAAGCTTTATAAATTCTGCACATTGAACAGATGTAGAGACGAGAATACTGCAGATAAATAGATACAACTTATAGGAGGATTTGTTTAATCTTTTGTGTATTACCTGAAGCCAGTCACTTTACTAAGTGGGTAAAAGGGTTTACAACCAGAACTCTACTGTATCTGTGCACCAAAAAAAAATCATTTTTATTTGCTTCAGGTGCACACTATAGCAGTTTTACTGCTACGGGGCGACACCTATGCGCTAGATTTTATATATATATATATATATATATTTGATCCAACACTACTGTTTAGGGGTACTCATTGCGCACTGGCTTGCTTACTCTGTGATTACACACAGCGGAAGTCTATGGACAGCTGCAGGGTAAATCAATATGCTCAGGCAGGGATACAGAACTGCGATCTGCCTGTATAATCAAGGCAGATCCCTGTGCTGACAGAATGGAAGGGATGGTGTTTTGTCCCTTCAAAGCAGGGAATAAATTCCATCTCTTCCCCTAGCAAAAGCACCTCGCACAGTATTGTAAACACTGTTTAGGCACACAGTTAACCCTTTTATCAACCCTGATGTTAACCCCTTCCCAGTTACTGTCATTAGTACAGTGACCGTGTATATTTTTAGCATTGATCACTGTATTAATATCGCTGGTTCCCAAAAAGTGTCAAATGTCAGTGCCAGAATGTCCAGTGCAATATCGCAGTCCCGCTATAAGTCGCTGATCACCGCCATTACTAGCAAAAATCAATAAATGTATTCTATAGTTTATAGACGCTATAATTTATGTGCAAACCAATCAATATATGTTTATTGCCAAAATATGAAGCAGAATACCTATTGGCCTAAATTTATGAAGTGACTTGATTTTTTTCAAATTTTTTTTATTAGATTTTTTTTTATAGCAGAAAGTAAGAAATGTGTTTTTTTTTCTTCAAAATTGTCAGAATTTTTTTTTTTATAGAGCAAAAAATAAAAACCACACAGGTCATCTCATACCACCAAAAGAAAGCTCTATTGGTGGGGGAAAAACGTAAATTATTATTATTATTATTTTTTTTTTGGATACAGTGTTGCATGGCTACGCACTTGTGAGTTAAACTAACGCAATGCCATGGTCATGAAGGGGGGAGGGGGGGGGGTAAATCTTCCAGAGGTCAATTGGTTAATATTCATTGCAAACTCTCCCATCCATCCATGTCTCCATGATCCCCCTAGCATTTCTGTCGGTCTTGAGTAAGGTCAAATGATTCTTGTAGCATTTACTTCCTAGATTCCATCTGCCCTTATCACAGGCATGGATGCAGGAGAGTGTGTTTAGATAAGAAAACCTCTCCTCCTTTCCTGAGAGTCCATTCACACAGGGGCAACTCCTGATCCGACTTCAGGTCGCCCCTAGTCGCCTCAGGTCGCCTCAGGTCGGACAACATTTAAAAAGCAATGTAAGTGAATGAGAGCCGTCTTAATGCACACTACTGAAGTCGCTCCGACTTCAGAAAAGGTTCCTGTACTACTTCTATCCGACTTGTAGGCGACCGGTACCCATTGATTTCAATGGAGATCGCCTCCAAGTCGGATCTCCGTCTATACGGAGGCGACTCTGACAGAATTATCAGCTCTCAAGAGGGAACCCCACGCCAAAAAAATTTGGCGTGGGTCCCCCCTCCGAGAGCATACCAGGCCCTTAGGTCTGGTGTGGATTCCAAGGGGAACCCCCTACGCCGAAAAAACGGCGTGGGGGTCCCCCCCAGATCCACACCAGACCCTTATCCGAGCACGCTACCCGGCCGGCCAGGAAAGGGGGTGGGGACGAGCGGGCGGCCCCCCCCTTCTGAGCCGTACCAGGCCGCGTGCCGTCAACATGGGGGGGTGCCTTGGGGGAGGGGGGGCGTGCGCCCCCCCACCCCAAAGCACCTTGTCCCCATGTTGATGAGGACAAGGGCCTCTTCCCGACAACCATGGCCGTTGGTTGTCGGGGTCTGCGGGCGGGGGGCTTATCGGAATCCGCGAGCCCCCTTTAATAAGGGGGCCCCCGGATCCCGGCCCCCCACCCTATGTGAATGAGTATGGGGTACAATGTACCCCTACCCATTCACCTGTGAAATAAAGTGCAAAAAAAAGCACAACACAGGGTTAAAATATTTTATTGCACAGCTCCGGGGGTCTTCCGTCTTCGGGGGTCTTCTCGCCGGACTCCTCCGCTATCTTCTTGTAGCTCTTTTGCTAGCGGAGGAGTCCGGCTTTCTTCCTCGCCGCCGGCCTCTTCTTCCGATTTCGGGGGTCTTGTCCCCCTCTTCGGTTCTTCTGCCGGGCCACCGCGCCTTCTTATAGCTCTTTTAGAGGCGGTGGCCCGGTCTTCTGTCGCCGCCGCCGCCGCCTTCCGTTCTTCTTCTTCTTCTTCTTCTTCTTCTCCAGGAGATGTTGACACGACGCTCTCTCCGGCCACAATGCCAGGGACGCGCTCCGCTGCCACTTATATAGGAAAAATGGGGCGGTGTCACATGGGTTGGTCACATGGGTTGATGTCACATGGTGACCCCGCCCCCTTACCATGTGACATCAACCCATGTGACCAACCCATGTGACACCGCCCCATTGTCCCTATATAAGTGGCAGCGCGTCCCTGGCATTGCGGCCGGAGAGCTCGTCGAGTCAACATCTCCAGGAGAAGAAGAAGAAGGAGAAGAACGGAAGGCGGCGGCGGCGACGGCGGCGACAGAAGACCGGGCCACCGCCTCTAAAAGAGCTATAAGAAGGCGCGGTGGCCCGGCAGAAGAACCGAAGAGGGGGACAAGACCCCCGAAGTCGGGAGAAGAGGCCGGCGGCGAGGAAGAAAGCCGGACTCCTCCGCTAGCAAAAGAGCTACAAGAAGATAGCGGAGGAGTCCGGCGAGAAGACCCCCGAAGACGGAAGACCCCACCGGAGCTGTGCAATAAAATATTTTTTCCCTGTGTTGTGTTTTTTTTTGTACTTTTTTTCACAGGTGAATGGGTAGGGGTACATTGTACCCCATACTCATTCACATAGGGTGGGGGGCCGGTATCCGGGGGCCCCCTTATTAAAGGGGGCTCCCGGATTCCGATAAGCCCCCCGCCCGCAGACCCCGACAACCAACGGCCAGGGTTGTCGGGAAGAGGCCCTTGTCCTCATCGACATGGGGACAAGGTGCTTTGGGGTGGGGGGGCCGCACGCCCCCCCTCCCCCAAGGCACCCCCCCATGTTGAGGGCACGCGGCCTGGTACGGCTCAGGAGGGGGGGGGGCGCCCGCTCGTCCCCACCCCCTTTCCTGGCCGGCCAGGTAGCGTGCTCGGATAAGGGTCTGGTGTGGATCTGGGGGGGACCCCCACGCCGTTTTTTCGGCGTAGGGGGTTCCCCTTGGAATCCATACCAGACCTAAGGGCCTGGTATGCTCTCGGAGGGGGAACCCACGCCAAATTTTTTTCAGAAATTTGGCGTGGAGTTCCCCCTTGAGCTCATTCTCTGCTTGGCCACGGCAAAAGTCGCCTGGCCTGGGGCGACTTGTAAGTCGTCCCAAGTCAGGTTGAAGTCATCACAAGTCGTGTTGAAGTCGTCCCAAGTCGCGCTGTGATCTTAACTCAAGTCGTGTACAAGTTGCCTCACTCAAGTCGCCTACAAGTCGTGTTGCCCCTGTGTGAACGGACCCTGAAGGCTCCTGAGATGTATGATATAATTTGCCTAAGCAAGAAACCAGGCAATAACTGAGGAAATTTAAAAATAAACAGTTTATAACAAGTAAATATGATATACTCTATTTACTAATGCTAGCAGCATGAGAATTAATAATCAATGTTGATTGGGAGAGTTTGCTGTTTACAGTTACTGTCCTTAAAACTGAACTCCGGGGAAAGCAAAAGTTCTCCCTTGGAGTGTACCTGCCCCCACACTGAAAGAGTCAAATGCTTGTTTAGGTCTAGGGGATCGGAAAAAACATTTTTACTTACCCGATCCTCCGCTCAGCCCTGCCTTTGTCCAAATATATATGGACCTACCTGTATATTGCAGCTTACCAATCATTAGATGTGGTGACTACATTAGTTTTTTTTTTTTTTAGGCTTTTTACCCTGTTTTGACCTGGTAATCTGGCCAATAAACATACGAGCGTCCCCACTCTGGATGAATGAGAACAGGGGGCACCTTTGGACAACAGCATTGTTGGTCTGAGGGAGGGGAGTTGCAGATGTACGAGCAGATTAAATATATATTCTTAAAGAGGAACTGCAGTCTGATCACATAATTTGTAATAAAAACATCTTTGCTATTCTAACGCTTCCCTCCAACCACTTTGCTTATTATTTTATATATACTGTGATTCTGTACTTGCCAAATATTCTGCAGAAATCTCCCTCCACTAAGTCTGGCTGCATCCATTTTAACTGTGGGCAGCTGAAGCTGAAGCCTGTTCACTTCCTGGATTTAAACATACACACCTCCAGCTCTGCAGCTCTCATTGGCCCTCTTATGACTCAATCCCTTCCTTCCTGGAAAACTCTCAGGAGAGTGAGAGCTGTGTATGATGTCATAAGCCTAGGCTTTTTACCAGACAAACAGAAAGTGGGCTGTATTAGGCCTTTACTGGCAGAAAAATTTTTTTTACTATCCAAAGTTAAAACAACAAGGGCAGAAGATTTAATCGATGGAAAGTTTAAAAAATTACTGAAAGTCCGCTTTACTTCGGAAAAGTACCTTCTATAGTTGTCAGCGTCTTCTAAACCTCAAGGTTTCTTTGTATATGACTATCATACCTCTGTTAGAACTGTCTCCGTCATCTCTCCTGTGACATGGTGGAGTTTTATAGGCAGGTAGCGAATTGGAAAAGTCAGTCGAGTGATGGAAATGTAGCAAATATCAGTTTAAATGTTGTTACCAAATTGTATCAAAGATGTGATGCGATAATTACATTTGTGTCATAATTAGCTATGTGCTCCAGCATGGAAGAGGTCTTATTTACCTCCATTTTTATTATTAGTGATGGCAGTGCTTCTTTATGAATTTGTCCTAACAATAGCGCCATATAAAGACTACTTGAATTTGTTGCAATGAAAATGTTCCCAGTTTTTTTTTTTTTTTTTTATGAATTTGGCACTAGACTTCGCACATTGAGTCCTCTTTCTTACGGAACTTACACGATTTCAAACCCACATTTCAGTTTGAGTTTTGGGGCACCGACTTTGCAGCGCTGCAGCGATTTCCAAAAGTAGTTTCTGCTGGGGGGATTTCAATAAACCCGCACCCATGTCTTTCAAATCGCCCCAGCTGGAACTACTTTTGGCAATCGGTGCAGCGCTGCAAAGTCGTGTCACACCGATTCGGACAGTGCCATTGCCAGCAATAGGCTGCGATTTGGCATGCCAAATCGCACGTCAAATCGTGTATATGTGAATGGGGACTGAATCCTATCAAATGCAGACTCTGTTTAGGTATTCAGACAACCGCTGGTGCTGTGGCTGCCTGAATACAATAACCAGCAGTGAAGATTCCTCCATGTGGATGAGGGAATTGTTTGGTTTTCTTTCTTGTTCATTCTACAGCATGATTGTATATGGCTCCCATGGGTCTGATTACAGAACTTTCAGCTCTGTAAGCTGAATGCATACAAAGACATGAAAAAATGACCTTTTCCTTTCTAGCTGATTTAACTGATTTTGTTTTATTGATACTTTTAAATACCCTTTGTGGCAGCTTTACCATTTCCTAGATGTGATAGTTGCATTTGTTTTCTTTATTTTTCTTCTTATAAAGTGTTAGCAGACGTATGGCTTCAATTTGTGATCTAAATCTACTAGTAAATCTAAGGCCTCTTCAACACGAACGATCCGTTCAGGTCCGCCTGTCAGTTTTTTAGGCAGACCTGAACGGATGCTCCATAGACCTCTATGGAGCGCCAGAAGTCAACGGTGACACGTCTGCTGACATCCGACCCGCTCCGATCCAAAAAAGTGTGACGGGGGAAAAAACCCACTTTTCTGTCCGTCATCAGATCAGTTGACGATGGACTCTACAGCCCGTTCTCATCCGATCTCCCATAGGGGAGAGCGGGGCTCTGACAGGTCTGTCCCTGTGCAGTGTGCAGACACAGACCTGTCATTTTCCTGCTCAGTGGGGATCGACGGAGGGATCCCCGCTGAGCAAGCGGATGTTCACGGGGCAGGTCAGCACGGATCCGTCCCATGTGAAAGAGGCCTTACACCCCCCCAGACTGACAATGCTAATGTCCAAAGGTGTCTATGTTGCTCCTTCATCCAGAACAAGGGCACTAATACAGGAGGTATGTTACTGGCCAGATCACTAGGTGAAAAAAGAGGGGACAAAGGAAAAAAGAAAAGAAAACGAATGCAACCACTACATATGATTTGTATGCTGCAATATATTACATTTTGGTTGGGAGTTTAATACTTTAAAACTAGACACCTTTTTAATGTGAAGCATTGGATGTCCTATTGAAGTATATAAGCTGTGCCCTTTATTTCAAGCCTTCCTCAGCCGAATTTCACACTCTGCAGACTTGGCATTGGCAGTATGTGCAGCTGCTCTGCCAGCATTGTCTCCTGTGCCCTCCATGGAATGTTGTCTAACCTGCACCCATCCTTTCCTCGCAGTGCCTGCCTCATTTATTCCTATCATATGACTGATGTCTGGACAAATGTCTATAATAAATCGTCTGTTCTTCTGCAACTCTCCATTAATGTTTACAGCTCTGAATTCTACCAGATTGATTGTATATTAAGCAAAAATAAACCGTTTTCTACTCATTTGCACAAAATTTTGATTGTGGCAATAATCTAATAAAAATTTATTTTAGTGGTAGATAAACTCAGTGCAGTTTTTTTACACCGCCATAAACCTGGAGAGAATATGGAAAAGTCAGTCGCCATAGGGCTGATGTCGCCATAGAGCTGATGTCACATGGGCGAATTCTGCTAGCAGACTATCTGTCTTAGTGGAGTCTGCCTAGCTGAAGCAGCTGGATGTCCGTCCCATAGCTAGCAATGGAGATTTGGCAGTATTTGTGGCCAATGGGGAAGTGATTCCATAGAGGTAAGTGGAAGCAGTCTGCAGCTGGCGATCAGTCACAGCAGAGTTGCCCATCATATGCGAACGCATATTTATGTTGTGAACACGTATGTAAACCGTGTTCGCACAATACGTGGGCGGTATCAACACAAATGTTATAGCGAGAGCAATAATTCTAGCGCTAGACCTCCTATGTAACATTGACAGAGCCCCTTTCTGTGTCTCTGTGGAGCGATGGTGGGTGGCCGGCAGACATCACGGCCCCATGCATTGGCTCTAGTGGCGTGCATGGCCCCCCCCTTATGCCTCCTAAAGCGCCCAATGTACAATGACGGTTCACACAGGCCGGCCAACCTGCCGCACTACAACTGCGGAGGCTGGTCTTTAAAGTGGTTACGTCATATAGTGCTAGTATGCATCACATACTAGCATATTATGAAAGACTTACCTGAAAACAAAGCCCTCCAGTGTCGTGCTGTCACCGGTGAAGGCGCTTTCTTCTTCACCCAGTCTTCTTTCCAGGTGCGCATGCTTCTTCAGCAATATGAATGGTCGAGCCGGTGATGTCTCTCATGCTCGTGAGAGTCACTGTTTACGGCTCTGAAGGAACAGCAGGGGTGTACCGTTCCTTCAGAGCGCATGCACCAGTGACATCACCGGCTGCAAGTAAATATCTGCACCGTTTAGGAGATATTTACAGTACTTATAAGTAAGCCTTACTATAGGCTTACCTATACGTAAAAATCATACTTGGGAGTTTACTGCCACTTTAACCACTTCAGATCCGCGCTATTGCCAAATGACGGCATTAGCGCGGACCTACATTTCCGGGACTACGTCTATTGACGTCGTCCCGGTTACGAGCGGCCTGCGCGCCCCCTGAGAGGCGCGCGCTGCGCGCTCTGTGATCGGCGAGTCCGTGAGACTCGCCTGATCACCGATCCGTGTAAGGGGTCGATCCCGACCCCTTATCACGTGATCAGCTGTCAGCCAATGACAGCTGATCATGTGATAAAACGGAGCCGGTAATCGGCTAGTATTCCTCCTCGCGCTGACAGCGCGAGGAGAAAAAAAAAAAAAGCCGATCGCCGGCGGCCGTGTTCGGGACATCCGTCCCGATCACGGCCAGCAATTCAAGCGGACACCTGCCCCCTGCCAGTGCCCACCTGCCACCCGCAGTGCCATCCTGAATAAAGTAAGTGCCCCCCTGTCAGTGCCACCCAGCAGTGCCCATAGTGCCCACAGTGCCACCCAGCAGTGCCCACAGTGCCACCCAGCAGTGCCCACAGTGCCACCCAGCAGTGCCACCCACAGTGCCACCCAAAATCTGCCTCAAAGGTGCTGCACCCCAGTGCCGCCCATCAGTGCCCAGCAGTGCCGCCCATCAGTGCCCAGCAGTGCCGCCCATCAGTGCCCAGCAGTGCCACCTATCAGAGCCACCTATCAGTGCCACCTATCAGTGCCCATCAGTCCCATCTATCTGTGGTACCTATCAGTGCCCATCCGTGCCACCCATCCGTGCCACTTATCCGTGCCACCCATCCGTGCCATCTTATCTGTGCCCATCTTTGCCCATCAGTGCCGCCTTATCTGTGCCCATCGGTGCCGCCTTATCTGTGCCTATTAGTGCCGCCTTAACTATGCCTATCAGTGCCCACCAGTGCAGCCTATCAGTGCCCACCAATGCAGCCCATCAGTGCCCACCAATGCAGCCCATCAGTGCCCACCAATGCAGCCTATCAGTGCCGCCAAATCAGCGCACTTCAATGAAGGAGAAAAATGACCCGTTTGCAAAATTTTATAACAAACTATTAAAACATGATTTTTTTTTTTTTTTTTTGCATTTTTTTTTGTTTGTTTAGCAAAAAATAAAACTCCGAGCTGTAACTAAATACCACCAAAAGAAAGCTCTATTTGTGGGAAAAAAATGATAAAAATTTCATTTGGGTACAGTGTTGTATGACCGCGTAATTGTCACTCAAAGTGCATCAGCGCTGAAAGCTGAAAATTGGTCTGGGACTGAGGGGGGTTTAAGTGCCCAGTAAGCAAGTGGTTAAAAGCAAGACTCCATTGGGTTGATTTACAATCGGCTTCTAACTTCAGCTTGTTCAGTTAAAGTGGTTGTAAACCCACAAAAAAAAAAAAATCCTGCAAGGCAAAGGCTTGAAGTACTGACCTTAGATCGAAGCCCCCGCAGTGGTCCCCGTACACATCTCCAGCCGGAGACATCACTCCCTGGTATCGTGGGCTCTGGCGCTGTGATTGGCTAGAGCTGTGATGACGTCATGCGCGCGGGAGCCACTGGTAATGGCACACTAACTGAAGCAATGGCGCGATCGTGCCAATGACGTTGGTACATGCAAATACAGAAAATATCTCCTAAACCGTGTAGGTTTAGGAGATATCTGAGGTATCTACAGGTAAGCTTTATTATATTCTTACCTGTAGTCAAAAGTGGATTGTAAGGGTTTACAAACGCTTTAAGCTTTGACCAAAAAAAACTGAAAGCTGATTGGTTTCTGTGCAGAGCTGTACCAGATTTTTCACTCTACTTTAGTATATTAACCCCCATGCGTTGCAGCTCTGTCCCGATGTGTTTGTTTAGCACAAATAACACTACTTGGAAGTAGTTTTCCCTTGTTTTATCATCAACAAAAAAGTTTCAAGAGCCTCTTTGTATATGTGTGTTATGCTGGCAGAAATGCCTTCATTTGTTCAGTTGGTTATGTATACAAATGTGACAGCAAGAAACAGATGATGTAACAGTTTAAAAGGGTTTTGTTTGCATATTCACAGTAGCAGGAATCCGTAATGTTTTCAGAGAATTGGTCTTGAAACTGGATGTTGAAAATAATAAAATATTGACTGAATCATTTACATATTTTGTGTAAGACCAGATGCCCATTTGCTGTTTTTGGTGGCATGGTCTTCCTGGCTCTCCTTTTAACCACGTAAGGACCAGGCCTATTTCTGACATCTGTTTACAAGTTAAAATCCGTTTTTATTTGCTAGATAATGACGTAGAATCCCTAAACATAAAAATCTTCATAGGCGATGTTTAAAAATTTCTACAGGTTACCAGTTTTGAGATACAGAGGAGATCCTGTGCTAGAATTATTGCTCTTAAAGCGGGAGTCCACCGGGACTCCGCGATTTTTTTTTTTTTTTAAAAGCCAGCAGCTACAAATACTGCAGCTGCTGACTTTTAAAATAGTGACACTTACCTGTCCAGCGCGCCCGCGATGTCGGAACCCGAAGCCGATCGCTCGGTCGTCTCTCGGGTCCTGCCGCCGCCATCTTGGGTATGGGAATCAGGAAATGGAGCCTTTCGGCTTCATTTCCCGGTTCCCTACTGCGCATGCGCGAATCGCGCGGCGCAATAAGGACGCTCCCCGCTGCCTCTGGGAGCTGTGTGTTTCCCAGCAGGCAGCGGGGCACTTGCGGAAAGGGGCGGGCAGTTGCGGAAAGGGGCGTAAGTTACGCCCCTTTCCGCAGACAGCTATCCCGGAAGTGGGTGCTGTTACCTGGATTATCCAGGTAACTGCACCCCCCTCCCCCCTGAAAGGTGCCGATTGTGGCACCGGAGGGGGGGAGGGTTCCGATGAGCGGAAGGTCCACTTTAGGGTGGACCTCCGCTTTAACGATCGCGGTAATACTTCACATGTGTGGTTTGAACACAGTTTTCATATATGGGTGTGACTCACGCATGCGTTCGCTTCTGCGTGTGAGCTCGGAGGGACTGGGCGCTTTTACATTTTTTTATTTATTTTTTCTTAGTTTACTTCTTTTTTAATGTGAGATCTTATGAGAATCCGCTGCAGAGACCACTTTTGTCTTGAAGAGGACCGCCCTCCGTTGAAGAAAATACCAGGGTTATGGCAGCTATCTGCTGCCATAACAATGGTATTTAACATCAAAGGACCGACCTATATCGACGGCGGGGGGTCTAGAAGTGGTTAAGCCAGCCATAGACGGATTAAAATTCCCACTGAACCAGTCAAATTTATCTTTAGTTGGGCTGGTGATCGTTGTATTCTGATGGCTGGGAAAAATAAGTACCTTAAATAATAATAATGGGGGAATCTCTCCTGCAGCACTATTGTGTTCTGACAGTGGGAGGGATTCCCCCATTATTATTATTATTATTATTATGGTACTTGTATAGTGTCGTCAATTTACGCAAAGCTTTACATTGTACATTCACATCGGTCCCTATGTTCAAGGAGCCTACAATCTAAGGTCCCTAAACTCACATTCATATACTAGGGCCAATTTAGAAGCCAATTAACCTACCAGCATGTCTTTGGAGTGTGAGAGGAAACCGGAGTACCCGGGGGAAACGCACACAAACTCCAGGCAGGTAGTGTCTTGTTTGGGATCAACACTGATGGTGTTGACGGGAGAATCAAGTGATTTTCTTGCCTTCAACCTGTGGCTGAAGGGAGGAAGATTACATAATCTATGGCTTGCCTAAATCCAGACATAGATGGATCGAATCTCGGCTGATTCAGCAGGGACCAGCTGAGATTTGATCCATCTATGGGCAGGCTGGTCGTACTGTATCAGTGGATCGACTTCAGTGCAACCAGCCCTTTGAATTTTTTCTTTGGGCTCCCCGTGCCCCCCTGCAGGCCGAACACAATAGGAAAGAAAGTTGCATAATCTAAGGCTTGCTTTAGAGTCAAAGCCCAATTTCTTCCACATAGGCAGTCTACTCTTTATCCATCATTGGCTTTCATCTTATGAGCTCTGATTGGATAGACAGAGTGGATCTGCTCCTCGGTTGAAATAGGACTGTGACTTTTAGCCAATAGTTGTGAAGGAGGCTCCATCAAAGACAGTAACTGGATGTTTGGCTTTGCTTTATATATGGCTAGAGTTCACCTTTAATTTCCGTTTGAGATAAAGTGACCCTTACTACGTTTTCATGTCACTGAACTGATGGATAGGAAATAAAAAAATAGTGGCCAGGATCTCACAAGGAATGACATTTAAGTTAAATTGTGCAGATAATAGGATTTTAGAAATGGATTTTGTCTTGTATTTAATATTACATGAACAAAATTGTGTCAGGAAGCACTTTCATTGTATGGACGGTTCCTTCAGAAATGTGTTCTTTCTTCATCACGGTGACCTTTTGGAAGCTGCATGGCTTGTATTTCAAAGGAAGTAGTAACTCTTGACACAATTAGTATACTTCTAGAAGATCTGCTATATCTAATCACCCTTGTCGGACAATATAGATAGTACTGTGACTTCCCTGCAGTTAAACAATACGGCTTGGTGAGGGACCTCCCCCCAGCTTGCTGATTGGACAGTGAAAGAACAGCAGAACACCGATCCTCCCTGAACTTTCTGATCCTCTAAACACCTTAGTGTTAGGGGCTCCATCAATATAAAGGTTCGTAGAAGATGACACCTCACCTTAAAGAGTAACTCCACTATTGCTGAAAAGAAAACATTCCCTTCTGGATGATATGTGCATTGCAGGGATTTAAAGCAGTTCTGCACCTAAAATAAAAATATTAAAAGCCAGCAGCTACTAATATTGCAGCTGCTGACTTTTAATAAAATCACACTTACCTGTCCCAGGGTCCAGCGATGTCGGCGGCAGATGACGAGCGATCGCTCGTCTCACTGCTGCCCCGCCACCATCCTCTGTCAGGGAATCAGGAAGTGAAGCATTACAGCTTCACTGCCCGGTTCCCTACTGCGCATGCGCGAGTCGCGCTGCGCGTCTCTTAGGTCCCCCGCTGTGTCTCTGGGAACTGTGTGTTTCCCAGAACACAGCGGGGGGGGGGGAGTCTGCCTGGATGTGGGTGCAGATACCTGGATTATCCAGGTAACTGCACCCCCCCTCCCCCCTGAAAGGTGCCGTTTGTGGCACCGGAGGGGGGGAGGGATCAGATTAGCGGAACTTCCCCTTTAGGGTGAAGAACCGCTTTAAGAAACTGTTTTGCAGATTCCTACCTTTTATTATTCTGAAGAAATAGATGTTTGTATCCAAAGTGAATCTGTTTGGGTGTGATTTTTATCATTATCAATCAGCTGCTGCACCTGCAGGGCTCTGAGGAAAGTTGCAGGGTTTTCTAGAGAGAATGAAAGGGTTTTCATCCCTTTATACATGCTTTCTCTATGGGAGTATCGTACTGAAAATGAAATTTTTGTTGCAGGGGATGGCAAAAATTTGATTTGTATCTTATTGCAGTGAAATCAGTGAGGCAGTTCTGTACATCATCTGTGTATGGAGCACCTTCAGGTAGCCATATTGCATTTTACAGAAAATTACAGCGGCTGCAGATTGAAAAGTCATTTTTAATAACCTTTAATGCTTTATTATTATCATCATATTTATTTTTATTTTTTTTGCTATTTAATCGAAAGTTACCCTTTAAACACTTAAGCCCTGGACCATTTTGCAGGCCAAAGACCAGACTACTTTTTGCGCTTCGGCACGGTGTTGCTTTAACTGACAATTGCGTGGTCGTGCATCGTGGCTCCCAAACAAAATTGACGTCCTTTTTTCCCCACCAATAGAGATTTATTTTGGTGGTATTTGATCACCCAAAAATATAAAAAAAAAAAGTTTTCCCTCATTTTAGGCCAATACGTATTCTACATACTTTTGGTAAAAAAAATCGCAATGAGCGATTGATTGGTTTGCGGAAAAGTTATAGCGTTTACAAAATAGGGGATAGATTTATGGCATTTTTTGTAATAATTTTTTTTTTATACTAGTAATGGTGGTGATCAGCAATTTTTTATTTTTTTTTAAATCACGACTGCGACATTACGGCGGACACATCAGACATTTTTGACACATTTTTGCGACCATTGTCATTTATACAGTAAATGACCCTGGCAGTGAAGGGGTTAACCACTAGGTGGCAGTGTAGGGGTTAAGTGTGTCCTAGGGGTGTGTTTCTAACTGGGGGGTGTGGCGGTCTATGACACGTCACTGATCTCTGCTCCGATCACACGGAGCAGAGATCAGTGACACTGTCACTAGGCAGAACGAGGAGATGCTTGTTTACTTTAGCATCTCCCGGTTATTCCTCCCCGTGGGGCGATTGTGGGTATCCCGGCAGCAATCGAGTCCACGGGACCCACGATCGAACTCACGGAGGTTCCGACCGGCGCACCGCCGCCGGCATGCACGTGATGGCATGGCGGCAAATTTAAAGGGACGTACCTGTACGCCCATTTGCCTGTCCATGCCATTCTGCTGAAGTACATCGGCGTGCGCCAGTTGTCATGCAGTTAAGGAGATCCTGCCAACAACTTACAAGGTTGCACAGGAAAAAAAAATGATTGTAATTTTTATTTTGCCTTATAGCGTGACTTGAACTTGCTGGAAAATGTTGCTGCTTCGGGAAGAGACTGTTCCCTAGCACAGCCTCCTCCCTCCTTGCATATCATAGCCCTCTCCTTTTCTGGGAGTGTTTAATTACTTACTATGCTGGCCCAGCTCCTCTGCCCCTCCCCTCACTATTTTTATATGTACCTGTGGTATGTATAGAGAAATGCTATAAAGAAATAAATGGTGGGGGGCTTTGGAAGAAGGGTTTTTGCACAGTTCTACAACTTCCATTACTCATATGTTTCTTGTAAGATTTGACAGCAGCCAGGCTGTGGCTTACCAGCTGTTGTGGAATGAAATTACCAGCAGGGTATAAACAGATATAAAACAGCTGGCTGTTAGGATTTATTATCACAGTGAATTTTGGATTTTTGGCGACATGTTGCGTTATTTGATCTTTATTGGAGGTGGGTGTTCTAGTTCTAGAAGTACCTGTTGTATATGAACCTTGGTTGGTCACTAAATGGTACAATTAATGGATAATGACCTACTACCACCTATATCCATTTCCACTCGCTGGACACAAGTTTGGGGATCTGTTTCCTTGGAATCCTGTGATTAGGATCTCATTTCCCAGCAGCTGCTTGGTTCTGTCCGGCAACACTTGCAGGGCTCTTTGTGATGCGTGTTTTTTCCATGTGAATGTACAAATGTTTTGAATAAATACAGTTCTAACTGACCTGATTATTTAATATGTGCATAAATAACATTCATGTGTGTTGTAATGTAGATGTGCTACAGTCTATTGCACGGGCACTACAATTCCTTCTATTGACAATAAGGAAAAAAACTCACAAAAGAAATATGCAGGGTGCCATTGTTGAGATCATTCTGAAAATGCACATTTTCTGGCTGTCATACTGGTCCACCGTCTTCAGCGGTCGCTTGTTCACAGATCTAGAAATCTAGAAGACATATGCAGTAATGGAAGTTGCTCCAGGTTATCTAGTCTGGGGTCCCCTATTTTTATGGCAAACTCTTGCTGTAATTTGTGGAAGTTGTGTGCCTGATGTAGTGAAAGGCAAGGAAGGAAAATTTGTAGGGTGTCAGGCATTGGCCAACACATTAGCTGCACTTTCAGTGGATGACAAGTAGGTAAAAGCAGTAAATGTTTGTTTTTTGGGGATTTTAGAGGTTTTAATTTTTTCCATGTAACTTTTCACAAGCCCCCCCACCCCCCCCCCCCCCCCCGACTCCGACTGAGCATATGCTGAAAAACAAATCAGTAGTAATTACATCAGGATCAGGAGATAGATAAAAAAAACAGAAGAACTCTGGATAGCCGCACTCCGGATCAGATAAAGTGGATTGTGCCTTTGTTTCAACAAAAAAAAAACACATCACACAAATCACAACAGCAAAGGAAAAAATTCAGAACAAAAAATTCAGAACAAAAACTGACGCGTTTCACGCTAAAATTAGAGCTTACACATAGCTCAGGAGATGAAGAGAAATAGGCAGTATATAGGCAAATGAAGTTACATGGAAACCCTAAGGCCCCTTTAACACTGAGGCGCTTTCACACTGGAGCGGTGCACTTGCAGTACGGTCAAAGTCCTGCAAGCTGCATCTTTGGAGTGCTGTAGGAGCGGTGTATTTACCACTCCTAAAGCGCCCCTTCCCATTGAAATAGTGGCGCTATAGAAATAGAATTGAAATAGCGCCGCTTTACCGCCAGCGCGCATGAGCGCCCCAGTGTGAAAGGGGGCCTAAACAATATCTAAACTTTCAGATATTTTCATTAGTGTAGTAAAATTCTGTGTTTGAAGGATTGGCTCACATCTTGTGTTATCATGGCTGACAGCCATTCTGCCTCTGTGCTGCATGATTGGTGGGTCCTGGTGGACATCGTGTCCGTGGTGCCCACAAATCAGCTCCCTCTGTGTATAATCCCAGTGGGATTACACACTCTGGCGCAGCAGTGCCACCTTGCCATTGTATATGCAAATTATATGGTTGGCAAGTGCTTAATAGCACTTTAAAGGGGTTGTAAAGGCTTGTGTTTTCACTTTAATGCATCCTGTGGCTTAAAAAAAAAAACTAGTGGGTTCCGAGAGGAGTTTTTTTCAGCTGTTGTTGTTTTAACATCCAGTGTGCATGAGGCCTTAAGTCGATAAAATGCTCTGCTGTGAGATCGAAGTGCAGAAAAAAAAGAAATGTTTGAAGGATAACTACTTTTAAAATACATTTGCTCTCTTGAGGTATCCAGGGATACCAAGCAGCTTTGCAGATATAACCTATCACCTCTGCCTTTCCTTTCCTTGTGCTCCTGAGAGCTCTTATCACAGGCCCAGGCAAACATGGCTTCTGTGTGCGTTCAGCCTGTCTGCGGATAGGGGATTTATTTACTAAAGCAATAGAGACTGTTCACTTAGCAAAGTAAATAAAACGGCAAAGAGCTAACCCGTGTTCACTTTAAATAACCAATCATGTGTGAGAGAAATGGGGGGAAAAAATTGATTGATTTTTAGCGGCCTATGGTTGGTAAATTAAAGTGAAGGCAGCTTTGTCCTTTTTTCCTAAGCTCAGTGAATCTTCACTAGTATCTACAGTATATTACCAAAAGTATTGTGACTTCTTCTGCCTTTACATGAACTTTAATGACATCCTAGTCTTGGTCTGTAGGGTTCAATATTGAGTTGGCCCACCCTTTGCAGCTATAAAAGCTTTAACTCTTGTGGGAAGGCTGTCCACAAGGTTTAGGAGTGTCTCTGGGACTGTTGGACCATTCTTCCAGAAGCGCATTTGTGAGGTCAGCCACTGATGTGGACAAGAAGGCCTGACTCGCAGTCTCCGCTCTAATTCATCCCAAAGGTGTTCCATCGAGTTGTGCAGACCAGTCACGTTCTTCCACTCCAAACTCGCTCATCCGTGTCTTTATGTACCTTGTTTATGCACTGGTGCGCAGTCATGTTGGAACGGAAGGGGCCATCCCCGAACTGTTCCCACAAAGCTGTTCTCAGCCAAGCTTCCCGGTTGCAAGATCACTGCAAGCTGCTAATCGCTTATAAAAGACCATTCAGATTGAATTAGAGCTGCACAATTTATCGTCAAGAATCGTTATCGCGATCTTGACTGAAGTGTCTCACAATTTTTTTTTCTATGCAAATAATTCTCTCTGCTCTTCTGAAGCCATAGCCATCAAAAGAAAGGAAGAGAAAAACCGGGCATTGTAACAATTTGTCAATCGAATAGACTTTGTGTGTAAGTAAAAAAAGTTTAACCACTTAAATACTAAACCTTTTTTCTGACGTTTGTTGGTTTCAAGTTAAAATATTTTTTTTGCTAGAAAATTACTTAGAACCCCCAAACATATTATATATATATATATATATATATATATATATAATTATAATGTTGATAGACACCCTAGAGAATAAAATGGTGGTTGTTGCAATATTTTATGTCACACTGTATTTGCACATTGTCTTTCAAATGCAATTTTTTTTGGAAAAAAAGACTTTAATGAATAAAAAAAAAAAAAACTAACCAGTAAAGTTAGCCCTTTTTTTGTATAATGTGAAAGATTTTACGTTACAAGAATCACAAGAGAATCATTATCTTTTTATTCTAAGCAAATAAATCGTGATTCTCCTTTTGGCCAGAATCGTGAAGCTCTAGATTGAATTCACCAGTGTGTGGGTAGGGCCATCTATAGTATTCTCTCATTCAGTCCCACTGCTTTACTTGGTTTATCTGAGTATGAGGTCTGACAGTTGCTTCCTCTCAATTGCCTGCACCGATGCTAATGACACAGGCTATTTTGCATCTCCTAAGTAGCCATTAAGTGGGGTACACAGTATGAGAAAATCAGAAGAAAAATTCCATATGAGGCATAATCGTTCGTTCGATTTTTGTATAGCATGTACACCTCTTTCGACATCCGATTCAGTCTTACCAAACGAAAATTTTGTTTTGACAAACTCCAAATTCTTTTTTGTATGTTTAACGATTTTCATTTAATGTGTACTGTTTTTGTATGGATTTCATACGAGAAAAAAATTGTATACAAAACACTACGCATGAACAGAAACAATAAACCACAACAAAAAAGCTTTTGTCATTCAAGAAATCTCCCTCCACAAAGTCTGACTGCAGCCATTTTAACTGTGGGCAGCTGAAGCTGTGCTTGTTCACTTCCTGGATTTACACAGACACACACCTCCAGCTCTGCAACATTGGCCCTCTTATGACTCACCCCCTCCCCTCCCTTCCTGGCAAAATCTCACACGAGTGAGAGTGAGAGCTGTGCATGATGTCATAAGCCTAGACTAATGACCAGACAAACAGGAAGTGAGCTGTATAAGGTATTTACTGGCAGAAAAAAATGTTTTACTATCCAAAAAACAACAAGGGCAGAAGATTAATAAATGGAAAGTTGAAAAAAATTACTGAAGGTCCACTTTAAAGCCTGGTACACACTAGTAGTTATTTTTTTTCGTTCAACCCAGCGGGCTAAAAAAAAAAAATCTGAAGAGTTAGTAATGTTAGCAATGTTAGTACAGCGGTCTCCTCTGCTGAGCTATTGTGTTCTGACAGAGGGACAGCCCTACTTCTGTTGGACCAGCTGCCGTACACCTGGGCCGATTGGTGGCCCTTTTCCATTAAACCAGCCGATGATGCCCAATATTCAGTCCGTGTCTACAGCCCTTTTTCGGTTTAAGGCTCCGTTCACATCTTTGTGTTCTGTATCATGGGTGGAATTGCTGCGATTCCACCCGTGATTCGAAATAGCTGAAAATTGCGGGACGCCCGTGCGTTCCCTGTGAATTTCAATGGCACCCCAATCGCAGTGCACTTTTACTGCGATTTGGTGGGCGACAATCACCGTAAAATCACACAGATGGAATCGCTGGTCGCCTGTCGCCCAAAAGAAGCTCTTGTACGTCTGTATTTGCTGAATCGCGGTAAAATCGTGGTGTGATTGGGGTGCCATTGCAATTCACAGGGAACGCAAGGGCGTCCCGCGAATTTGCCGCTATTTCGAATCGCAGGCGGGATCGCGGCAATTCTACCCGTGATTCTGAACACGGAGATGTGAATGGAGCCTTAACAACACGGCAATCGTTTGTTTACATTTCTCTTCAAACAGGACTCTGTTATATGACACTCTTATACATACTTGGGACACAGTAGGTTCAGTTGACAAAGCTTTTATCACAAGGATTAGACATGGCTGTAATGTTTAGATCTCATTGGTCTTTTCCTTAGATTCTTGTGTTAGCTTTGTGCTTTCAGCCTCATGTGTAATCTGCATTAGAGATCCAGCTGTTGGAAGATTAGAAAGTTTAGACTTCAGGTGACTTTTCTGGTACAATTTTTTTTAATTGAAATGTATAAAAAGCAAAAATAGCTGAAATGATCCCACGCCGGGGATATAAGCAATAAGCATATCATGTCACAATACAAGAATACATATTGAATACAAGTTTTGTATAATGAACTTTTGAACAACAATAGACTTCAGGTGACTTTTCCCAGTGGCTAGATCCATCTCAGTCCGAACTTTTGATCCATGTAATTTTTCTGCGTTAGACTACCAACAGATTTGGCCTATATGCATGCCAGACAAGGTTGTTTTAAGAAAAAGCCACCTATTCTAACCAACCCTCAACCCTTCCAGGGGCTTATTTTTTCTTAACGTGGTTGTCAACCCCCATTGTCACTTTTACCTATAGGTAAGCCCTAGAATAAGACTTACCTATAGGTAGTGGAAACATCTCCTAAACGTGCGTGGTTTAGGAGATATTTACCTTGTGATAGGCCGATGATGTCATTGCTGTATGTGCTGTGAAGAAACGGACCTCCGTCTCATTTCTTCACATGCAAGTGCCATGACTGACGTCATGCGGATCTGGCCAGTCACAGAGCCAGTGTCTGCGGCCCTGAAGGAAGAGGGGTGAAGAAGGATTTGGCCATA
The DNA here is from genome assembly GCF_037356315.1 of Lithobates pipiens. Classification (NCBI taxonomy): domain Eukaryota; kingdom Metazoa; phylum Chordata; class Amphibia; order Anura; family Ranidae; genus Lithobates; species Lithobates pipiens. The sequence continues at coordinate 410,930,719 of NW_027507718.1, forward strand.
AGCGGGGACAGCGCGAGCTTCGTTTGCAGGTAAGTGACACATAATAGGCTTCTATGTGATGCATACTAGCCCATTATGTGTTTACATTACAGGGGGGAAAAAGAGGAAGTAAAACCCATGCGTGTTTACTTCCTCTTTAATTACATTACATTTAATTACAGCCTCCTCCAGTGCCTGTTTTCTCACACCTGAGATTTCTTTTCCTCTGGCTTTGACCAGCACAGTAACTTTGCATTGACTTGAATGGAGCCTTAAGCCTCATACACACTATCAGTTTTTCTGCATATGAGTTTTTCCTTCAGATTTACCAAAACCATATAATATGAGGTCAAACCTTAGGAGTTTCAATTTGTATGCAATCAGGCAGGGCCTTTTGAAGGAAAAACTCAGCAGAAAAACTGCTAGTGTGTATGGGGCTTTACTCTGGCCATAGGGATGTTAAAAGTGCAGCCTCGTTCATGCCTGTCGGGGGTTTTTGCACCGGTGTGATCACTAAGGATGAGCTCCGGCATGTTCGCAAAGCCCACGTGCAGAGCCCATCAGGAAGTCGGCACTGCACTGCGCTAATCACAGGCAGGGAGGCATTTTGCGATCTCTGCAGTTCTGCATCGGAACAACGTCTCCCTGCCTGTGATTAGCGCAGTACCGACTTCCTGGCGGGCTCTGCACGTGGGCTGTGCAAACACGCCGGAGCTCATCCTTCATGATCACTTTAGTTTCAAGTCCAAAGATTTAAACACCAGAGAGTGGTTGTAACTTGTTTTTTTTTTTTTTTTGTTCAATTACATTTAATATTGAAGATCATTAAAGTGGAGCTCCAGGCTCCTTCAGAAAAAATTAAGTCAGCAGCTACAAATACTGTAAGCTTAGCCGGTAGTGGGAGTGGGTACCTGTCATAACCAGGTACCCGCTCCTGCCTCCCCTCCCCTCCCCCGAAAGGTGCCAAATGTGACAGCGGAAAGGGGGGGGGGGCCCAAACAAGCATAGCTTCCCCTTTTGGATGGAGCTCCGCTTTAATGTGTGTATTCTAACCCCCTCCCAAATACCATTTTATTTGTTAATGGAGTTCATGGTACACAAATGCAGGCTTTCTTTGTACTGACTGGTTTGGAGATGTATGTGAAAATGTTCTCCTATAACCTGCATTTGCCCTTTCATCATCGGACATGACAGTCAGAAGACACAATCTTAGCCTAAGGACACATGTAAGACAATAGATGTGAATGTGCAGCATGGGTTGCAAAGATGGCAGCTGCTGTAACCTTTTGGGGAATAATGCTGCTGACATTGATCTATCTCGTCAATGCTCCACCTATTCCACATGATAATCATGTCACAAGCTTAGTTCTTTGTGTTTCACAAAGCCATTTATATTCATTTACTCTAGCAGATAGACATCTAGCAAGAGATTCTATCTTGCTTGTGTTTTTCAATCCAGCTAAATAATTAATATCGTCCAGCATCTGTATATAATTTCTAAAGTGATCCATCCACTTAGTCTCAGCCATACTTCATCTAATGTGGTAACTCTTCAGTGGCCAGGTTAAATTTAGAGATGTGGTGCTGGCATAGACTTATTGTACATGGCTTAAACCGACCATAGATGAGTTGAAATTCAGCAGCGATAGGGCGAATTTTGTTCCAGGTATAGGCAGGCTGGTTGTACCAATCGATTTCTGTTAAACCACCCTGTTGTGTTTTTCCCAGTTGATCAGTGCCACTGGCTGTAGCCTGCAGCAAAGATCAGTTTATTCTGATGGTGGGGAAGTCTCCCTTTTGTTAGAATACAGTAGCTCAGCGGGAGTGGTTCCTCATCCACATCAAGTGTGTGTGAAGGGTAAATCAGGTTGAATATAAAAAACAAAGTGTATGGGCTTCCCTAATTTCTATAATGGGAGCGCTGGTGACAGCCTGCGCAAGGGGCTTAGGTTAAATGCTTATATTTTCTGGCATGTTGACACCAGAGTCTTAAGCCTAGTACACACCAGTAGGACTGAAGGGGAAAAAAAACCCTGAAAACTCAGGAGGAGCCGCTATACTAACTATCCAATGTTCGTACAACAAGCTCTCCTGCTGTACTATCAGCTGATCTTTTTCGGTCACGCCCCTTCAACAGAAGAACAGAAGTGGCAGTCTTCTCTCAGACCAACTGCAGTACACGTGGGCCGAATGTTGGCCAGTTTCTATTGAAGCAGCCGATGCCTCCTGACATTCGACCTGTGTGCACTAAGGTTTAGAGCGTGTTATTAACCCAAAACATGCTTATAGTCCACACCTAATTTTCACTTAGGCCTCATTCACACCGGGGAGGTGCAGGCGTCGGCGGTAAATCGGCTCTATTTTAGTGCCGCTTTAGCGGCGGTATGCGGCAGCTAGTGGGCAGTTTTAACACCCGCTAGCGGCCGAAAAGGATTAAAAACGCCTGCAAAGCGCCGCTTCAGCATCACTTTGCCGGCAGTATAGCTGCGCTGCCCCATTGATTTCAGTGGGCTGGAGCGGTTTAGGAGTGGTGAATACACCGCTCCAAAGATGCGGCTAGCAGGACTTTTTTCACCGTCCTGCCAGCACACCGCTCCAGTGTGAAAGCCCTCCAGGCTTTCACACTGGATTGAAGGGGGCAGTTTTTTTTCAGGCGCTACACAGGCGCTATTTTTAGCGCTGTAGCGCCTGAAAACTGCCTCTGTGTGAAAGGGGCCGAACCTAAGTTGACAAAGCCACAGTTCTCCATTACACATCCCGTTCGCTCTGTATTAGAAGAGGCTCACCACCAAATGGACATTTTGGTGTCAAAACTGAAAATGCAGGATGTACTTCAATGTGTCTTCACACTGGTCCAATGCACTTCCATTGTGGTATTAATAATGATGTTTGCTGCATTTTTGTTCAGTTAAAAAAAAAAAAAAAAAACACACCTCCCCCTGGAAATGCATTGTGAGCGCAGCAAGAATGCATCAATTACGTACCTGGTGTATTTTTGATGTGGGTTTTGAGTCACATGACCTATGAAAAACACACCATAAGCACAATAAAATCAAATCGTTTTCGGTGTCATTATCAGCACCTTTTTTCAATATCGCCAAAATGCCGAAAACACAATTTTCGACCACCAAAATTTCAGTGCATCTCTAATTATTAAAATATGACGTGGAGCACCAGTGAGAGCTGATATTGGGATATAGCATTCGGAGTCTGTAATCTGCCCTGAGCCCCATAACTGTTTTAGGTAAATATCATTCTGCTAGACCAGTGATTCTCAACCAGGGTTCCTCCAGAGGTTGCTAGGGGTTCCTTCAGCATTGGGCCATTTCTGCCTCTCGGATAATTTCCCACCGACACCATTGATCTTTTCAGCGATCTGTAAGGGGGTAATTCTTCGCAATGCTCACAAGTGTAATGTATAATGAGTTGTAGATTTCTTTTTTTAGCAGGGGTTCCCTGAGACTGGAGAACTATTTCAAGGGTTCCTCTGTATTGAAAAGGTTGAGAAAGGCTGTGCTAGACCTATAAATGATCCCAATTGTTTTTTTAGAAGGTGACTGTAGAACTGGGGGCAAATATTGAACTTTATGGCTTTATATGTAATGTATTTTCTAGCCTTTTTCATTTTGGTTTAGCAGCCTCTCAGCATCTTGTAGGACAATGTGCGGTGTTCGGTATCCAGGGTGACAAAATATTTACAGCCACTGCCTTGACTTATATCTTCTTCCCGCCCAGCTGAAGTTGTATGACGTTCTTCAACTTAACATAGAAAGTGGTTACACAGCTTTCAGGAATATGTGACGTTAAAGGTAGACGGCATGTAAAATTTCAGTTGCGTGTTCATGTTTTCCTTTTCATCTGGATAGGTTACTTCTGTTGTAATAAAACTAGTAATGATTTTGGATTTTTTGCCTCAGGTTTATAGCAAACTCGTATCCGGTGTGATGAAACATTGTTTTAATCATTTCCTGTGTTTGTACAGCACAAATTATTAATCCGTATTGTCTGTGAAGGACTATGGTCTCTACCTTACCGTACACATGTAAACAAGACCAGTCAGGTCAGATGCCAGCCCAGCTATCAGTATGTTGTGACCCTCTCTTGGTCTCCCAGGCCCACATAGTTGTCCCGACTTTCCCAGTCCTTTGGGCAGGAAGATCTCCACACAAGGAATGCAGTCTCTGATAGGAAACAACAGGTCTCATAACAGGGCTGTGTCTTAAAACAGAAGCAACTGCAACTGCCCTGAGCTATGCCAAGATCTGACTTATATCGATCCTGCGATCCTGCGCACCTGTGCCTTCACACAGGGTGTAAGCAACTCACAAAGCCTGGACACAGGATTAAAGGTTTCTTCTCACTCAAGGCACTTTGAAACCTTCAGACTCCAGGTCCCAATCCAGAACTACCAAATCCAGAGAAAACATAGAGCCCAGCTTTCTCCATTCACAATAAAAGTGCCTGAGCACCTCAAGCGGTGGCACCTTTGAGAATCCTGTGCCCTTTTTATACAGATTTAGTAAACTTATACCATGGCAGGGCCTCAGGATGGGGCAAAGGACTGTAGGGGACAAACCTACAGTTGGGCTCTAATTTAGAATAATACAATCTGTAATATGGGTGTATGTAGGAAGATATGGAGTAACGTACCTGGTAGTAGTAACTGGAATCTGGTTCTTCGCCTTTGCTTGTGGAATAAATATTCAGACAGAACAAATAGTCGTTTATTTGTCAGACCACTGGTCCTTCTCTTTCCAGAGACCATAGAAGTACATGGTGGTGCCAGGATATATACAGTATGTGTCTGTATGTATATTTGAGTTTTGGGCAGATATTGGTGAGTTGAGCAGCTTTATTTATAACTCAAGGAATCCAGCGGTGAGATTTCTGCATCGGTAACTTTTATGTAATCACAGAAAACAGATGAAGAAGGCTGGCTTCCTTGTTTGGCCTCATAACCATCACAGCTGGGAATAAGGAAAGGAACTCTGGCGGAGGAATGTTGCTGCTAGAATCCGTGATAAATACAAGAAGCCAGCTGTCATACCTGAGATCTGTAGGCGCTGACCCTTAAACCCAAACTTTTTAGGTCTAACATGGGGGCTAGGCGGATGCCTGAGCTGCAATGCGGTACCTGCTGTTCCATGCCAGCGACAGACTGCTAACTTTATAGCAGTACATGTATACTTTAATGTGATTGCATTTACATTGTGAAGCAGATCGCGTAGTACAGGTTATTTTCCAGTATGCGTTCCTTTCACATGCTTAATCAAACTCAGACAGTGATGCGCTTATTCCTTCATTGGTGTGCCAGTTCTGGAGACTTGTGTAGGAGGTTTCCCCATAAGATGAATGAGGATTACTGGCTATCCCTCCTGTGTTACAGCGTGAACCCTTCTTCAGCTGCATGATGCATAAGACAATTTTAAAGGTTGACAAATTACAATTTCCACTGTCTTCCCCTGCTTTCCAGCCGTACGCGCCTGTACCCTCCGATTCATTTGTTTTAATATTGAATATACTTCACATCATTTGGGAAATTGGCAGTGCAGTCAGGTAGTTATGGGAACACAACAAATAAGTCTAACAAAACAGCTTACTTTTCATAATTGAACGCAGGTGTGAGCTGTCGCAGGAACTATTAGAGGATTCTGAGCTCTTGCATTTTTAATTCCTACATTGTTGGTTGCTGAAAGCATAGTAAACCACGGAAAAATAGCGTTCATTGAAGCAATTACGGAACCCTCAATAAAACGAATAATTTGTGTAGGCAGGGATGTTTGCCTTTACTGGATTTTTCACACTTAAAGTTGGTCATACACCAGTAATATTTCATTTGAACATTCGTATGGAAATTCAGAAAAATTGTTTATCAGAGAATTTGATAGACTCTGCAAATTTCAGATGAAAACCCTGAAAATTTGGTTTGATTGCAATGCCAATTTTTGAAATCTGTGGTCAATTTCAGGATGCACATGCACGTTGCAAGAAGTATATTTTTTATTTATTTTTTCTGAATGAAAACCACAATCGTAGAATTTCATTGAAAAAAAACAGTCTTCCATTACTCTCTTGATTTTCCTCATCACTATGTTTAAAAACAACTGTTGATTTGACCCTTAAGCCCCATACACACTATCAGTTTTTCTGCTGAGTTTTTCCTTCAGATATACCAAAACCATATAATATCATGTCAAACCTTAGAAGTTTCAATGTGTATGCAGTCAGGCAGGCCCTTGCACTACATGGTTTTGGTAAACCTGAAGGAAAAATTCATCAGAAAAACTGATAGTGTGTATGGGGCTTAACAGTGTAAGTAAACATCCATCTCTTGCATTTACTTATTGGTAAGCCTATAAGGCTTACCAATAGGTAGTGTAAATATCTCCTAAACATGTACAGTTTAGGAGATATTTACGGTACATGCAGCCGGTGACATCACCGATGCATGCGATCTGAAGGAACGGCCGCCCATGCCGTCACTTCAGAACCCTGTGCCGTGACCAGCGACTCCCGCACGCATGTGCTGGAGTGACGCTGTCACGGCTCCAGCCAGTCGCAGAGCCAGAGTCCATGAACCTGGAAGCAAGATGAGTGAACATGAGAGCAGCTGCAGCACTGACATCTCGGCAATGGAAGGGCTTAATTTTAAAGAGGAAGTAAACCCTGATGGATTTACTTCCTCTTTGATTCCCTGCAAAGGTAAAGCATAATGGACTACTATGCATCACATAGTAGTCTATTATGTGTCACTTACCTGACACAGGAGCCAGCGAAGTCACCTCTGTCCCCTTGTGTACGAAGCCTCCATCTTCTTGGTGGGTCTCGCTGCTCCGGCACTGTCATTCGTCGGAGCCGCGATGAGGTCACTCCCGCGCATGCGCACGGGAGCTGCCACTCGCGGCGTGCTCAGTGTGCCTGCGCGCTGTTGTTTTCGGTGCATGCGCCGTAGACAGCGGTGCCTGTCTTTCGCCAAATATCTCCCAAACTGTGTAGGTTTAGGAGATATTTCTTGGACCTACAGGTAAGCCTTAATCTAGGCTTACCTGTAGGCCAAAGTGGTTTTTAAGGGTTTACAACCACTTTAAGGGATGTTTGACATAATGTGCTAGTATGCGATGCATACTAGCAACTAGCACATTATGACATTGCCTTGCAGGTGCAAAAAAAAATAAAAATAAAAGTCCAGCGGTTTACAACCACTTTGAGTGCCTGTTCACACAGGGGCGACTCAGATCCGACTTCAAGTCGCCCCAAGTCACCTCAGGTCGCACAACATGTAGAAATCAATGTAAGTGAATGAGAGCCGTCTTAATGCACACTACTGAAGTCGCTCCGACTTCAGAAAAGGTTCCTGTACTACTTCAATCCGACTTGTAGGCGACTGGTACCCATTGATTTCATGGAGGTCGCCTCCAAGTCGGATCTCCGTCTATACAGAGGCGACTCTCAGAGAATTATCAGCTCTCAAAAGGAGTTCCCCCCTGAGAGCTCATTCTCTGATTGGCCACAGCAAGTCGCCTGGCCTGGGGCGACTTAAAGTAGTGTTGTAAGTCGTGTCCAAGTTACGTCAAGTCACGTCACCTCAAGTCACGTCAAAGTTGCCTCCAAAAGTCATGTTGCCCCTGTGTGAACCGAGCCTAACTGTTTGGAAAATTAACAAAAGTTAAAAAAAAAAAAAAAGTCCAAATAAAACTAAAATTATTTGCATGGGGCTAAACAAGCCTCTTCAAGCACTGCATAGTAGGAAATGGGTGGAGGGTTGCACGTGTGCCCCATACCTGAAAGTTCCAGATTTTTGGGATGTTAGGGCATCAACACATTTCACAGACAACTTTTGACGTGACAGACATTTTTGGCATATGATAAGTTTCTTTGCCACTTTGTATTTGAACATTTTTTTTTTTTGCTCATCTGACCAAAGTGGGGGGGGGGGGCGGGGGTTGAGGGTTCAGGAGTAGGTTGTAAATTGGGGGTTCAGGAGTAGGTTGTAAATTGGGGGTTCAGGAGTAGGTTGTAAATTGGGGGTTCAGGAGTAGTTTGTGAATTGAGGGGTCAAGAGTAGTTTGTAAATTGAGGGTTCAGGGGTAGTTTGCAAATTGAGGGGCAGGAATAGTTTGTAAATTGAGGGGCAGGAATAGCTTGTAAAATGAGGTGTCATGGGTAGTTTGTAATTGGAGGGGTCTGGAGTTTGTAAATGGGGTGTTTAGGAGTATTTTATAGAAGGAGGGGACTGAAGTAGTTTATACGTGGAGGGGACGGGAGTCGTTTCATAACTGGAGGGGTCAGGAGTAGTTTTCAGGCAGAAATTTTAATAATTTTGCTGCGGATTTTACCACGATTTTGACACGTTTTTGCTGCAATTTTGTACAGGTCAAAATGTCACCAATGTAAAAAGCAGAAAAACGCCCAAATCTGCCTAAAAAAAAAAGTTCCAGGACTTGTTTGCGCTTCAGGCATTTTGGAGCTTCTGGTTTCAGGCGTTTTGGAGTGGAGCATCTCCATAGAGAATAATAAATTCCAATAATTAATTGTAGTTTCAGGCTTCAAGCTCCAAATTGCTCAGGTGTGAATGGGGTCTTAGTGCTGTTATGTGCAGTACTGCTTATTGTAATGATGATTAATGGGTCAGAGAAGTTCCAGTAAAATAGTAAACAGGCCATTTATTTGTTTTCCAACTGTGACATTGTTAGGGAATGCATGCTTTTCCTTTTTTTTTTTTTTTTTTTTTTTTACATATAAGAGCGAAATAATCTCAGTGTAACTATAAAAGTTTTCAGAAGAACTTGTTTCTGTGTAAAGTTTATGATAGAAATGGGGAGGTCAGCCATAATTGCTCATTACATACACAGGCTGTTTCCTGGTTTGCGGTGCTTCACAAGGATTATACTTTACTTCTTCTGATGATGTAGGTCTCTGGGTCTGCCAATCCTTTACATGCCTGAAATGTATTGTGGTTAACACAGACCCTGAATTCTTAGATATAATCAAAGGGGTGAACAGCGCTGATCAGCAGACATAAATAGGACCCTCAGAGTCAAAGTAAAAACTTTTTATTGTTAAAAAAAATGATAAAATGTTCACCAAGGCATACAGCAATCAATCGATGGTCATGCAGACTTGGATTAAAAAACTGACAGTACCTGGAGGCTGGAGCTGCATGGATGACACAGGGGCTAAGGGAAACCCAGCAGAAAGCCATTGGACAAAGAACAAAAGTGATAACCTGAAGTAGGGGCGTGCCCCCGAAACATGTCGTGTTTCCAGCCGGCGTTGTATGACTCTTTGCTCCCTTGGCATCAGCAGTTCCTAATTGGCCCCAGCAGCAGGGTTTGCCCACACTCTTTGGATTCCCTTGGCTGACTTCGACCAGGTTGTGACATCACTTCTGGGCTTCGTACACCGTGCGAGCAGCTGCTGTATACTGGCCCCAACAGTTTCTGTGCCTGCAGTTTGGTTCCCCCTTCGTCGGACCCCTCACCTTGCGGTCCTGGACGGACCCCCCACCAGTGATGTTCCTGTGTTTTGTCCAACAGCTTTGTGTTGGGTTTCCCTAAGCCCCTGTGTCATCCATGCAGCTCCAGCCTCCAGGTACTGTCATTTTTTTAATGCAAGTCTCTGCATGACCATCAATTGACTGCTGTATGCCTTGGTGAACATTTTATTATTTTTTTAACAATAATTACATTTTTTTTACTTTGCCTCCGAGGGTCCTATTTATGTCTGCTGATCAGCGCTGTTCACCCCTTTGATTATATCTTCTGTTCTCATTTGTCTAATGAGTTTTGGACAGCAATGGCCACATCTAAATTTCATTTTTCTTTTTGAATTTTCACTTGGCTTCTAGTCAGTGTGCCTAGATTTTTGTTTTTAGGGCCTGAATTCACATTTGAAATTTCATTTAAATTAGCCAGATCAGATATCAGTTCCAGAGGAAATTAAAGCCAAATTTTATCACCAAATTGTCTCAGAGAAGAGAAACAATTACAGTGGTGTGAAAAAGTGTTTGCCCCCTTCCTCATTTCCTGTTCCTTTGCATGTTTGTCACACTTAAGTGTTTCGGAACATCAAACCAATTTAAACAATAGTCAAGGACAACACAAGTAAACACAAAATGCAATTTGTAAATGAAGGTGTTTATTATTAAAGGTGAAAAAAAATCCAAACCATCATGGCCCTGTGTGAAAAAGTGATTGCCCCCCTTGTTAAAACATACTATAACTGTGGTTGTCCACACCTGAGTTCAATTTCTCTAGCCACACCCAGGCCTGATTATTGCCACACCTGTTCACAATCAAGGCATCACTTAAATAGGAGCTGCTTGACACAGTAAGGTCCACCAGAAGATCCTTAAAAGCTACACATCATGCCGAGACCCAAAGAAATTCAGGAACAATTGAGAAAGAAAGTAATTGAGATCTATCAGTCTGGAAAGGGTTATAAAGCCATTTCCAAAGCTTTGGGAATCCAGTGAACCACAGTGAGAGCCATTATCCACAAATGGCGAAGACATGGAACAGTGGTGAACCTTCCCAGGAGTGGCCGGCCGCCCAAAATTACCCCAAGAGCGCAGCGACGACTCATCCAAGAGGTCACAAAAGACCCCACAACAACGTCCAAGGAACTGCAGGCCTCACTTGCCTCAGTTAAGGTCAGCGTTCATGCCTCCACCATCAGGAAAAGACTGGGCAAAAATGGCCTGCATGGCAGAGTTCCAAGGAGAAAACCACTGCTGAGCAAAAAACATCAAAGCTCGTCTCAATTTCTCCACAACACATCTTGATGATCCCCAAGACTTTTGGGACAACATTCTGTGGACCGATGAGACAAAAGTGGAACTCTTTGGAAGGTGTGTGTCCAAGTATATCTGGCGTAGAAGGAACACTGCATTTCATAAAAAGAACATTATACCAACAGTAAAATATGGTGGTGGTAGTGTGATGGTCTGGGGCTGTTTTGCTGCTTCAGGACCTGGAAGACTTGCCGTGATAAAAGGAACTATGAATTCTGCTGTCTACCAAGAGATCCTGAAGGAGAATGTCCGACCATCTGTTCGTGTACTCAAGCTGAAACCAACTTGGGTTCTGCAGCAGGACAATGATCCTAAACACACCAGCAAGTCCACCACCGAATGGCTGAAGAAAAACAAAATGAAGACTTTGGAGTGGCCTAGCCAAAGTCCTGACCTGAATCCTATTGAGATGTTGTGGTATGACCTTAAAAAGGCCGTTCATTCTCGAAAACCCTCTAATGTAATTGAATTAGGACAATTCTGCAAAGATGAGTGGGCCAAAATTCCTCCAGGACGCTGTAAAAGCCTCATTGCACGTTATCGCAAACGCTTGGTTGCAGTTGTTGCTGCTAAGGGTGGCCCAACCAGTTATTAGGTTTAAGGGGCAATCACTTTTTCACACAGGGCCATGATGGTTTGGATTTTTTTTCACCTTTAATAATAAACACCTTCATTTACAAATTGCATTTTGTGTTTACTTGTGTTGTCCTTGACTATTGTTTAAATTGGTTTGATGTTCCGAAACACTTAAGTGTGACAAACATGCAAAGGAACAGGAAATGAGGAAGGGGGCAAACACTTTTTCACACCACTGTATTAGAAATGCAGCAAAATGAAAAGAGAAGTAAGGGATTTTTTTATAGTATCGTACCTGCCTAAGTGGATGCAGCAGCGGTCCGCGGCAACTCTACACTGAGAACCGAGCCATTGAACATTGGCGATGGCTCGCTTCTCACAGCTCCCTGAGCAGAGAGCTGCCTGTTAATCGGAAGCTCACAGCTCTGCTCCTACTCGCTCATTGGAGCGCTGAGCGGTGGAGGGGGTGGAGTGGCCGCCTCAGGCTCTCAGCGGCTCGCTGAGAGGAGTTTCAGTCCAGGCATCTGGCGGATCCAGGCTCCCATTATCTGGATGACGCGGTGCCTGGACTGATTTCTGTGATGTCAGCAGAGAGTGGACTTCTGCCCGCTCTCTGCTGAAAATGGATCACATGAGCGCAAAACGAATTGCACTCCGGTGATCCATAGGAGAAGCCCAACCAAACGACCTCAGGCTGGACTTCTCCTTTAACGATTTATGCAAATATGGAGGGCTTGTTTACTTCCTCTCTTCTTATCATCAATGCAGCAAATTCATAAAGAAATAATGCTATAACAGTAGCACCACACAGTAAAAATGTTGAAAATAAAAAGTAGAATTTGTTAAAATTAACAAAAATAATGTTTTCATGAATTTAGAGCAGGGATTCCATCTACATGTAGCACACTGCCAGAAATGTGCTGCAAATGTCTTACTGAATCCACCCCAGGGTCACCGTAGCTCTGAATCTTCCCAGCATCTAGTGGCTAATCTTTAGATCTCTACATTTAATAAAATAACAAAGAGAGGAAGTAGAAGCTTGTAAAAATCAAAAATTCACGTCAACAATGATCATTATGGTAAATATTGCAATAATAACTGAAAATGTGTTGTCTGGAAATCCAACATTTATATTTAAGCCTTGGCAGTTAAAATAAATTTGTAAGTGTTAAAAAGAAGATCAAGGCAAATGTTAGAAAAACTATTTTTAATTCGGAAATGTTCCTATTAAAAAATATGTTAGCGGAAGTCTAGTTTAACAAAACTATTTTAAAAATGCACCTGTTTTTCCAATTCAGCGTACCACAACGTTCACATCTCTGCTATGGTGTGCTAAAATGCAGGGGTGTTGCAGTGCCCTGTTTATATACCATGGGGTGCTGATATTTTCTGTAATGCATGGTAAAACCTACATTTTACTACAACACATGTATGTGAATGTACCTAAAGCGGGCGTAACCCTCTGATATGAAAAAATGAAAAAAGAAAACCTTCTGTAGTGAGTACTTGCCTCTATCCAAAGCAATTAGTGTGATTTCTGTCTGCTCCCTGCTTGCCCTGCCATTGCCATGAGTCATGTCTGACCTCTAATGCAGACCCCAAGGGATTGAGGGCAATGGGTGATAGGAGCTCCAGCACAGTCTGTGGTTCACAGCCGTGCATGTTTACCCATAAATGTGTGGAGGGGGTTTGCCCATTACCTACACTTGGGTCATAGATTACACTCAGCTCACAGATTACACTCAGCTCCCTGTTCTATGCTGTGCAGTGTGTGACATCAGATCTCGGCCTCCTGGAAGCTTAGGAATGCTGTGTAAATTATGTACTTTTAAAAGCTGTAGAGGAGAGAATCGCTGCAGATAAACAGGTACAACTTATATGTAGGAGGATTTGTTTTATCTCGGTGTATCACCTGAGGCTAGTATATGAAAGGACTGCAAAAACACGCATGAGTTTGCCGTTGTTCAGAGGATTTCCTGGTTGGAGGAGGGCTGCACCCTTGATGGCCATTTTGGAAAGAAGTGTGATGGAAAATTTCCCCTGGGTCTAGCACTAAAGTGTTTTTTGGACTTTTGTGGTATATGAAAGGGTTTAAAACCACTTTAAGGTTACTTTCAGATGGGCATTATGTCAGTCCCTTTTTGACCCATCACTAGGCAAGTCAAAAATTCATATTCTGTAATCTGGTAAAGCCAGTTTGTGACTATACGGAAAAATATAAAAAAGAATACACGTGGATTTTCATCAAATATAACCTATACAATGGAGTCTGTCTGAATCTTTTTACACAACACTCACTTCTATTTGGGAAATGTTCCTCAGAAGTTTGGCTCTTGTTCTGCACCTTGGAGATGGCATGTGAACATTGGCATAGATGAAGCAGTAGATCCATGGATCATGCTGGCACCTATAGACTGACAGTTTTTTTTACTAGATCACTTGTATTGTTCAGTGCCACCTTTCTATTTTCCTTTATCTACGACAACTAATAAAGGGTCTGGAGGATATTAGTTATGAGGAAAGATTGCGAGCGCTGAACTTATTCTCTCTGAAGAAAACACACTTGAGAGAGGATATGATTTCAGTTTTACAAATACCGTACTGGTGACCCCACAATAGGGATAAAACTTTTTGCGGAAGGGAGTTTAATAAGACAGAGGTTTAACCTTAAACTGTGTAGAGGGTTCTTTACTGTAAGTGCAGCAAGGATGTGGACTTCCCTTCCACAGACGGTGGTTTCAGCGGTAAGCATCAATTTGTTAAAAAAAACTGTTAGATAATCACCTGAAGGACTGCAACATACAGGGATATGCAATGTAAATAAAGGAGAAAAAAGAGAGAGAGGGGCGCCTATGGGTGCAGATTTTTCAAAAGGTTTTATTTTCAGTGTAAAAACATAAAATTTTGCACTCACGTTTAGTAGGCAAAAAGTAAGCATTAAACACAGAGGGTCATCTGGTGTATCTGATTATGGGACGTCAGCCAGTGATCCGGTCCACATCTGTCATCTCGTTGTTCCTGTTCCTCTCACATGAGGTCCACTACAGGTGTTTTTTATGAAGCAGCTGGCTTATGGTGGACACGAGATGTGCTAATAGCTGATTCTGCCTGATGAAAGAGCGCGGTCGTCCGACAATCTCGACCCGCACGCTCAAGAAACGCGTCGCATACCCTCTGACGTCACAGCCCCGCGCCCTGGTCATCTCTGCCTCCCAAGCCTCGTTCTGAAGACCGCACATCTCGTGTCCACCATAAGCCGGCTGCTTCATAAAAAACACCTGTAGTGGACCTCATGTGAGAGGAACAGGAACAACGAGATGACAGATGTGGACCGGATCACTGGCTGACGTCCCATAATCAGATACACCAGATGACCCTCTGTGTTTAATGCTTACTTTTTGCCTACTAAACGTGAGTGCAAAATTTTATGTTTTTACACTGAAAATAAAACCTTTTGAAAAATCTGCACCCAGAGGCGCCCCTCTCTCTCTTTTTTCTCCTTTATCTGCAGCAATCCAGGAGCTTGAGTTTCAGCTCTTTGAAGGTGGCAGCCCTGCATGCGGATCCATCCCCCCTCTCCATCCCTCTCCCCCCCCCCCCTCTCCTCAGGAACTAAAGAACATTTAATTTTCCTTTTTTGGACTTGACAAAGTAGTGCATTCCCTGCACTCACTATCGTATGTAATTTTATAGACCTTTTTTAAGTGGGAACCTAATATCTTTGATTTGCGCCAAATACTTGTCTTATGTCGATATACAATGTAAGACTGACATATAATCACACACACAGGTTAGATTTGTGTATTTTTTTTCAACCTCACCTACTATGTAACTATGACAGGCACGTTACTTGCTATTAATCTTAGCAAATTGTAGAAATGAGATTATTGCTGTTTTGCAATGCAGTGATACTTTCCTGGAAGCATTTTATAAAAATAATGTGTCCATCTCTTTGTATTCCAGTACACAGTGCCATTGCTTTTTCTGGGCTGTATTGCCTAGATAACCTTTTTTAAAATCAAAATGAAACATACGGCTACACCTGACCTGCTTTGATTGTAGTTCTGCTTTATCTAAAGCACTGCAAAGCAGGTCAAACGCAGCCTGAAAATGGTCATCAGTACTGCAGCATTAAAATAAATGGGAATATAGATATTTAAGTCTAAGAAAAAGGGCCCCTTTTTGTGCACCCTCACATATACCTAGTGAAGTGAACAGCCTCCGATGATATGCAGATATGAAAAAAAAATCTCCCAACATAAGTTTTACATGTATATCTGTTGTCTTCAGCTTTATTTCCTGTTTAGGAACATCGGATCGTGTTAAGAGATTTTCTCTTCCTGGTTAGCACTGCAGTGAAGCCTGGGCATACAGCCAAGACTGCTGATTGGATGAAAAGCACATACACCCCCTCTCCTCATAGGTGGAGACTTTCAGCTCTGATCGTTGAATAGTTCAGGGTTCTGCTAAACTCTTCATAGCATCCTTCCAACACAAAACTCCGGCTGCTTTTATCATATGTGACGGAGAACTTGTCAGGAGTTATCAGGCTGATAACAGAAGAACGGAGCAGGAGACAGCTATGGGACACAGTGCTTTCAAGAGAGAAAACAAAACACTGCAGATATATGTGCCCAGCTCAAATTGCGTGAATCGGGTTTGCATCCACTTTAAGGGCTCATTCACATGGTCGCCCTATACAGTGCCCTTTGTTTATTTTCTGTCCTAGCACTGAGCTGTGTATAGGCAGTCCATATTATTAAGTGGATATACATCAGCTGTATGAACTCACCTCCACACCCGAGTTTGACAGGTAAGCAGGGATGGGTGCTCTGACACAGAGCCTGTACATCCAGGGCCTTCGTAAATGTCATATTTGGTTGTCTCATCCTTCCTGATACAATTTTATTTATTTTTTTTATAATCTGAGATTCAGTGATTTTCTACATTGTGGGAGGATTGACGATGACAAAAACCTTTTAAGCAGACTATACATGGATTTAAATTCGGCTTGTTCAGCAAGGGCTAGCCTAATTCATTCTATATATGGTAAAGCTGCACAATTAATCATTAAAGAATCATTGTCACGATTCTACCCTCCTCCTGATCTTAAACATTTCCTCAATTCAGTGCAGATAGTTCTCTGCTCAAACTGACAGCTGTCAAAAAAACAGGCAGCCTGCCAAGTTTTTCACATCGCTTAGACAAGATAAAGAGGTCAGTTTAACCACTTGAAGACTAAACCTTTTTCTGACATTTGTTGCTTACAAGTTAAAATCAGTAATTTTTGCTAGAAAATTACTTGGAACCCCCACATTATACTTTTTTTTTTTTTTAACAGAGATCAGAGATTTTTTGTTTTTATTAAAGTGTATTTTCCTTTTTTTTTTTTTTTTTTTTTTTGGCACCCCAGATGTTTTGGAACTACATTTGCCATGATGTACACTGCAGAGTGCATGAGCATCATGGGAAATGTAGTTCCAAAACATCTGGGGTGCCAAGGTTCGCCATCACTACCCTAGAGAATAAAATGGTGGTTGTTGTAATATTTTCTGTCACACTATTTGCGCAGCGATCTTTTAAATGCAATATATATATTTAAAAAAAAAAAAGAAGATAAAATACACTTTAATAAAAACAAAAAAAAAACAAAATAGTAAAGTTAGCCCAATAATGTGAAAGATGATACCACGAGAATCGTGATCTTTATTTCAAGCAAAAAAATTGTTATTCTAATTTTAGCCAGAATTGTGCAACTCTAATGTATAGGCACTGTGTTTGCACAGAAGGCGGTCCACTTCTATATAACCGCTTTGTCAGATTTTCCCCGCTTGATCAGTGCTGCAGCTATAGCCTGCAACAGCCTGATGGCGGGGAGGTCTCCCATCCGTAGGAATACAATAGCTCAGCGGGGAGGAACAAAAAATACGGACTGGGCTGTCTTACAGTGAAGATGTTATGTAAAGCATAGCATTTTTTTTTTTTTTTTTAAGAGGTGCACCAAAATGGGTAAAAATTTTGTTGCAGAAACTTTATATATATATATATATATATATATATATATATATATATATATATATAAAGTTTCTGCAACAAAATTTTTACCCATTTTGGTGCACCTCTTAAAAAAAAAAAAAAAATATATATATATAATTTTTATATGCAACTGCATCATATTTAATTAATGTCATGAATTTAAATAAATATGAATTTATTGCCAGACGTTATTGGCACCTTTAGCACAAAAAAGCTCAAGAAAAATGCATCCGTTTAATTTCTATCAGTGTCTTCACTGTTGCATTGCTGTGGTCTTAAAAATCTTGCTCGCTGCATTTTTGGTCAGTTAAAAAAAAAAACGCACCTCCCTGTGCAAAATCGCACCATTATCACACATTTTTCTCTATTGGCAAAATGCAGAAATTTTGGTGCTTTTGATGGCTTTGACTCGAGACTCAAAACCTCTGATAAATTTATATTTCTTTCTTCGTCTTCACCAGCAGATTTTCCCTTACTTCTTGTCCCTGTGACACCAGAACAAGAAAGGGTACAGGCATCCCCAGTATAGAAAAACATGCTTTGCACGCACACACTCTCTCTCGCGCGCACACACTCTCTCGCGCGCACACACACTCGCGCGCACACACACTCGCGCGCACACACACTCGCGCGCACACACTCGCGCGCACACACTCGCGCGCACACACTCGCGCGCACACACTCGCGCGCACACACTCGCGCGCACACACACACTCACACTCACACACACACTCACACTCACACTCACACTCACACTCACACTCACACTCACACTCACACTCACACACACACACTCACACTCACACTCACACACACACACTCACACACACACTCACACACACACTCACACACACACTCTCACAAAGTGATCCATAGTGAATTGCTTTCCAGAAGGCATAGCTAGAGCTATGAGTAAGCACTACATTTGGTGTGAAACGCGTCAGCTGTTTTTGGTTCTGTATTACTTTTCTGTGACATGTACAGTGTGATCCTGATGTTCTTATAAAGGCACGAGAAATTTCATTTGGAGTGCGGCTGTCCAGAATTTTCTACTCACCTTGATTTTTTATATGCATTAGCCGGCACCTGGGTCTCTTCATTTCCTGGAGGAAAAACCTTTTGGTTTCAGCAGACCTACCTGGAGCAGTGGTAACCCCATCTCTTTACCATAGAAGATGATAATGTGCTTGCAATTCGCTCCACAATGCCCAGAAAATCCACACTTTTTTTTGGCAATGCAGACTTCGAATGCAACACACATATGTGAACCAGCCTCATAAAGATGAACATATTTTGAAATGTCATGCAAATGGGCCTAAAGCATAAAGCAGTATAGCTATAATAGGGTCCCTTTATAAGTTCAATCATTTAAGAATTTCCACGTGCCACTTAGCTCGTGGGTACAAAGACCCCAAAGCAAAAAACGGAATCTAAAAGGAACCACAAATGAAGAGTCTGTAGGTAAAGATGAAAAAGGGGGAATAAAGCCTTAAATATGCCACACATTTTCTTATTAAGTAGTGCAATGCATGTAAAAGGTGTTATCAATGAATTCAATAGATCTAACCACTGCATAAGGTGTAGGCCTCCCAGGCACTCCAGCAGCATGAATGATACCCTTCCCCAGTGCGTCAGTTGGGCGCGGCGTGGGACGTCAGGCCATGATGACGCAGAGCGGACGCTATGGGGAAATGCTGTATCACAGAGGGAGCTCAGCCTCCCTACCGAAGCCCCGCACCAACGGCCAACCTTCATAGGAGCCACCGCACACAGACACACCTTGAGGGTGTGCCTAGCACGGTGACACCGTTGCCTACATCCACCGCTCATGCACAAGGCCATGACACAGTGGGGGCTGGCGTCCCACCGTGAAAAAAACAGCACCTCTCAAGATATTTACAGTACCTATAGGTAAGCCATAGTATCTTAGGAGCCTTAGGAGATATGTACAGTATCTATAGGTAAGCCTTGATGCCTTAGGAGATATTTACAGTACCTATAGGTGAGCCTTGATGCCTTAGGAGATATTTACCAACCCCCCATTGGGGACACAGCAATAAAAAAAACAACTTCTAATTATTCCCCCACTGTAGCTACAATAAAGAAACACCTTTTTGCTGGGGTTAGGCAATAAAATCTTTCTGTGACTGACAATAAATACTGACAGCTGTCACTTTCCAGTTCATGGATATATTGCATAATGGGTATTTCCTAGCATCTGTATGCTTGCCAAAATTGTGCATTTTTTTTTTTTTTGACTTTTTTCTATTCCACTATTATTGATCACAGTTTAGCATTGCTGAGGGTGGATTCTGGGCAATCATTTGGAGCCTCTTCCACTTGCAGGAACATTTCTGACAGCCCAACAACTCTGAAACTCCGTATAAAATTCAAGTAGGCCGTACACTAATCTATTTTCTGCACAAACGGTACAATTTGGTCAGAAATCTGTTTGCAGAATACCAGATAATGAAACCTCATTGGACACAGCAGTAATATATCCCAATCTGCACACTATGCAATCTTCTGACTCAGATAAATGTGTGAGCTTTTGTAGAATCAATAAATAAGGCTTCTTTCAAATGTCCATCCTCAGTGTTCTGATCATCAGGGGATCCACGAGCAGCCCTCCAGCTTTTTAGTGGGTTCAAAGTGGACCCATATTAGTCTATGATCAGGACATGTAATGTCCGTGCACATATTTTTACCTCCCTTTGATACGTCACTTTCAGGTCCGAAAAAACAGAAAAGGGTGCAAGACTTTTCTGTTTGTTTCTTTATGGACCTAGACGGAGTCGATGGAAATTGGATATACGGTAATCAGATACGTGTCTGCTTACAGACTGGCAATGAGCTTCCAATCACATTCACACTTCCATCACACCTGAAAAGCTTCTAGGTTGATCTAATTGGACTATTCCATTGAAAGGACCTCCAAAGCCTGTAGCTCTGATCACCTAGTTCTGATCTTGTTTGCTAATGCGATAATAATACATAGTGGGGTTGATTTGCTAAAACTGAGGAGTGCAGAATCTGGTGCAGCTTTGCATAGAAACCAATCGGCTTCCATTTTTTTTTTTGTCAAACTTTGAACAAGCTGAAGATAGAAGATTGCTTCCCATGCACAGCTGCACCAGATTTTTCACTCTCCAGTTTTAGTAAATCAACCCCTGTGTGGCTGATATGGAAGTAAGAATTGAGCTGTTGTCCATAAATCAATGTTTTACTTTAGTATAGTTTAACAGTGTGTTTTTTAGATTTTCAACTTCTCTATGGTTTTCAGTATCCCTGTGCATTGTTACTATTGAATTCAAGTCGATTTTCCTTGTCTAAATATTATTTTTGGAACGAGTTGCGACAACTGAAATATTCCAAGAAGTTCCTTGTCATCCTGTAGAATTTGGTCGTGCAGAGCCGGCTTATTTACTCTTTGAAGTTTGGTGTTATCTTGGTTTTATTTGTCCATCGGACAATAGTTGAGGCTAACATTGTTTTATTGTACGCTGTGGCCTCCTTGCAGGTGGTCTGTTTCACTGAACTTCCTTTCTGGGGTGACTTCAGAAGTTCTGGAAGCTTTGTGGCAGGTGACAGTTGGAGCAAGTTGTTTTACACAATGGAAATTCTATACAAGCACAGTACTTCCTGTTTAATGAACCATGATTTTATTCAAATGTAATCTATGACCTCCTACTACCCCTCTAGAGCATGTCCCAGGATTTTTTTTTTCTTTTACCTTGTTGACGGAGAGGTGTGGGAATAGGCGGTGTTCTGTAGTCACAACTGGACAAACAGATCTGAAGCCATTTACCATTCAAATTCAGCCTTAAATGGAGAGCTTTCCAAGAACTCTGTCCACTCAGCAAAGTGCTGCCAATTTTCTCGTTCAATCTTCTTAAGGGCCAGATAAAACAACATTGACAAAGTTGGTACAATTACAATAAAGAGTGGAATTCACACCCACTTCAAGTACAATGTATATTGTAACATAGCAATACGCTAACATATTAATAACACAGAAAATGTACTAATAGTACCGAACAAAGGTAAAGACCGGTGCCTCGGCCCTCCAAATTAGAGCAACACACAGTAGACTTCTGGGCTTTGAAAGCTCTTACAACAGTCAATCCAGAAAATCTGAGGTGCAAAGTAAGCGAAAAAAAGTAACCTGCACCAAATAAGAAGGAAAAAATAAAGGAAAGTGGGATGGAAGTAGATGAGGTCTACTGCCCTCACCAGGCCAAGGTAGCATCCAGTAACCTAGTGGGCAACTGGGAAATTTTGGTTCAAGGACAGAAGAGTCAAAGCCTGGAGGTAGAAGTGCTGCCATTTTTAATTAATCTACAGAAATATGTTTGTCAATGAAAATACGCTGTTCTGCCCTCAGGGTTTGTCAGAGCAACACAAATATAAACAATATTCAGCCTCATGGCTGTTTGGTCTGCTTATATCCCAGTTGTCCAACCTGAAGCCTGAGAGTCATGTGCAGCTCATTGGAACTTTCTAAACTGCCTTTTGCAGACCCCAGCATTCTGTAGGGGAATGACAGATATCCCTAGCAATATCATGTAATTTGTTCCCACTCTCTGTCTCATGCAGTGTGTCTTCAGTTTACAACCACCTATGTTGCGTGTCTGAAGTCTCTGATCATCTCCTCTACTATGTGTCATGCCTCATGTCTTAGATAGTCTTCTGCCATATGCTGAATACTATGTGCAGCACCTTGTAGGTTGAGAACCACTTGTGTAGACCGTGGTTCAGTACAGACTGAATTTCCATCATGGGTCATTCTGGTTAGAGTGCTTATCTGTAAAAGGCCATACAGGCCTGGTTGTGCTTGTCCGCACATGCAACTCCTGCAGCACTCTTACTCCACAGCAGGGAGCCCTGACTGACTGAAGACTACTCTCGTTTGTGAGTGACAACCTCCTGTCTCCAATCAGTCTCCTTCCTTGGGTTGTTTGCTAATTGGTCCCTGTCATTTGCTGCGTATGCAGAACTGTCTGATATATATCGGACTACCTTTTTGAATAGCACATGTTTAGGGATGGTTTCAAGGCTCCTGATACCTGCATGAGTGTTAAATATCTCTCAGAATTGGAGCCTTTGGATCAGTATAACAGCTGAGCCACTAACATTCTTAGAAGTGCCTGCCATAGTGCAATTCATCTATGGCATTGCTTTTGCATGACCCAGCCCCTAACCCAGGGCTGTGCCATCATTCCTACTATTTCAGCCTATACCTGTACAATAATTATTGTGTCTTCGTAAAATCTATTTATTATTTGAAATAATTAAAAATCCACCATAAATTAATGTAAAACCATATAGACCTGTTATAAGCCCGGTAATTGTCACCTTGCATACATGCTACCATCCATATATTTAACAAGCTAATAACACTAAAATTAATTTATTACATAATAATTTAATAGAAGTGTAGCAACTCTCTATGCATTTCATGAACAATTGTAACTTATTCAAGAGGTTACAGTTACGTGTTGGATATAGACAGCTAGGCCAAACGTTAAAGAGTAATATTGGGTTGCTTCACAGAGACAACATAGGATATCTTTCGGTCCCCCTAGTTACACAATATCAATAATCTTCATATTATAATACCCCACTTTTACCTCAGATTTCTTGTTATACTATAGTTGTATTAATTACAATTCCGATGCCACAGGTCCGTAACTGAATATCAAAGACTAATGCCCCGTACACACAGTCCGACATTCCGATGACAAAATGCGTCGTTTTTTTTGCCGACGGATTTTGGCCCAAACTTGTCTTGCATACACACGGACGCACAAAGTTGTCAGAAAATCCGATCGTTCAGAACAAGGTGACGTAAAACATGTACGACTGGACTATAAAGAGGCCAGTAGCCAATAGCTTTCATCTTGTAATTTATTCTGATCATGCGTGGCACTTTGTGCATCGGAATTGTCTACATACGATCGGAATTTAAACGATCGGATTTCCCGTCGGAAAGTCCTACCGTGTGTACAGGGCTTTAGAGTCTCAATGTGGACCCAGACCTCTATTAGTTCCCCTATAGAGGGTGGTATTGACAGCTTGTGATAATGTTATATTGGTGTCCTATGAATTACTCCCAAGTCAGTGTCTAAAGTATGAAATTTCGGGATGATATTCAGTAAGGGGGAAGTATGGTGATGAAATCCATGTCATGTGACACAGGATGAAGGTCCTGACTAAAAGGAGGCGTCTGTATCGTACCTGGTGTGGAGGTAAATGGTGAGCAAGTTTTCCCCCTCATTTATTAAAATAAATAATTAAGCCGAAAATGTAAAAAATCTGTATTTTTTTAATTAGACCACATGCAGACCAGTCTTCTATACAAACAAAACAAATCAATTTCTTTCTTTCTACATTATGTTCATAAAGCATTGTGGTAGATGTATGTATTTTCTCCCAGTGTGTAGCAAGCATTGTATTTTATCTTGATGCATGAATTGTTAGCATCTTGGTTTTAAAATTTTTCCAGCATGCTAGAAACACAGCATGGAAGAATTGTGTGATTCAGCCTGCATATTTTCATCATTCAATGTGCTCATTCTCCATTGTTTTCTTTTAACCATTAGAAATGCAAATAATTCGTACAGTTTTGCTGTGGATTCTCTACATTGCCATGCCAATCCTGAGAGAAGGAATGTTGATATCTTTTTATGTGCCAAGCCCTCATGTAATTTCTTCCAAGAACACTGGAACAGCTGTTGTGCCACTCACTGAGGGTCTGTTTACCCTGGCCAGTCTTACTGGCACGCACTTCATGGAGCATTAGCTGTGAATTTGTTGCAGCAATTTTCATTTTTGGTTTTCCACTGTTCACTCCGTTTTTATAAACGTAGTGACAGAATGTCAGTTGAATGGCTTTCCATGTGTCATCTATATCATTATTAATAATCATTTTCAGAGTTATTTTTCAAAAGGAGTCTTACAAAGCAAAACACCTGTGTGGAAGTGTTAGATAGAAGCCATCCTCTCTCTCCTCACTAGTATGCAGCTCAGACATTAGAGTGTGACAGCTTCCATCTGAGGCTTATCACTTAGCCATTTAAAGCTGCTCATACACAATTCAAATTTCCCACCAGCTGAACAAGAAAAATCTATTGATTCTGCATCCAGCATTGTGGACAGAGGGATATCAGTTACCATGTATTGTATCAGAAGCCACTACTTCATTGGCTGCTGAATACCTGAACAGTGTTAAGAGTTCAAATGTCAGAGAATTGAACAGCATTTGAGCAGTGTATGACCAGTTTTACTTTGTGAAAAATCTCTCTATAAAAAGACAGGCATGGTACCTAGAACTCAATTTTCAAAGTAAACCTTTATTTTTTTTAAAGTTGTAATTTAGGTTTAATATTTTTGAATACACACAAGAGAGAAATACAGAACTTGCCATTGCTGACCCCCCCTCTGAAAATGCTTGTAGCCCAGCTAACTCTGGCTTCAAAACTTTGAGTCGCTGACCTAAAACAAGTCCAAATGCAATATTCCCCACACACGCATTTATAGAAATGGCTGTAGTAATGCTGGGTGCTGTAATGACCACTGGCTGGAAACCGTAGACAATCGGAGTGAAGAAATGTCATTGGCACACCAAGGGTTCCTCAAAAGGGTCCAAAGCTTTATTCGCATGGTCACACAGTACACATACGGCAATGATAGGGCCCTGCATGGCTCCGAAACTTTGCCATATATGTACTGTGTGACCATGTAAATAAAGCTTTGGACCAATTTGAGGAAACCTTGGTGTGCTGATGACAGTTCTTCACTCTGATTGACCTGAAGCATGCACAAAGCAAGTGCAAGTTGAACTCGTAACTTGTATAGTATATAAAGTATGCATGTGTATGTTGTCTCCATGGCCAGTTGTTTTATTCATACTATTGCACAGTCATTGCCCGATGCTTAGTAGTACTTTCCTACCCTAATGAGACAGTAGGGGTCTATAACATCAATTCCCCACTGTTGTCATTTGTCACTCCTTAGTATCCTCTCTTGCAACCAATTTATAAAATCTGTGCAAAGTTTTACACATTGCAGCTTAACAGATGTGAAATTCTATTTTCTGATCAACTGGATAAAAAGGACATGTGGACTTTGGCTGCCTGGGGCATCACCTCCATTATTGTCTGCTTCCAGTCTTTTGTTATATTTCTTGAAATGGAAAAAACATGATGTCCTATGGTCAGTATGTATTCTTCTAGTGACCCTTGCTGGTCTTACCAGCCACTTTATTTTCTGTAGTTGGAGCATGGGGAGTCAGCTGGTTATTCACATGGAGCAAAAAATACGTAAGCCAAGCAGCATAAAGTAGATCATTTCTTAAGCCGCGTACACACGGGCGGACTGTATGGCCTACTTAGTCCGTCATACAATCCGACGGACAGTCCGTCCTACTTTCGAATGAACGGACTTGACCACACACTGATAGCCAAACAGTCCGTCGAAAGCTTGCGCGATGACGTGTACAGCACGTACGACGGGACTAGAAATAGGAAGTCGAATACACAGCAATGCAACCTTTCGCCGTGTAAATCCTTTCTGAGCATGCGCCATTCTTAGTCCGTCGAACTAGCCTACTGACGAGCAGATTGTCCGCTGAAACCAAAGTATGACGGACAGAATTTTGAAAATTCTGAAATACTTAGTACGCCAGACTGCACGCTGAAAAAGTCCGCTGAAGCCCACACACGAGCCGACTGTCCGCTGAAATGTGTTTCGACGGACTAAGTTGGCCAGACAGTCCGCCCGTGTGTACGCGGCATTAGAGTAAACTGGTTGCTATATGTGACCCAATAAAAGTTAGCAACAAGATATGCATCAGTTCTGATGATTGAGACTAAAGAATGATATAAAGGCTATTTCTTATTGCATGCATGTTCCAACAGTGTTTAAAATCTCTGCATTTCTGATCACCATTTGATCCCTCAGGGTTGGCAAGAGAATTTCATCAGATCTCTGGGGTGTGAGGTTATGGGGAAAGATGGAGAGATCACGATCAGATGGTCTATGGTCCTTAGAATATTCTGAACTTTGAATTAAATGAAGTATGAATATTATGGCTTTTTCTTTCTTTTTACTTCTTTTAATGCAGTAAAAAGTGACAGCTGGGGATCATTTGACCCCTTCCAATCCTTCTTTCTCTCCACCTTCCAATCCTTCTTTCTCTCCACCTTCCAATCCTTCTTTCTCTCCACCTTCCTGTTGCTACAAAGCCATTAAATGTAGGCTATACGCTGATTACATGTTTGTATTATTTAGGCACATAAATCAGTTGGTTTTCCTACTATCTGCTGGCAGGGTTCTTGTACCGGAGTGGGACAGACTTGTGCATGTACTAAAAGATCTTGGTAGGGAACAAAGTTTGTGGGAAGGGTTGCAATAATTAGGTTCCTGGATCAGTAGCAAGAATTAACTATCAAGCCAAGTTCTCACAATACTATGTACCCATATATGAAATATGGGGTTGATTGAAGGGATCATCACAGATGTACTTAACTGCTGGTATAAAGGAGTTTTCTGTATTTTATGTTTTTGTTAAAAATGGAAAACCCCTTTAGGCCATGATAAAATATGCAGAAACCTTTATATGTGTAAACCTTGGAGAATAAAATAGTGCTGCTGCTAAATCATTGCAAAGGTAATGCCACATCTGATACCGACCATAGAAATACTATCTGGACTGGTCTGTGATGCTTACCTATGTTTTCTTTCTCCATAGCTTCTGCCCCAGCCAGCACTGTAAATAAAAAACGGGTCCCTCCCATCCACCACTGCACCTTGGAAAGGAGAAGCATCACAATGTCAAATATTACTATTGACCCCGATGTCAAGCCTGGAGAATATGTCATCAAGAACCTCTTTGCAGAATTCGCTGTACAAGCAGAGAAAAAAATAGAAGTTGTAATGGCTGAGCCCTTGGTGAGTTTTTCTGATGTTTTCATCCTAGCTTAATTATCTAGTCATTGCACGCTTTATCTGCTGAAGAACAGCTATAAGGTTAACCTTGTCTTTAACCCTAGAAATTTCTGTACCTCATTGCCTGTAGCCGAACAATAAAGCTTAGTGACCGCTGTATATCACTTGAAGCCACCAGGCTTTTATACGGCTTTTCAATCATTCGTTTTCTTTTTAACTTGTTCTTGCAAGTACATTGTTAAATATTGTCATTGTATTTGATTAACAGGCAGCTCTTGTTAGCAGCAATGTCTATGTATTCACCATGCATTGAGTTCTTTGGACAGAATGTTCACCTGTTCATTGTGTTGCAGACAGAATGTTCATCTTGTGTACCAGTGGGCCATAGAATCTTTGTAATCTTAGTCTTTTACATATATATATATAAAAACCTCATGTTAATGAGCGTGGGTTATTGCATAAAATGATCTTCTAACTGATCTATAGCGGGAGAGAAGCCCAGACTGCGTGTGCTATATGTCCATATCCTAGCAAATCATGTACAACTATGAACAGAATCAGGGTCATCTTTAATATTGATTGGACCCTGGGCAAACATTTTCTTGGCACCTCCCAAATCTACTTGTCAACTATTTTCAGGCAGTGTAGGCTCAAGGGGCAGCTGCTTTGGGCCCCACAACAATGACTGAGCCCAGGGCATCTGCCCCTTTTGCCCTGCCTTAAAGACAGCCCTGAACAGAATAAATAGTCATAGACTGTGTGTGGGCATATAGAAGAGGAACGGAATGCCATAAAAACGAATTTATTATGTACAATTAGGAATTACACAACATAAAAAAAAAAAAATTCTCCACATAGGGGTTTCACAACATGCAAAGATTCTGATTACAGTTCACATGCGAGCTTGATGTGTTTTGGGAATCCTTCTTCAGGAGCACATGTGACAGAATCTAGGAAGGTACAATTACATGCATTAACCACTTCAGCTCTGGGAAGGATTTACCCCCTTCCTGACCAAGCCATTTTTTGCGATACGGCACTGCGCCAATTTAATTGACAATTGCGCGGTCATGCGACGTTGTACCCAAACAAAATTGACGTCCTTTTTTTCCCACAAATAGAGCTATCTTTTGGTGTTATTTGATTACCTCTGCAGTTTTTATTTTTTGTGCTATAAACAAAAAAAAGCATCAATTTTGGGGAAAAAAGCAATATTTACTTTTTGCTATAATATCCCCCAAAAATATATAAAAAAACAAATTGCTGCCTCAGTTTAGGCCACAATGTATTCTTCTACATATTTTTGGTAACAAAAATCTCAATAAACTTTTATTGTTTTGCGCAAAAGTTATTGCGTCTACAAAATAGGGTATAGATTTATGGCATTTTTATTATAAACATTTTTTTTATCAGTAATGGCGGCGATCTGCAATTTTTATCATGACTGCGACATTGCAGCGGACAGATCAGACACTTTTGACACTATTTTGGGGCCATTGACGTTTGTACAGCAATCAGTGCTGTAAAAATGCACTGATTACTGTGTAAATGTCACTGGCAGGGAAGGAGTTAAACACTAGGGAGCTATCAAGGGGTTAAGTCCCTCAGCGTGTTCTAACTGTAGGGGGGGTGGGCTCATTAGAATATGACAGAGATCACTGGGAGCAGTAGATCCCTGTCATGTTGCTAGGCAGAACAGGCAAATGGCTTGTTTGCATCTTCCCGTTCTGCCTCTCCGTGCCGCGATCGGGGGCCACTGACGTACATTGTGTCCGCGGGTACGCTCCTACGGCATACGCGTGCCTGCTAGCTGCCGATGACGGAGTGAGGTATGGGTACGTTGTTTTGCGCACCCGTGCCACTTTTGCTACGTATATTGGCCCGAGCCAGTCATCAAGTGGTTAAGTGACACATTTCTAATTTGTAAAGATACATTGTGATACATGAATAAATACATAATATAACATACCAGTACACTGAAACCCACTCCTAATCTTTAATACAGTAATATCAGCCAGTAGGGTAGACTGGAATTCATAGCATGTGTATGTTGTCCATAGAGGTGCAAATGAGTAAGCCAAAGTGAAGCCACTCCCTCTCGGATGGATAATTAGGGTACATTCAGTAAATAGCCAATGGTCCCATACACATAATTTATAAAAGACATATATACATAGGCTTATTAGTTACTAGTCATGACCAAGGAACAAAGAAAGAAAAAAAGGGGATAGTAAGCCTATGTAGATTGTGTACAAGACCATCGGCTGTTTACTGAATGTACTCTAATTTTCCATTCGAGAGGCAATGGCTTCACCTTGCCTTACTCATTTGCACCTCCTATGGACAACATACACATGCTATGAATTGAGAAATTTGTCACTTAATGCATGTAATTGTACCTCCTAGATTCTGTCACGTTCTCCTGAAGAAGGATTCCCGAAACACGTCAAGTCCACGTGAACTGTAATCACAATCTTTGCATTTTGTGAACCCCTATGTGGAGAATTTTTAATGTTGTGTAATATGTGTTTGTTTTTTTTTTTTTTAATGGCACTCCGTTCCTCTTTTTATGTCCACACAAAGTTTATGACTACATGTTCTGTTCATAGTTGATCATGTTGTAAAGTGCTGCTCAAACTAGTGGCGCTATATAAATCCTGTACACTAATAATAATCTTGTAACTGAACATTTGAGTAATGTAAATTGTGACTGGCATTTGACTTGCCAAGACACAACTACTGTTGTGAAAGGTATCTCATTCTTGCAATATATATCAGCAGGTATAGGAATAAGCCGTAAGGCAGCACCAAAGAGCAGCAATAATATTTGAAGTGCAATAATCATAGCAAGCCTTCAAATGTTCTCTTGTAGATCATCTCTTTAAAGCAAGGCTTGCTGTAATGGATTATTGCACTTTGAACGTTATTGTGATTTGCACTGCCTTGTTGAATATGCCTCTCAATGTAGATATGTGTTTATAGCATTGGCGAATGTAAGACTGGGTCATAGATGAGCACATTTATCCCGAAGAACGGCTGGTGGGGAGACATCTTCCTATCCTTTTTAGCATCAGTGTATTCTGTGAATCACCTGATGGATAAAATCAGCACATGTGCACTTAATGCTTCTACTCCTAGAAACATAAAGTAATGACAGAAGAACAAGGCCAAGTGGCAAGTTTTCTATCGAATCTGCCCCATTTAGTTTTTTTGTCAATGGTTGTCCCAAGCATGTTTGAATCCACTTACAGTTGACTGACTCGCTAACTCTGATGGAAGTCAATTCCAAGCATCAACTAGTCTTTCGGTAAAATAATACTTTCAAAGATTACTTTTGAACTTTCCTCTTGCTAATTTCAGGTCATGTTCCTGTGTTTTTGATCTATAGTGAAAATACCACCCATGTGAATCTTCTTCACACTCTTCATGTATTTAGAGGTTTCATTCATGTCCCCCCCTCTCTGTTCTTTCCTCCAGACTGTACATGTCGAGCTCCTGCAGTCTCTTCTTAACCATTTTATCCCTCAACCCTTCCACCATTGTTGCCTGTCTCTGGGCTTGTTCTCTCTTTATCAATCTCTATATGTGAGTGAGGTCTCTAGAACTGGAAAAAGTATTCTAAATTCGGTCTAAGGATCTATATAGGGGTATGAAGACCTCTGCTGCCAACACCTCCAGTGATGAACCCTAGAATTCTATTCGCTAAGCTCACTGGCAAATGCTGAGGATTACCTTCAATTGGCCCAAGTGTTGCACTGGACTGTTGGATCAAGGGCACAGTTGAGCTATGTGTGGCTACCTGTAGAGAAAATGTACTATGATCATTTATTATTTTAAGGATAAATACACTTTTATTGCACTTTTCATTTTTTCTTCTATACCCCCCCCCCCCTCCTAACACTTTAGTACAGGGATCTCCATACTACGGCCCTCTAGCTGTTGCAGAACTACATGTCCTATGATGCATTATAAAACTCTGACATTCGCAGAAATGACTAGGCATGGTGGGAATTGTAGTTCCTGAACAACTGGAGGGCCATAGTTTGGAGACACCTGCTTTATTACATTAAAGTATGTTGTTGTCTACAACAGTCCCGGAAAACATCCAAGGTGCTCATGGCATTTCACTCTTCTTTATTTAATTACTAATAACAAATCGTACACAGTCAACCAATGAATGCTTTGCTTTGCACAAGAAACCATTGTCGGCTCAATGCGTTTTAATTGTTTTTAGCTTTTGGGATTTTTGATTAAATAAAAAAGAGTGACATGCCATGATTGCATTGGATTTTCTTTTTTTGGATTGCTGTATTGGACTCTTACCAGGATCACCAAGACCCATTGCTATGATTTTACAGTCAATTGTGGCATATATAAGGGCAATCTAGTACAATGCATGCTCGTCTGAGCTCTGTCTGGAGTTTGCATCGGTGAATGGTACACATCTAGTTTACTTGTATTGTTGCCTACAACTTTGCTTTTCCTTCATCTTCACTGTGTGGCCTGGTGGCCATCACATGACCTCTAGTTAAAATCTTTAGAAATCTTTTGGACTATTTGTAATCTTGCCACTGGTGCCAACTCAGCAGCAACCAGAAAGAGTGCCCGTCTACTACTATGGCATTTTCTGGCTGAAATGCTAGGGAATTTCGCTCACCAGCAGTCGCTAAGCAACGATTCACTGATTCATACAGCTAGGCAGCAATGCCATATTAGCTGATGAGTGTTCTTTTTAGCGATCCTATCAATTGCAGAAATTTCTAATGTGTCATGGCCCTTAATGTAACCTGCTGAAGAATGTTTAAAAGTCAGAAAAATATATGCAGTACATCTCTGTAATACATGTGCATTTCTCTGTATTTTTTTTTCTTTTTAAAGTGGTTGTAAACCCTTACAAACCACTTTGACCTACAGGTAAGCCTAGATTAAGGCTTACCTGTAGGTCCAAGAAATATCTCCTAAACCTATATGGTTTAGGAGATATTTGCCCGAAAACAGGCACCGCTGTCTACGGCGCGCAGGCGCACTGAGCGTGGCATTCTCAACGATAGAGCTGCCGCGCGTGTCGGCTCCCGTGCGCATGCGCGGGAGTGACGTCATTGCGGCTTCGCCGAATGACAGCGGCGGAGCTGCGAGACCCCACCAAGAAGATGGATGCAGCGGACTACAGGGGACAGCGGCGACTTCGCTGGCTCCTGTGTCAGGTAAGTGACACATAATGGACTACTATGCGATGCATAGTAGTCCATTATGCTTTGCCTTTGCAGGGAATGAAAGAGGAAGTAAACTCATCAGGGTTTACTTCCGCTTTAAAGACCCTGCAAGTGCATACAAATCATGTTGTTCTGACAGATCTGGATACCTTTCTTAATTTCCTGTTGTGGGCTGACTTAGTGGTGTCAGTCCTACCCAATTTTCTTTTTGATAGACTACTCAATTAACCCCACTGTCTTTATCTCCAAAGCATAGTCAGTGATTGACTTGTAGTCCCAAAATAAAAGCAAGGAGGCCTAAATATACTCTTTGAGATAACACAGGAAGTGTGCAGAGGACGCAGGGCAGCTCTAAATTTGACAAGATAAACAGGTATTTCTTTGCACTAAAAAACAGATGTAACAAAATGGTAGACTTAACAGACTAAAGCCCCGTACACAGGGGCAGAATGTTGAGAGACATTTGCCGGTACAAAAATTACCAACCGACATTCTGCCTTTGTGTATGTCGGACAGGCATGCTGGAAAACCAGCAGCCAACCAACTTTAGATCCGCACTCTCTGCTAATGGCGGAGAGCGCTGATCGGAGTGTTCTGGTGTGGGTGCGTCCCGTCCCCTTGTCAGAACACAACTCGGCGAGGAAGATCGCTGGACTAACCTTGCATGGTTAGTACAGCAGGTCCTGACTTGAGCTGTCAATTTTTTTTGTGCAATCCACTAGGTTGCATGAAAAAAAAAACTGTAGTGTGCGTGTGTAGTGTGTACCCAGCTTAAAATGGAACAGTTCAGAGAAGTTAATTCTTGGGATTTACATACACTTTAACCATTTTTTTCTCCATTACTGAAATTGGCAGGCCTTCTAATAAGTAGATTTTCCTGGGCCAGTAACCAAAGCAGTGTGGTGTCTGTTACAGTTTTCTGTATTTTACCATCATTATTATTCTCAGCATCTAAATTTTTAATATTTTTTTTTTTCACAAATTCTAATATCTTAACTTCTAGATGTCAAATAAAAATCTAATTGTAGGTCATTCTTTTACATGACAGTGTACCTTATCAGTGTGCTGTGAATATATAAAAGCTACTAAGTCATTTTTATGTCAATAAGGTGAAGTGGCTTTAAATAATTTTGCCATATTATTAAATACATATAATTAAGTGCCCTCACTGGCAGTTAAACTAATATCTAACATCCCAAAATTTGAATCGCTCTCAATCAGCAGTAGATCAGAATAAAAAAGACTGCATGGTGTTAATGTATTAGTTTTCCTGCTTCATCTTGTTATGCAGACAGTCTACTAATTATACCAATAACTATAATCCTGCTTTTTAACATTCAGGTCCTTTGCAGAAGTATGGCTAAGGGTCTAGCAGAACCCCTTAGGCCAGTGGTTCTCAACCTTTCTAGTGCCATGACCCCTTGATAAAATTTCCCAAGTTGTGGGAACCCCTAACAGTAAAATTATTTTCGTAGCATGGGTTGCCAACACCCAAGGCAAGACAAGTAATTTGCGCCCCTAACCCGTGGACATTTAGTGCTCCCCGAGTCTCTTCCACTCGTACAGTATTAAAACCCCTTATGGTACATTTTAGGATGTACCAACTCTCTTTGTTCTCCTTTCTTTCCCTTTTATCTCTCTATCCTAATTTCTTGTTTTTTTCTTACCCCATTCCTCTCTCTAGCCATCCTTGTTCTTTCTTATGCTTTCTCTTTTTTTCTTTGTTCCTCCCCATCTTTTCCTCTCCTTTGCATGTATTCTGTATTTTTATTCCTTCTCTTACTCCTTGGTGGGGGGAATGAGATGAGTAGCAGTGCTGGCGGGAAGTTGGGATGAGTGGCAGTGCTTTCAGGAAGTTGGGATGAGTGGCAGTGCTTTCAGGAAGTTGGGATGAGTGGCAGTGCTGGCGGGGAGTTGGGATGAGTGGCAGTGCTGGCGGGGAGTTGGGATGAGTGGCAGTGCTTTCAGGAAATTGGGATGAGTGGCAGTGCTGGCGGGGAGTTGGGATGAGTGGCAGTGCTGGCGGGGAGTTGGGATGAGTGGCAGTGCTGGCGGGGAGTTGGGATGAGTGGCAGTGCTGGCGGGGAGTTGGGATGAGTGGCAGTGCTGGCGGGGCGTTTTGATCAGCCAACTTAGGTGCTCTTGATTAAGGTCATCTGCTGATCATTATATTATATCATTATATTATCTATTATTGCTGCCTGTTCCTCGTGGGAGGGATTTTTCCCTTCCTGTATTGTTTGGCATTGGTGAAATAGATAGGAAGTAGAGATTTTCGCTCAATTCCTATTCTAACTAAGCAAGAAATCCCCCAAACAAGGAGTATAAAAAAAATTAAAAATAAAATGGCAGAGGCTCTAGCTTTCCCCACTCCATTCAAAACTAAAACAAATAATAAAAAAGTTTTAGCATGAAGTGAACAACAATGAAATTGGTTTCTTATTACTTTTTAAACCTTGCTGGGAAACTGATATCTGGACTCGCAATTCCTGAATTTTAAAAGCTACAACAACTGAATGTTTAATATACCTGATTTAGCTACATTACGATATTTGTGGCGTATTGTACCAGAAACATTTTCGTGCTTGTCCCCTCGGATACATTTGCATGAATTATCGTGATCAGCTCTTGAAAGCTGTGTACTAACAATCAGATTATCGTACAATCGTTTCGAAAGCGGTATTTTTTGTACGAGTTTCTGAACATGTGTACTGGCCATACATGAGGCTCCATTCAGACCTGTGCAACACATCAGTTCTTTGTTCCCCTGAATGTGTCGCCCTACGCGTGACAAATTGTCTTTTTTTTTTTTTTTTTTGCACTGAGCCAAGCACGTTTTGTGCAACAAAATACAGGACTGTTTGAGGTGCTATTATGAAATAAGGGCACCATAATTGTGTTGCGCATTTTGCCATGTTTGTAGCGTGCTTCTGAAAATGTAGGCAAAATTGCGTGCTTCTGCCCACGTTTTTAGAACATCTAGATGTGAATGTGGCCTGAGGTATCATACGTATATATCAGGAGGTTTCTAAAGCATAGTTTTATTTGTTACAACCAACAGCACATGACATTTATGTACATATTTAATTTTTCGCTGCTGAAATATTAATTTTTCTTTATCCTGGTACCTGTACAATACAAAGGGAACAGGATATTTTTATTATTTTAGTACATCTTCCCTGTGGACTTTATTTTACGAGGCCGAACGAGAGAAATGTACAAGCTTATGGCTAGCATAATAGGTTTATGTTAATGATGGTCATTCACTGTACATATTAAAGTGTTACTAAACCCAGGGCCCTGCATTCACTATATCTGGTCTCTCACCATACACAGAACATGGAAATGCAATTATTTTTGTAAATATAAACTGCTAAATACCTTTTCTCATCAGCAGTATATAGCAGTCTTGTGACTTCTATCAGTACCTGGTTAAAGCTTGTAGGAGTTTTCATACTGCACTGACTGTTCTATCAAGATGCAGAACCCCTGACCCTCTGTCTGGACAGTGCTGATTGGCCCTGTGCAGATCACATGCACTCTTAACGCTCTAGCAGTACACCTCAAGCTGAGCATGTGCAGCCTGACTCCAGTAACTCGGTCTTATCCAAACATGTTTTGGAGACAATGTAAGAAGGGGAGGATCTGTGCATACAGGATGAAACCGTGTTTTTACACAATGCTGAGGAGTAACTCCTCAGGTTCCACAGGGAGTGTAACAAGCATGCTTTACTGCATATACAGACTGAGTTTACTATTGCGGGTTTAGTAACATTTTAAGTTTCGTATACACGCCTAGCCTCGTACACACTGCTGGGTTGAACGAAAAAAATAACCCGACTTCTCATGTCAGAGCCGCTGTATTAACATTCCAATGTTAGTAGAACAATCACCCGTGCTGTGCTATTGTGTTCAGATAGGGGGATGGCATTCCCAACTACCCCACCCCACATCATCACGCTGCAGTCACGGCAAATCTCGCCTTTCAAAATCGCGTGGAGCATTGTTACTCGTAAAGTCGTCTTCTTTTTGGGCGTGTAGGGCAAGTGTGACAAGTCAGGTTGTGACAACAGGGACACTTATGGTTCAAAATTCAGCTGGAAATGAAGCCATGTATGCCTAGCCTATTTTTTTTTTTCCCTCAATATCTTTTTGACTGCGTCTGTATCTTTCTACCAATAATTGATTCACATGACTAATAAAAGAAACATGAGCTTAGCCTATGATTTGTACAATTATACAGAAAAGATATGTGATATGCTGCCAGATGAGCTCCGTCTATGAAGTGAACATTTGAAGAGCTGGACTTCACTTACCTGACCTTTTCACAGAGCAGCAGTTTGTATGTATAGAACACCTGCTTGTCTTTATTGAGTGGTGACTTTACTTGTTATCAGTTAGGAGGTCATAAAAGGGGTTATTCACAGATAGAAATGTTTTTTTAGAAGTATGAGGCAGGTGATCATGAAATGTTTCATGCAAGAAAAGTCCATTGTTTGAATCTGAACAATGAGACTGGTGACGGGAATGAAAGCTTGGGCTGAATTTGCTGCACAGTTCTTGATCTGTTATCCAGTCTCCAATGTCAGCCATCTTCTGCTTAGAGAATTCGACAAAAAGACAAATACTTTCTGTTTAACCACTTCAGCCCCGGGCCATTTGGCTGGCCAATGACCAGAGCACTTTTTGCGATTCGGCACTGCGTCGCTTTAACTGACAATTGCACGGTCGTGCGACGTGGCTCCCAAACAAAATTGACATCCTTTTTTCCCCGCAAATAGAGCTTTCTTCTGTTAGTATTTGATCACCTCTGCGGTTTTTATTTTTTGCGCTATAAACAAAAAATAGCGACAATTTTGAAAAAAAAACATAATTTTTTACTGTTTGCTATAATAAATATCCCCAAAAAATATATATAAAAAAAAAATTTTTTCTCCTGTTTAGGCCAATACATATTCTTCTACATATTTTTGGTAAAAATGTTTGCAATAAACGTTTATTTAATGGTTTGTGCAAAAGTTATAGCGTTTACAAAATAGGGAATAGTTTTATGGCATTTTTATTAATAATTTTTTTTATTAGTAATGGCAGCGATTTTTATCGTGACTGCGACATTATGGCGGACAGATGGGACACTTGTACGATTTTGGGACCATTCACATTTATACAGCGATCAGTGCAATTAAAAATGCATTGATTACTGTGTAAATGTGACTGGCAGTGAAAGGACTAACCACTAAGTGGTGCTGTAGGGGTTAAGTGTGTCCTAGGGAGTGATTCTAACTGTGGGGGGAGGGGCTGTGTGTGACACAACACTGATCACCGCTCCTGATTAGAGGGAACTGTGATCAGTGACAGCGTCACTAGCATTTCCGCGTTCTTCCTCCCCGCGGACTAGAAGTTCGCGCTCACAAAGCTCCTGGCGGGCGTGCGCTTTCAAGCCACCTCTTAAAGGGCAACGTACTACAGGTACGTGATTCTGCCTGTACATGCCATTCTGCCGCAGTATGTCTACGTGAAGCGGTTGGGAAACGGTTAACCAGCGATGAAAGAGAATGCTAAGGTCAGACGTAGGAGTACTACTAGTGTATAATACAGTATGTCTGATGGTCTGATGAAGAAGCTGTAGCTTCGAAATGCATTACCATTCCTTGCCACTGTGAATAATCACACTTCCTGTTCCTGTGAAGTCACGACCAGCTGCTTCTCGTTTCCTGCCTCCTGGTTCCCAGCATTCTCTGGATCCCTGTAAGATCACACCAGTGCCCCAGGCTGCAAAGGGAAGACTTTTATGAGGCTCCAGGACTGGCGCTTTTCACCACATACTGAACTCATCTAATTTAACCTGTGAGTTACTACTTGTTTTTATTAAATATATGATTTATACTACACTCAGTCTGGCGCCCCTCTGTTCCCATATAATACAGTATGTAACCATGGAGTAGAGTCCTGGGCCTCATAGGTTGCTAAAACCTAGGTATACACGTACCACTGTCTGTTCAACAGATCCAATGACCGGCTTCTGTTGGAAAATAAGCATGTGATCAATGCTTGCAGCCAATGGTTGCAGCGCTGATCAGTGTATTCTGGCAGAAAGGGGGGTACTCCCTGCCTTCAGAATACAATAGTGCAGTAGGGGAGATGTATACAACAAATATTCACTGTAAATAAACTATACTTTAAATAAACATGAAAAAGCTGCCACTCATATGGGGAGAGATCTCTACATACACATTGCTTGTGTGGATGCAGGTATCTGTTGGGTCTTTTTATTTTTTATTTTTTCATTCAGCCCACTGGTTGAATGAAAAAAAAAACTATGCACGAATACCCAGCTTTAAACCGGACATGTCTATACTGTCCATTATTCTTATCGTGCTCTTATTCCGGCATGTGTTTTTTTTGTGGACATCACAGACTGGAAGACACTTTAGGTTTATAAAAAGATATGTAAAGCAGAGCTCCGCCCAAAAGGGGAAGCTCCACTTGTCTTCCTCCTCCCCCCTCCCGTTGCCAAATTTGGCACCTTTTCAGGGGGAGTGGGTATCTGGTTTTGTCAATTCGGCCCCCTCCACCTTCCCCTGCAGCCAGCCCATTCAGAAAGCGCGGTGGGAAACTGGATGTGAAGCCGCAAGGCTTTACTGCCAGTTTCCTTTAATCAAGATGGCAGCGCAAGCTTCCGATGAACAATTGAAAAATCATCTCAGGTGAGGACAACACTAGATTCCTGGACAGGTAGTGCCCTAATATTAAAAGTCAGCAGGTGCAGTATTTGTAGCTGCTGACTTTTACTTTTTTCTGAAGGAGCCTGGAGCTCCTCTTTAAAGTCATGTTAAACCCTTAGTGTTCAAGCACTTTTAGCAGCTGAATTAATCACCGAGTGTGCAGATTCTTTATCGTTTCATTGATGTCTTTGTTCCAGTTAAGGCTGGTTAAATGATTGCTGCCCCGGATTCCTATTTCAAGGTGGCTCCTTTCTCTTGCAGCATCCTATGAAGCCATCCGTAGAGCTGTGTCTCCCTAAACTGTGTACATCAATAGAAAAACACAACCCCATAGCCTAGAATGGCGATGTACTTCCTGCTCCTCCCCATTCCTTCTCCAAGATAACAGACTAATGCCCCATACACACGGTCGGACTTTCCGACAACAAAATCCATCCGATGGATTTTGGCCCAAACTTGTCTAGCATACACACGGTCGCACAAAGTTGTCGGAAAATCTGATCGTTCTGAACGCGGTGATGTAGAACACATAAACGGGCCAGTAGCTTTTGTCTGGTAATTTTATTCTGAGCATTTGTGGCACTTTGTCCGTCGGAATGGTCTATACACAATCGGATTAGGTTGTCGGAAAATTTTAGATCCTGCTCTCAAACTTTGTGATGGAAATTCAGATGGAAAAAGTCCGATGGAGCCCACACACGATCAGATTTTTCGACAGCACGATCCGATCACACATTTTCCATTGGAAACTCCGACTGTGTGTACAGGGCATAACTCTTGCCTGGGAAGATGGGAAGTTCAGGGAAGCATCACTGAAAGAGCAAGAGGCAGCCGTACTGAAAATTGTAAATTGCAAGTTCTGGGCTTAGACTTGAACAAATAGTTTAGGGTCCGTTCACACAGGGGCGACCCGTCAGGCGACTTAGCCGCCTGACAAGTCGCGTCCCGCTCTATGCAATGGAACCATTCTAATCGGAGCGTCGCTCCGACTTAGAAAAAGGTTCCTGTGCGACTTTTGGGGCAACTTGCATTGACTTCTATACAGAAGTCATTTCACAAGCCGCCGCTAAAGTCGGATCCCGGTGGCCTGAGGCAGTCGCGCTGCAAGTCGTGCTGCCTCAGTGTGAATGGGCTCTTAAGGGGGGATTTGTATTGTATTGTGTTGAATGTGTTATGCTAAAAAATGCTAAAGTTTTGATACTACTTTAGAGTCACGGCCTGACATAAGATGAATTGCACACCAAGGGCTCTTTTGTTATGTTTATCAACAGCCTTGTAGGCTACCCAGGTCAACTTTCCCCCAATGTGACCTTATGTAGAATCAGGTATTTCAAGACTGCAAAAATACCATCCAAGCACTTTCATTTATTACTGCTCTTTGAAAGATGAGATAAAAGCTAAAATAAAAGTTACGTCTCTGTTTATTTGTAGCTGTTCAAGCCCTTAGAAGTGAGTTGGGGCCATTTACTTTATAGCCAGCAAATAGGTAGCGATGGCAAATCTACCTGCTTGCAGAGGGAATAAGCAAATGCAGAGCTACTTATTCAGGTTCAGTGATAGCATGAAAACCTAAGAGTTCAGGGATTGACACACAACGTTCAACAAATGTACTGAGAAAAATATGAAGATTGCCTTTGCTGGCCTCCTTACATCCTGAATCGCTGACCTAGAGCGAGCATGTGGCGCATTTAGTAAGAATGAAGTTAGAACTGCTTATTCTGTAAGCTGTCTTTATTGTGGTTTTGCCCCAGGTCACAAAGTTTCTGTAACATTATCATGACTGTGAATTCATCTCAATATTCCACATACAATGCAAGGAAATATTGGGCTTGGGTAGTTCTTTTTTGGCAGTGGCTTGTTATGTTCGGGTTACTTTATGCTTACATCAAAAGCTTTATGCTTTTATTTTGTTTTCAGACTTCGCTTTTGTTCTTCTTATCACAGATGATTTTTTTTTATATACATCATGTAAAAGGTTTCCTTTCCTGAAGATTTAGTTTATCTTTCTGTAAACGACTGCATATTATCTGCAATACTTGTAAAATAAAAAAACACAGGCTGCCCGCTTGCTGCCATAAATGTGTTATTGGATCCAAAGTCCTATTTTTACAGATTATGTGGCTACCATGGTTTTATAATTGCATTTTCCACCTATCAACTTCAAAAGGGACTAGTAAAAAGTATGGACGTTTGTTGGATGTACAAGGGTTATGGCATTACAGTTGTTAGTGGAGGGGTAATTTTAGCACTGCATATAGGTAGGTCATTGGGGTCCTGGGTTCTGGTTTGAAAGGTGGTTTTGGAAAATGTACAGGGATTATGGGGCTACAGTTATCCTTCAATGATATGAAGTTTTCCAGTACTGTATGCTGAAAAGCAGCCCCACACCACGATATCCTGACCTCCAAACTTCACTGTTGGTGTGGCAGTGTTTTTGGGGTGATGTGCAGTGCCATTTGACCTCCAAACATGGTGCGTATTATGGCACCCAAAGATTTCAATTTTGGTCTCATCTGACCAGACTATATTCTCCCAGTATTTCATAGGCTTGTCTAAATCTTGTGCAGCAAACTTTAAACAAGCTTCAACATAATTTTTCTTTAGCAATGGAGTCTTGCATGGTGAGCGTGCATACAGGCCATGGTGGTTGACTGCATTAGGCCCCATATACACTATTAGATTTTCTGCAGATTTTTGTCTAAAGATTTACCAAAACCAAGCCTTATTGCATACAAGATGCTCTGATTAAGGTAGAAATGGGCATCTTTTTTTATAGAACACATACTGTGTGGCACATGTCCTTATTTAACAGATGGGGTGGCATGATAGTGCTATAGTGGCTTTACAACCACTTTAATTTCTGAACTCTTAGGAGGGAAGTTTAAGGGAAAAAAAACATACATTTAAATGCCCATCAATGCAGCCTTGTCGGTGTCAATTGCAGCCTTATCAGTCATTTGCAGCCTTCCATTGCAGCCTTGTCAGTCATTTGCAGCCTTCCATTGCAGCCTTGTCAGTCATTTGCAGCCTCGTTAATGTGTTTGACGTTTAAAAATGGCGTCGCCGAAATACAGAGCGGATGTCCTGTGTATCTCAGCAGCATTCGGTAGTTCTCGGCCGTTCTCGGCGGCCTTCGGGTATTTTCGGCCGCAATCAGCAGTTCTCAGTTATTTTCGGCCATTCTCGCCTATTTTTGGTCATTATCGGTGGCTTTTGGCTTTCCGAAAGCCGCAGAGAACGGCCAAAGATAGCTGAAAATACCCGTAAGCCGCAGAGAGCGGCAGAAGGGGGTAGAAACAGCGGGGGATCGGCATATAACAAGCACCCCCTGATTTCCCCCTGATTTTAGGGGGTAAAAAGTGTGTGTTATACGCCGAAAAAATACGGTATTTGTTTTGGTTTCTTTGTATGGATTGAATGGTGACGTGTTCAATACTTGTTTTACCTGCACACACATTAAGAATATGAAAAATCCCATAGAATGGTTCAAAGAAAACAAAGTGTCCAGGTGTATTGCCAAAACAAAGAAGATCTTCAGATTGTGGTTGAACTTCCTCTTAACATGATATTTCTATACCAATATACTCTATCTTCCCCAGCGAGCAAGAAAAATTTAATTTGAATGTGACATTCCACCATCCAGTGTTGTAACTGATCTCCAAATAAGTGCTATCGCCATGTGTGCAAACCAAGCACACACGCCTCTTACCAGATGATGTGGAACATCTATTTAAAAATGGACAATCGCGCGCTCTTTCTGTCTCTCTTTCCCTCGGGCCGTCAGTAGCACAGCTCCTCCGACAACACCATTAGTACCAGCAAACTGATGCACATCAGATGCGGATCATAGTGTAG
Source organism: Lithobates pipiens (assembly GCF_037356315.1). Taxonomy (NCBI): domain Eukaryota; kingdom Metazoa; phylum Chordata; class Amphibia; order Anura; family Ranidae; genus Lithobates; species Lithobates pipiens. The sequence goes on from NW_027507718.1 coordinate 410,973,843, forward strand.
TATAGTAAAGGCTTTTTATTGTAGTATTAAATATGCTTACTTAATGTAAATCCTGCTCACCCAGTGTAGTGGAGGTTATTGGGGGTCCTAGTTTCTGGTGAAATGTAAGTTTAACTGTACAGGGATTATGGTGTTGCATTTGTTGTAGATGCAACAATCTAATGTGAGAGCATCCTATTGGGGGTTAAAGGGTGAGTTTGTTAGGTGTTCATTTTCATGGGTTTTATGGGGTAGCAGTTGATAATGAACCTGTGGCAAGGTAATGTGAGTGCTGTACAAAGTAGTGAATGCACAGCTTGTATAGCAGTGTAAATTTGCTGTCCCCTCAAAATAATTCTACACAGCCATTAATGTCTAAACCGGTGGCAAAAGTGAAAATGTCCAGATTGGACCCAATTGCCCATTTTCCCTCCCCAATGTCATGTGACTCGTTGGTGTTACAAGGTCTCAGGTGTGAATGGGGAGCAGGTGTGTTAAATTTGGTGTTATTGCTCTCTCTCATATTGGTCATTGGAAGTTCAACATGGCACCTCATGGCAAAGAACTCTGAGGATCTGAAAAAAAGAATTGTTGCTCTACATTAAGATGGCCTAGAAAAGTGATGGCGAACCTTGGCACCCTAGATGTTTTGGAACCCCATTTCCCATGATGCTCTTGCACTCGGCACATTGTAGCAAAGTGTCATTTCTTCAGTGTTGTCGCATGAAAAGATGTAATAAAATATTTACAAAAATGTGAGGGGTGTACTCACTTTTGTGATATACTGTATGTATGTGTATATATAATATATACATACAGTTGTGCTCATAAGTTTACATACCCTGGCAGAATTTGATTGAATTATAATGGCAACAGAAACTGCCCAAATTACCCTGATAAAAAGTTTACATACCCCAGTTTTAATACCGTGTATTGCCCCCTTTAACATCAATGACAGCTTGAAGTCTTTTGTGGCATTTTTATCTTCTCAGATGGTAAAGCTGCCCATTCCTCCTGCAAAAAGCCTTCAGTTCCTGTAAATTCTTAGGCTGTCTTGCATGAATTGTACATATCGAGATCTCTCCAGGGTGGCTCAATGATATTGAGGTCAGGAGACGGAGATGGCCACTCCAGAACCTTCACTTTATTCTGTAGCTGTACCCAATGACAGGTTGGCTTGGCCTTGTGTTTTGGATCATTGTCATGTTGGAATGTCCAAGTACATCCCATGCGCAGCTTCCTGGCTGATGAATGCAAATGTTCCTCCAGTATTTTTTGACAACATACTGCATTCATCCTTCCAACAATTTCTTGCCAAATTTCATGTGCCTTTTGTAGCTCACACATCCCCAAAACATCAGGAGATCCACCTCCGTACCTTTCATCGTAGGCCTTGTAGACGCCTCTCCAAATGTAATGTTTATGGTTGTGGCCAAAAAGCTCACTTTTGGTCTCATCACTCCAAATTACTTTGTGCCAGAAAGTTTGAGGCTTGTCTCTGTGCTGTTTGGTGTATTGTAAGCAGGATACTTTGTGGCATTTGTGTAGTAAGGGCTTTCTTCTGGTGACTCAATCATATTGTGCATCTTGAAACCGCCACACCACATTTTCTCAGAGAGTCTTGTATTTCACCAGAAGTCATTTTTGGGTTTTTCTTTGCATCCCGAACAATTTTCCTGGCAGTTGTGGCAGAAATTTTATTTGGTCTACCTGACCGTGGTTTGGTTTCAACAGAACCCCTCATTTTCCACTTCTTTATTAGAGTTTGAACACTGTTGATTGTCATTCTCAATTCCTTGGATATCTTTTTATAGCCATTTCCTGTTTTATACAGTTAAACTACATTTTCCCACAGATCCATTGACAATTCTTTGGCTTTCCCCATGACTCAGAATCCAGAAACAGAAGTGCGGCACTGAATGAAAGATGCAAGAGTCTGTCAGGAGTCCAGAAACTCATTAACCTTTTATACACACACATTAATTACAAGAAAACAGATCACAGGGGAGGATGGTTACCTTTAATAGCCATTCAAACCCCTTTGTGTCAACTTGTGTGCATGTTATCAGGCCAAAATCACCAGGGTATTTAAACTTTTGATCAGAGTCATTTGGGTAGTTTCTGTTGCCATTATGATTTAAAAAGAGCAAACACACTTACCTGTCCCAGGGTCCAGCGATGCAGGGGAACAAAGCCCCCCCCCCGTTCCACGCTGCGCTCGCGGTGCTGGCATTCTTACTGTGGCCACAGCCGGGCACCCACTGCCCATGCGTGAGCAGCGCTGCACACTGTGATACTCCGCACAGTCATCTGGGACACGTGACAGGTCCCAAATGACTGTGCGGCGCCGAGGAGAAGTGATGTCAGTGCCCGGGCACTGAAGGAGGCAGACTACGAGGGACCCCCTAGCAACAGGCATTTAGAAGTGAGTAAAAAAAAAAAAAAATTCCAATTATTTTTTTATTAATTTTAAGACCGCAGTAAAATTAGCCCAAGTTTTTTTATATTGTGAAAGATAATATTACGCCGAGTTAATTGATACCCAACATATTACGCTTCAAAATTGCGCCCGCTTGTGGAATGGCTACAAACTTTTACCCTTAAAAATCTCCATGAGTGATGTTTAACAAATTCTACAGGTTGCATGTTTTAAATTACAGAGGAGGCTAGAATTATTGCTCTCGCTCTACCGATCGCGGCGATACCTCATGTGTGGTTTGAACACCGTTTTCATATGCGGGTGCTACTCACGTATGCGTTCGCTTCTGCACACGAGCTCGCCAGGATAGGGCGCGTTTAAAAAAATATATATATATATATTTTTATTATTTTATTTTTACACTGTTTAAAAAAAAAGAAAAAGGTCACTTTTATTCCTATTACAAGGAATGTTAACATCCCTTGTAATAGAAAAAAGCATGACAGGACCTCTTAAATCTGAGATCTGGGGTAAAAAAAAGTCCTCCGATCTCATATTTAGACTAAAATGACATAAAAAAGATATATAAATTGTAATTTAAAAAAAAAATATTTAAATAAAATGGCCCTTTAAGAGCTGTGGGTGGAAGTGACGCTTTGACGTCGCTTCCACCCAGCAATTGTATGGAGACGGGTGGAGGCCATCTTCCCCTCACTTGTCTCCATACCTGACAGGAAACAGCATGCGATCGCCCTCTCCCGCCACCGATAAAAGTGATCTCGCTGCGAATATGCCACAGAGACCACTTTTATCTTGTAGTGGACCACCCGTTGAAGACGAGGATATTGGGGTTATGGCAGCTAGCTGCTGCCATAACAACAATATCCTCCTCCAAACAGCCGCCGTAAAACTGCGGCAGGAGGGCCATAAGTGGTTAAGGTGGAGGAGCTCTTGAAATAGCATTCTGTTCTCAGGGAACCCCTGGTAATTACTATATTTACAACTTGTGCGACATTAGCATGATGGTTAGCGGGAAGTATCCCACCCTTAGACCTGATTCACACCTATACATTTTTAGTGCTTTTTGCATTTTACAGATTTGCACTACAGAACGTGTTCCGTCGGAAACCATGTTAGATGGACTGTAGTGCAAATCTGCAAAATGCATAAATTACTAAAAATGCAAAGGTGTGAAATCAGGCCTTACAGATAGCTAAAAAGTTCAGTGATGTCATTGGTAGCTTATTTGAGAGGTAGAAATGGCTCATTGCTCCAGGTGCCCCTAGCAACCTCTTGTGGAGCAACCTCTGGTTGAGAGCCGCTGATCTGGAGCATAATGCTATGTACATCATGTCAGCTATTGTATTTTAATCACACGTTTTTATACTAAGCTTGTCCTAAAAATAAATTATGAAAATAATTGTTAGTTGCAGTTAAAACTGCCCGTAAAGCACAGCTGCAGCGGCGCTTTGCCCGACGGTTCGGCAGCGCTGCCCATTGATTTCAATGGACAGGGGCACTTTAGGAGCGGTGTATACACCGCTCTTACAGCGCTGCAAAGATGCTGGTTGCAGGACTTTTTTTTACAGTCCTGCAAGCGCACCGGGCTTTCACACTGGAGTGATAGGAGGGGCTCTTTACAGGCGCTATAGCGCCTGTAAAGCGCCTCAGTGTGAAAGCAGCCTAACAGTAACTGCACTTTGCACGTTGCTCTTTGTCTGCTGATTAAAGCTTAAGTCTACCCATTTTGTTTTACATTTTATTTGTTTATATGGAGTATATCACAAGCATCCAAAGCCAGTTTGGCTTCACAGCACTGTGCTGTTTCCTAGAAGGATGAACAACACAATGTATGTCTGTAAATAAGAGTATTCCTATGGGTCTCATTATATAATTCCAGATCTGTCACTTATAATGTCAGGAGAGTGGCTGGGCAGCAATTTCATGTGACTTGCAGTTTAATACACAAAGATGGCCCTTGTACATGAGACATCTGATCATTTATTTGTACCATTAAAAAAATGATTCTGGCCATTCAATAACATTTGAACAAAAGGAAATAACCCAACTACCACAGAAATGCTGGGCAGAATTTGATTAGCCAGTAATCAACCTGGTTAACCAGGTGCCTAGAATCACATGAAATCAAGGGACTGGGATGGGCACCACCAACCCTAAAGACAGCATGTACTGACACTGCTTAATACATTTACCTTACCATTCTACCTTTGCATGATTCTGAAACGCCATGTGTTCTCAGCCTTCAGTTTACTGCGTGCACTAATGTCATCGCAGTGGGCATCCAACAGTGGGACATTGAATCAGCGTGACGTGATTACAGGAGGCGGGACATTGTTACTGCGGCCCAGGCAATTCAAATCCAGTTCCGTGACACATGGAGATCACAGCTGATGCGGGCACAAGCAGGCTGCACATGATGGGCACTGGTAAAGTTGCTGGGCACTGGCAAGCTACACATGATAGACACTGATGGGGCCGCTGGGCACTGGCAAGCTGCACAGGATAAACACTGATGGGGCTGGTGGGCTGCATACGACAGACACTGGTGAGGCTGCTGGGTAATGGCAAGCTGCATATGATGGACATTGATGGGGCTGCTGGGCACTGGCAAGCTGCATATGATGGGCACTGGTGAGGCTGCTGAGCACAAGCAGGCTGCATTGATCTCTTGTATCATGTCTGCAGTGTCTGACCATCTCCTGCATCATGTCTGCAGTCTCTGACCATCTCCTGTATCATGTCTGCAGTCTCTGACCATCTCCTGCATCATGTCTGCAGTCTCTGACCATCTCCTGCATCATGTCTGCAGTCTCTGACCATCCTTCTGTATTTCTGGAAATTTTGCTAATACTATTAGCAATTTGTTTAAGTAAGAGATTGCAGACATAATACAAGAGATGGTTAGAGACTGCAGACTGCATTTTTCTTGCCCTTTCTTGTAATAAAGGTGCCAATAATGGCAAACGATAAATTCACGTTAGTTTAAATTGGTGATATTAAAAAGTCGAATATAATACAATTATATATAAAAATAATATAAATATTTATTAAAAACTGTCATTTTCGTTATCGGTTTCGGTTTTTCGGCCTAGTGCATCCTTCATTTTCAGTATCGGTTTCGGCACCAAAATTTCCATTCGGTGCACCCCTAGAATGTAGCCATGACATTTTAAGGATTGAGAAGCTGCAGTATATTAAATTATTGCTTGTGATTTTAGATGCTCTTTAAACCACAGGAATTGTCTATTTTTTTGTATGAGTAATTCAAGAAAGCATTACATTTCTCAAGCTACTGATTATGTGCAAATGGCTTTGACATATAGTTGGTATCCGTCCTATTGAAAGGTGTACATATGTTGTAGACACGTGTACAGTGTTCAGAACTGTTATAAATATAGTTCTCCTACAGAAGTGGAGAGGGGCAGAGCAATGTTCATCATTTGAATCTGACACTTTCAGCTAAGTACAACTTTCATTTTTCTTTCCTGGACATTACCAACAATTTACCATAATGTTAGTAATTTCCTGATATCACAAAGTTAGTTACCACTGTCTATAGCCATCTTCAATTGGCCAAGGCTAGCCCTTTCCAGGTTTCTCATTGTAAATGGCTTGCATTGGTACCCAGGCTTCCTGAGGTTGGGATGAAAGTTTGTTTTTAAGATCTTATTAGTACGGCGGATAGGCTCATACCATTTAACTGCATCCTACATGATTATACCCCAGCTAAGTTGAGGTGCATTGGGGTTTGGGTCTGCGGCTGCTTATCCTCGTGCTTTTAGCTGTTCGGACCTTCTTAACGTGTTTTGGGTTTGTCCAATTTGGTCTACTTATTGGCTGAACTTATTTTCCTTTTTTGAAACTAATAATCTTCCAGTGCCTCCTACTCTGGAAGTTGGACTTTTAGGTATTTTAAATTACTTTATTTCCATACTCATAATCGTAGCCTGGTTTGTCTGCTTTTATTTTATGCACAAAAACTAATCCTACTAAATTGGAAAAATGCTGCTTCACCGTTCATACTATCGTCTAGTAAATATTGAGTTACAAGGGACGGCGCTGCCTTAACAAGTTTACCAAAGTCAGCCATGGCTTGACAGTGGAGTCCTTTTGGGGGGAAATGTCTTTATCTCAACTGTGTTAATCTTGTATGTATTATTCAAGGTGGTCTTTGGTCCAATGGGACTGCATCTTTGGAATGGGTTGTTGGTACTCCTGATTGTACTTGTAAGGGGATAGCAGCACAGGTATGAGGGTGTGTAGGAGTGTTTTTGTCTGCAGTTTACCTATGGATACTCTGTATTGTCTCCTGTTTTTCATTGGGCTCTGCGTAGTTCATATGACCTGTACTATGACATCTTCATGTTTTGTATCCATGGATATTTGAAGTACCGTATATACTCGAGTATAGGTCGACTCTAATATAAGCCGAGGCCCCTAATTTACCACAAAAAAACTGGGAAAACTTATTGACTCGTGTATAAGCTGAAGATGAGACATGCAGCAGCTACTGTAAGTGGAAAAGAGGGTCAACAATGCCCATCTGCAGCTGCATACCTCCCTGTGTACCTCCCTGTGTCCATTGCAGCCTACCTGTGTCCTGTGCATGCCTCCGTGTGCCAATCTGCAGCCTCCATGTCCTTCTGCAGCCTCCGTGTCCTTCTGCAGCTCCGTGTGCCATTTTGCACCGATCAGCATGTCATAAAAACATACGGCGGCCATTCCAGGATTCAAAAGCCGCACCTCTCCTCCTCGTCTGTGATAGGCGGAACACTCAATTTCCCAGCAGTCAGTGTTCCGCCTATCACGGACATCCGCTCATCCTCATACTACGGACGAGGATGAGAGGATGTCCGTGATAGGCGGAACACTGACTGCTGGGAAATTGAGTGTTCCGCCTATCACAGACAGGGAGGCGCGGCTTTTGAACAGTGGAATGGCCGCCGTCTGTCTGCCCGACACGCTGATCAGGTAGGCAGACGGCGGTGACTCGAATATAAGCCGAGGGGGGCACTTTCAGCCTAAAAAAAGGGGCTGAAAATCTCGGCTTATACTCGAGTATATACGGTATCTGTATCTATTTCTTGTTCTTATGAAGTTTCTTATTTTGTGTAAAAGCAAAATCTTTAACGCCTCCAAAAATATTGGTAATTGATCAACACTTGGGACAGAGCTTGATGCTTTTAAATATGTTGAGGGTTACAGTGTTTGCAAGACCTTTATAGTTCATTGTGTGACAGTGGCAGTATTTTTTGGTCAGCACTGCATGCTTGATCTTGCTGGATAAACAATATCTAATAGATCCCCTGAGCTGCGGGTTGTGTTCAGCACGCAGCACATTAGGCAAGTAATGCAGCCATTTGTTTCCTCTGATGCAAGCACATTATCTCAGCCCTTCCTTTAAGGCAACTCTAGGGAAATGCCAGCCTTCCTGTCTTTTCGTTACCATATTTATTTTACCTTTTAACAGCCTGAAGTCAATCTGTTATTTGTTCTTACTAATAGTCTATAGTTTATACGCAGTCTGTTACAGTAAAATTATCAGGGCCTAAAGACATATGGGCATAAGTTCTTCAGACCTAGCTGACTTTTATCTGACCATCTTTACAGACACCCACAGACTCTACTGTTCTACTGTCAGAATTGTTCATGGGGAAAGTGCATAATAGTTAAAGATTGGCCAATTGATCTCACTTAAATAGCTGCTATTGAAGGTGTCTGCCTTCACACACGTGGCTCTATCAAATTTTCTGTGATCCAAACCAAGTTAAAAATGTTATTCCACTATGTTTCCTCTAGCTCAAAAAAGTACAGTTTTGGCCCCCTGCACACTGGGGTGTTTAGTTGCAGTGCGTTCCTTTCTGGTGCTATAATGAGCCTGGGAGGGGCAGATGTAGCGTCCAGCCCCAGTGCAGGCAGCCTGCCTTAAGATGGCCATAGATTAGTCACATTTTTTCTGGTTGAACGGAAAAAAAAAAAAAAAATTCCCCATCCACATTCGAGGTTGATAGGGAATCCTCCTGCTGTGTCATTACAGTGGGGAGGCTTCTCCGCAGTCAGAATACATGGATTGAGCTGATGGATAGGACATTTTTCAGAAGGTCATTTGTGCAGAAGTTGGTGTCCATGTATGGATCGAAATTTGGCTGGTCCATGCTGAACCATCATAATTTCAATCTGTCTATGGCAGGCTGTGGCTGGACATAGCTGAATGGTGACAAGCTTGTCTGTGAATGGACAAGCCCTGGTACACCATTCAGCTGCAGCCTGCCATGGACTGATCGGCTGCCTGCAGCAGGACTGGAGGACGCACCTGTCCCTCCCAGGCACAATGCTATGAAGCAATTGGGGCTTTGTAGGAGGCTTGTTATCAGCCTCCTACAAAGCCCCAAATGCCCTTTGTAGGACCATGGTCATCCTCTCCCGCTTGCTCCCAAGACAGACTATGGACAATGGGATTTGTAGTGTGCATGTGACTGCAACAAACTCACACTGATTGTTCCAAACAAAGGGGGAGCAGAGTTTTGGGAACTCATGGAGGCAGAAAACACCGCTCCCTTGCAGCTGGTCACAGGTTTTGTAGAAAAAAACATCTGCAGGGATCACAAGAACCCAGCGTAGTTCCTAATTTTGTGCAGAACCTTATTTGTTAGCAGTTATCACAGCTCTCCAGAACCAAAACGGACTGTCACATTAAACTGAACTTCTACTGAAATGTCATCTGTCTATTGAGGTTAGATGAATAAAGTGTAATGGAATGGCTGAAATGCTTGCTCTTGCTGGAGAAGATTCTGCTCCAGGTTTCTAAGTGTTGCTGTTACAACCAAAAGCTTTGACATTTGGGTTGTACGACTTCTGCTAAAGAAGAGGAAATTAATGTTGGTTATAGAATCCAAGATCAGTTCCAAGGTGTTTTTGTTGTATTATAGGTTGAAAAGCGAGGCTGGTTTACGCAAGTATTTATAGTTACATAGTAGGTGAGGCTGAAAAGACCCAAGTCCATCAAGTCTAACCTATGTCTGTAATTATATGTCAGTATTACATTGTATATCCCTGTATTTTGTGGTTGTCAGGTGCTTATCTAATAGTTTTTTTAAACTATCAATGCTCCCCGCTGATACCACCGCCTGTGGAAGGGAATTCCACATCCTTGCTGCACTTACAGTAAAGAACCCTCTACGTAGTTTAAGGTTAAACCTCTTTTCTTCTCATTTATTGAGTGGTCATGTGTCTTGTTTAACTCCTTTCCACAAAAAAGTTTTATCCATATTGTGGGGTCACCAGTACGGTGTTTGTAAATTGAAATCATATCCCCCCCTCAAGCATCTCTTCTCCAGAGAGAATAAGTTCAGTGCTCGCAACCTTTCCTCGTAACTAATATCCTCCAGACCCTTTATTAGCTTTGTTACCCATCTTTGTACTCCCTCCATTTCCAGTACATCCTTCCTGAGTACTGGTGCCCAGAACTGGACAGCATACTCCAAGTGTGGCCGGACCAGAGTCTTGTAGAGTGGGGGAATTATTGTTTTATCTCTGGAGTTAATCCCCTTTTTAATGCATGCCAATATTCTGTTTGCTTTGTTAGCAGCAGCTTGGCATTGCATGCCATTGCTGAGCCTATCATCTTCTTGGACCCCCAGATCCTTTTTCCATCCTAGATTTCCCCAGAGGTTCTACCCCCAGTGTATAGATTGCTTTCTTCTTTTTTTTTTGCAACCCAAATGCATTATTTTACATTTTTCTATGTTAAACCTCATTTGCCATGTAGTTGCCCACCCCATTAATTTGTTCAGATCTTTTTGCAAGGTTTCTACATCCTGCGTAAAAGTTATTGCCCTGCTTAGCTTGGTATCATCCACAAATGGAGAGATTGAACTGTTTACCCCATCCTCCAGGTCGTTAATGCACAAATTAAATAGGATTGGTCCCAGCACAGGGAGACCCCACTACCCACCCCTGACCATTCCGAATGCTCCCCATTTATCACCACCCTCTTGTGTGAAGTTATGAATCTTCACACAAATAATCTAGTCATGTGAAAATCCAATTCTTTACTTATTTCATCTGCACATGCAAGTGAATATACACACAACTTATCGTGTGAAGGTTCTCAACTCCTACTGTCATGTCATGTGTGAATTTATTTGAAGTAACCATAGAACAAATCCATGATCCAATGTTTTCTATCACTGGTTCGCTGACAAGAGGTACTTTAGGGTTTAAGGAAAAAAATAATTACAGTAAAACCTTGGTTTGAGAGTAACTTGGTTTAAGAGCGTTTTGTAAGACCAGCAAAAAATTTTCAGAAATTTTGACTTGATATGCAAACAATGTCTTGATATACAAGTAGTGTCAAGTCACAACTGAGTATAAAAGAGAAGAGAGGCGCCTCTAAGTGTAGCAATATGGTTACATTTAATGAAGGTACAACATTTAGCAACTCACGTAGTTGATGATTAAAACAGGCACCTCTAATTATGCAGGCATGTAGGGGTAAAACTGTTCACATAGAGCATACTTGGCTGCGCCATCAATGTCATTCCTTTCACACTGCGCTCCACGAGCGGTTTAAACCTCGCTTTCAGAACGCTCTACTGCAGGGTAGTCTTCCCAGTCACTATTGCAGACTGACAGCAGTGAGAGCCGGCGTTTCGGAGGCTGATCTATGTGGACAGCTTTATCCCAGATGCCTGCATACTTAGATGTGCTTGTTTTTAATCATCAACCATGTGAGTTGGTAAATGTCGTACCTTCATTAAATGTAACCATACGATGGGGTATGATGTACCCCATACTCATTCACATAGGGTGGGGGGCCAGGATCTGGGGGCCCCCTATTAAAGGGGCTCCCGGATTCCGATAAGCCCCCTGCCCACAGACCCCGACAACCAATGGCCAGGGTTGTTGGGAAGAGGCCCTTGTCCTCATCAACATGGGGACAAAGGTGCTTTTGGGTGGGGGGGCCCCAAAGCACCCACCCCCCCATCTTGAGGGCACGTGACCTGGTATAGTTCAGGAGGGGGGTGCTCTGTTGTCCCCACCCCCTTTCCTGTTCGGCCGGGCTGCGTGTTTGGATAAGGGTCTGGTACGGACTTTGGGGGGACCCCCACGCCATTTTGTATCAGTGTAGGGGTTCCCCTTAAAACCCATACCAGGCGACGGGGCTAGCAATGTGCCAATCTCGCTGATAGAGGTGGCTCCATTGACTTCCTTCACTAGTCCCGTCGTATGTGGGCAAGTCCCGTTCATTTGAAAAGTCTGGCGGACTAGCACACAGACGAGTGGATTGTCCGCTGGAAAGCGGACAATTTTGAGTCAAGTCTTCTTTCAAAGTCCGCCGGACTTTTGGGAAGAAAAAGTCTGCCGGAGCCCACACACGGTCGAATTGTCACATTGCACATCTTTTTATATGGACTATAAACTGAAAAATCTATGAATACATGGTTGTGGAACGAATCATCGTGAGTTTCGATGATTTATTTTGGGGAAATTTGCTTTGACCTACAAGTGCTTTGGATTACAAGCATATTTCCGGAACGAATTATGCTTGCAATCCAAACTTTTACTGTATTTATAAATGGATATCAGTTGGTACAAATATAATGTATGGGATTGTTTTTCTGATAACACATGTTCGAATTTCAAGGTGTTGTTTAATATAGGGTAAAACGGAAGCGGGGGTACTCTATAAACATTGGTTTTTATAAAGCGGCACATCTTGCACTTTGATAAAGTGGGGAAATTCTGTTTTAGGTAACACATTACAGATGAATTCCAGATATGGCAATTGACTTGAACCAATGCAAGTATGAATGTGCCATAAGGTAAAGAAATACACATCTCCTGTGTTTGGAAGTGGACCCAAAAGAAGTTTTAATTGTCTAAACTCTCATCCTGGCTTGTCTGGATAAGTCCCACCTTGCTGCCCTCAATAGACTGGGGAAGTCTAAGTACACTGAATTCATAGGAAATAGGCCAGAGGGCACACAGGCCTAGTGCATTATCATCTAAATAAATCTTTAATAAGTAAAAGAATAAATAATATACTCACAAAAGTATGTGTGTATCATAGCTTAACAAACAAACAGGAGCTTTGTTTCTGCGGTGCGACATAATGCATCACAAATAAAGTGTCCAGCAGTATAACAGGCAACCGTTACAGGCAATGCACTTTATTTACATGTGATTCACTTATTTTATTTATGTTTTAACGGCTTTATTTCTCATCTTTCTTCCTCTTATGGACCAGAGCAGTTTTCCCATTTGTGGGGGAGCAGGGCAGGGCGTGCTATGCACCCCCTGAATTTTTTTGGGTGGGTGGGGGGCTTATGTGGAGCATATAAAAGAAGGGGGTAAGGTATCAGCGCTAAGATAACACAAAAAAGGAAACACTGGCGGCTAGTACAGTTCATTGATCGGCAAACTTGAAAAAATATAGTCCAGGGTGCAGCGCTTATACAAATTCCATCAGTGAAGAGACCAATGTGAAGAATGCTTTATGATAGTGAGGAGACATCCACCATTTCCAAGCAGTGCAGGAAAGATCACACAACACCCATGTGTATCAAATCTGCTTACCAGATCACAACTAGAGAAGATCATCAAAAAATTGTCAGCACAACTTCCAATTTCTCTCAGATGGAAAGATGATCACCAGGATATGGTCTATTCCAATTGATGTCAATCTCTCTCCATCACCATACATTGATCGAAAAAAGCAGCAATCAGAGAATTTCATTAAACTTCAGGCTCCAGCGATCCAGATAGTTTACACATATCATGCAAGGCAAGAGGTGAAGCAACAAAACATAGTGAAGCCCACAAATAAAAGATGTAAAAATTTTATTGTAGTACACTTACAAAAATGAAGTTACACAACGGTGTTAAAATAGCAGTAAGTATCGTCAGAATTCCATATTCAGCATGCTTGCATCAGTCAGCCTTACATGTTTCACCCAAGAGGGATATCATCAGAGGCATTTGTGTACCATACCCAATGTCCACAACTGATTAATGATGTTGAACTAAGACTATACTTTGATATGATGCCTCATAACATCGTAGCAACAGGAGGAAAACTTTTTTTCAACTGTGTAGGGGCTACATGTAAAATCTGAGTTTGTGAATAAGAGTCCTAGAAAATGTAGTCAGTGTGGCAGACAATATATTTAGACTTTGCCAAATAACCATGTTAATTATTTCCATACGGTGACCTCATGAATAACAATCACCAATGGAAAATATGGAGTCCTTAGCAAACAGTTCCTGCCCTCAGATACAGTAGTAGAGATAGACAAATTGACAAATCTGCTTATGACAATAATTGGCATCAGGCAAAATATGATCATTGCTTTGCTATTAAGCAGGTGGCCAGATATCAGGGCAGAAGCGTGGTCAATTAAGGAGATTATAATGGCCAATAGAATCCCATTAAGATGCCAGTCAGCAGGATACTGGTGTGTTTAGAAACATATATTTATGGCTATTATGTTTTTTTTTTTTTTTTTTGTGTTGTTTTTTCAAATACTTTATTTAGACACAAAGACATCCAACAAACCGCATCCAGGCATGATCAATGGTAATATCATACATCAAGAAAATGCCATGTGGAAAAAAATGTCACAAAGATGTATTAGATATGTCAATGTGCAAGGGTATAAAATACAAATCACCCAGAAGTAGTCTGTATAGGGGTTTAAATCAAGAGCGCTCAGCCACGGTTGGCTAGTTTTTGCCTGTATCCCGTGGCTTATATGACTTAGCTGGGCCATGTATGGCCAGGATTATGAGGTTGCTTTCTACATAATGTCTAGGTCAGAATGTGCCTAATCCTGCACTTTCTTTCTTCAGTATCATTCATGTATTATTGCTTGATCAGGAAATAGGAATGTAATTTGAAGCTCTGTGTGCTTTAAATAAAGGACAACCTGGGTATATTTAGGCATCAAGATGCAAGCTACAGAATAATGAAAGTCATTTTTGAAGAAAGACCTTTGGATGACTTGAAGGATTTGAGAGTCGCCCCCTGTCAATGTTAGTGCCGTGCCGTATTCAGTATATAGCAAATGCAAGCTGTAAAGTAAAAAGTCATGAAAAGAAAAAAGGTTTGCTAAAATGTCAAAATGCAACTTCTCCAAAGTGAAAAAAGAATACTGGTTGATATATATTACTAAAATGTGATTTTGTATAGACCTCGCACTATGGATTTAAATGAATTTGGTATTTTTAAATCTCATTATGTGAAAAAAGATTATTATTTTTATTTTTTTTTTGAATAGTATAAGTGGCTCCCCTCAAAGTGTAAACAATACTAGATTTCGGGTTTAGTGATAGGGGGCGCTAGTGAGTTTAATTAAACAGCCGTTGAACCATACGTGGTACTTTTCAACTATATGCACCTAATGTACTTAATAAAGTGTTCTATGCCAAATAATATATATAACCATGTACAAATCATATATTAGTACAGTGTTTCAAAGTCCATATGTTTTTCTGTGATATTCTCAAAGCTCAAACACCATCATCATTTGCAGACACTTGACCCGATGTGTGTGATTAGATTTCCTACTCACCAGAAGACCATGACCTCTTTAACTAAAAAGATCACAATGGACTTTTGTTTGTAGCTTTGTTGCTTCTATGGTAGCTGGAGATGAACCATGGTAGTTTTCAAACTACAACCTCCTCTCCTCCTAGGTGACCCATCAGAAATAAGATGGAAAAAGTGCTGTAGTGTAAAACCATTTATTATAAAATAACATGCGTAACAGATGCAAACTGGCTGCTTACATTTAAAAGTGCCTTCTCCCGGCACTGAGGGCACTTGTGTATGGTAATATGGCAGGGATGGTAAGCTGTCCTGGACTCATGGGCTGGCGTGCGTACCAGGATCCGGAAATGATGTGGCCCGGAATGCGCTGAGGCCAAAAACACCATGGTTCATCTCCAGCTACCAAAGAAGCAAGTCTAAAGATCCACGAGGTCATGGTCTTCTGGTGAGTAGAAAATCTAATCACACGCATCGGGTGCAAGTGTCTGCAAATAGTGATGGTGTTTGAGCTTTGAAAATGTCACAGAACTTATGGACTTTGCAACACTGTATTAATATATGATTTGTACATGGTTATATATATTATTTGTTATAGAGCACTTTATTAAGTACATTAGGTGGATATGGTTGAAACGTACTACTTATTGTTCGACAGCTGTTTAAACTCACTAGCGCCCCCTATCACCATCACTACATACTAAAATAAAGCTTATAAATAATACCCCTGCAGCTTTTCTTTTTATGGGTAAATGCACATATTTTCTTGCAATTCACTACATTTTGAGCTCAGCATCTAGAGACTGCGCAGGGGTACTAATGAAAATTCATTCTTTGTAAGGGGACCATATTTCTTCCACCTATTTATGCAGGGGGAACTGCCCAAAAACAAGGGCGCTTTAATGGTGCAGCTTATGTATTTGGCTATATATATATATATATATATATATATATATATATATATATATATATATATATATATATATATATATATATATATATATATATATATATACTGTAGATCTCATACCAACCCTATGGAAAGTATTTGGGTGTGTTTGTTCTTGTGCACTTGGTACAACCCATGTACAACAAATATGCAGCAACTAGGCCAGGGAATAAGGTCACTACCAATGTTTTGCTAATCTTCATGAGAAGCGTTTTCGAAGGAAAAACCTTCATTCTTTTACTGCTGATGAACAGGGAAAGCTGCTAATCCATAGAGATTGGGAACCAAGGAGAGTTTTTTTTTTTTATGGCATGTTTTATGTTATTGGTTAATAGCCCCTCAGTGGCTGATTTTTATTTTTTTCTTAAAATTAGTATTAAAGCAAACATAAGCTGTGATGCCACGTATATGAAATCAAGAGATGTCAGTTCTTATATAGGGTTTTCTTTTGGTTATATAGACTTGATGGTGGCTCACCTTTGATTAGACCAAAGTAATATATAGATAACCATGTAATGGGCATTTTCTGGTGAGATCGGCCTTTGTTACACAAATTACCTGAAGGAAATGTGACTATTGCCTTTCTTTCCTTTTGCAAACTATAAGGTCCCTTTCACACGGGCGGATAGAATTGTGCTTTTAGCTGCGGACAGATGAAGTTATCTACTGCAGGTAAATGCACACAATGCTTTCCTATGGCCCCATTCACACTGCATTTAGTGACAGTTTTGTTACATGTGGTTTTGTGCAGATAGAAAAAAATAAAGTTGACTGCATCCTGGAAATATTTAGCGTAGGTAATCGCAATGTACTATTTCTCCTTCAGTTAGCAGCGGCAACAAAGAATGAAAAACAGAAATGGCAACAATGTTCCAATGCAGCTTAACGCAGCAGCATGTAAACGCAGCTAATCGCAATGTACAACTGCAAGTGAACGCTGTGACAGGATTCTCTGAATTTTAAAATAACAAAACGTGCTTTTAACAGCGGCAGAACAGCCGCCCGTGTGAAAGGGGCCTAATCCTCACCATGTGTTCGTTTTTTATTTTTATTTTTTTTGTGTTTTTTTTTTTTTTTTTTACACATTTGTCTTGCTCTTGCCCATACAAAGTCTGAGCCAAGGAATGTTATTAAAAGATTACATTAGCAGGGGTTGATCCACCTAGTATTCGGGCAGCATGCATTTAGGCACTTTAACCATTTCAACTCTCACACCTTTTTCCCATGAGCACTAGAGCAAAAAATGAAGAAAACAAAAGCATAAAAAAATAAAATAAATGAATGTACAAAAAGGTAATACAAATGGGTAAAAAAAACAAAAAAAAGGAAGGCACTTATTTTATTTACATAAGGTTATGCAGGGGGTTAAATTGAAAGAGAACCCCAATTATGACTATTCTTAAAAACGTTCCCTACCCCCTTCTCCTACCTATCCCACATAACCTGTATAAAAAAAATAACCTATTTTCAATCTGCTATGGTCAGGTCACCTGATCCTGCAGCTTTTTGTAAGACTACTTTTCACGCTGAGGCACTACAGTGCTAAAAATAGCACCTGTAAAGAGCCTCTCCTGCCTCCTGAGTGCTTTCACACTGGTGCGGTGCGCTTGCAGGATGGTAAAAAAAAGTCCTGCAAGCGCCATTTTTGCAGAGCTGTAGGAGCGGAGTATACACCACTCCTAAAGCACCCCTGCTAATTTGAAATTGATGGGGCAGTGCCGTTTTGCGGGCGGTTTTAACCCTTTTTCGGCCACTAGCAGGGGTTAAAAGCGCTCACTAGTGGCTGAATAGCGCCACTAAAAAAATGCCCCGCTGCGCCAGTGTGAAAGTAGCCTTAGGCCGAGTTCACACCACAGCGATGCGGGAACGCCGCGAATCCGCGGCGTTTTCCCGCATCGCACACTTCCCGCCGGCAGTTCACACTGCCCTATGCGGACGGCTGGGAGTGTCAATGATATGTTAATGACACCCCCAGATCCGTCCGCATATCGCAGTGCGATCTGCCGACTCGCACAGGAATCGGATCGCATGGTGTGAACACCCATGCGATCCGATTCTGTTGCGGACCAAAAAAAGGGTCCCGTGCGAGTTTGCTGCGGGAGCGATGCGAATTCAGCCATACTATCTGTATGGCTGAACTCGCATCGCTACGGAGATCGGATGTGATTTGCGGTGCGAATCACATCCGGATCTCCCCCCGCAGCAGTGTGAACCCAGCCTAAGGGAGCACTTGACAACGGCATTGAATTCCAGGAGCTGAGATGTCACCCATAGGCTCCCATGGCCCAGCCATTAGTGCTCCCTCCTCTTCCACCTCCAGCCGCCATTCACTGACTGAATGGCGGCTGAAACTGCACGATCACATGAACGGGGCAGATAAAAAAATAGTTAAGTAAACACATTTTTTTTTTTTATACAGGTTAGGTAGGACAGATTGGAGGAGTGGAAGGGAATGTTATTTAGGGATTGTTATAGTTAGGCTTTTCTTTCACTTTAAATAGGAAAAAAAATTAAGGAATAATCATTACACTGTAATTAACTGCTTCTAACTCATGCAGCTAACTTTAATGTAATAACAATGGTAATATTATAGTTACCATTATAATATAGTGTAGGGCTAGGTTCACGTTTTTCAGGTGACTGTGGGACACCGGGTAAATCGCACCTGTTTCTGTACCCGCAGCCCCAACACCTTGCTGTTTCGCTGATGCACGGGGCTTCCATTCATTCCTAATGGCACCCCCATGCTTCTGAAACTGAAACCTCCTCTGGCTGCATTTAAAAAATGTGCAGGAATCTTTTCGCTGCATGAAACGCAGGCACAGCAGTCCATTCAATTGAATGTAGTGCCCACGTAAACCCAGATCGCAGAGCCGCATAGCTGTGAACCAGGCCTTAGAGTGATCAGTGAAAGAAGAGAAGCTAACCGCATCTGTTTGGGTTCTTGCACAAGGTTGTCAGACTTAAAGTATAACGAAAGGCAAAACCTTTTTAAAAGTTTTGGGTGGAAATGGATTAGCACACTTAGGCCGCGTACACACGGGCGGACTGTTCGCCCAACCTTGTCCGCTGAACAGTGTTTGGGCGGACAGTCCGCTCGTGTATGGGCTTTCAGCGGACAGTTTCAGCGGACAGTTGGACGGACAAAGTCTTTCGGAAATTCCGAAAAACTGTCCGCTGAAACTGTGTTTGAGCGAACAGTCCGCCCGTGTGTGGGCTTGTCCGCTGTACTTTCGAAATGAGCGGACTGTTCCCGCTCGGAAAGTCCGCCCATTTCGAGCGCGTGTACAGGTAGGCGGGGCCCGCGAAGGAGACGTCGCGGGCTCCGCCGCCTGGAATGGGCTTAAAGGGGAACCCCAACGCCGAAAAAAATCGGCGTGGGGGTTCCCCCCAAGTCCACACCAGACCCTTGTCCGAGCACGCTACCCGGCCGGCCAGGAAAGGGGGGCGAGCGAGCGCGCCCCCCCTCCTGAGCCGTACCAGGCCGCGTGCCCTCAACATGGGGGGGTGCCTTGGGGAAGGGGGGGGCCGCGCGGCCCCCCCACCCCAAAGCACCTTGTCCCCATGTTGATGAGGACAAGGGCCTCTTCCCGACAACCCTGGCCGTTGGTTGTCGGGGTCTGCGGGCGGGGGGCTTATCGGAATCCGGGAGCCCCCTTTAAGAAGGGGGCCCCCGGATACCGGCCCCCCACCCTATGTGAATGAGTATGGGGTACAATGTACCCCTACCCATTCACCTGTGAAATAAAGTACAAATAAAAACACAACACAGGGGGAAAAAATATTTTATTGCACAGCCGGGGGTCTTCCGTCTTCGGGGGTCTTCTCGCCGGACTCCTCCGCTATGTGTGTGTAGCTCTTTTGCCAGCGGAGGAGTCCGGCTTTCTTCCTCCCCGCCGCCGGCCTCTTCTCCCGACTTCGGGGGTCTTGTCCCCCTCTTCGGTTCTTCTGCCGGGCCACCGCGCCTGGTCCGGTGGCCCGGTCTTCTGTCGCCGTCTTCCGTTCTTCTGTCGCCGCCTTCGGTTCTTCTGCCGGGCCACCGCGCCTTCTTGTAGCTCTTTTACAGGCGGTGGCCCGGTCTTCTGTCGCCGTCGCCGTCGCCGCCTTCCGTTCGTGTTCTTCTTCTTGTTCTTCTTGTTCTTCTCCAAGCGATGTTGACACGTCGCTCCCTCCGGCCGGAATGCCAGAGCCGCCCTGCGCTGTGACTTATATAGTGACAATGGGGCGGGGTCACATGGTATATGTCACATGGGTTGATGTCACATGGTGACCCCGCCCCCTTACGATGTCATAGTCCCCATGTGACATCAACCCATGTGACCAACCCATGTGACATATACCATGTGACCCCGCCCCATTGTCACTATATAAGTGACCGCACAGCGCGTCCCCGGCATTCCGGCCGGAGAGCTCGTCGAGTCAACATCTCCAGGAGAAGAACAAGAAGAACAAGAAGAAGAACGGAAGGCGGCGACGGCGACAGAAGACCGGGCCACCGCCTGTAAAAGAGCTACAAGAAGGCGCGGTGGCCCGGCAGAAGAACCGAAGGCGGCGACAGAAGAACGGAAGACGGCGACAGAAGACCGGGCCACCGGACCAGGCGCGGTGGCCCGGCAGAAGAACCGAAGAGGGGGACAAGACCCCCGAAGTCGGGAGAAGAGGCCGGCGGCGGGGAGGAAGAAAGCCGGACTCCTCCGCTGGCAAAAGAGCTACACACACATAGCGGAGGAGTCCGGCGAGAAGACCCCCGAAGACGGAAGACCCCCGGCTGTGCAATAAAATATTTTTTCCCCCTGTGTTGTGTTTTTATTTGTACTTTATTTCACAGGTGAATGGGTAGGGGTACATTGTACCCCATACTCATTCACATAGGGTGGGGGGCCGGTATCCGGGGGCCCCCTTCTTAAAGGGGGCTCCCGGATTCCGATAAGCCCCCCGCCCGCAGACCCCGACAACCAACGGCCAGGGTTGTCGGGAAGAGGCCCTTGTCCTCATCAACATGGGGACAAGGTGCTTTGGGGTGGGGGGGCCGCGCGGCCCCCCCCCTTCCCCAAGGCACCCCCCCATGTTGAGGGCACGCGGCCTGGTACGGCTCAGGAGGGGGGGGCGCGCTCGCTCGCCCCCCTTTCCTGGCCGGCCGGGTAGCGTGCTCGGACAAGGGTCTGGTGTGGACTTGGGGGGAACCCCCACGCCGATTTTTTTCGGCGTTGGGGTTCCCCTTTAAGCCCATTCCAGGCGGCGGAGCCCGCGACGTCTCCTTCGCGGGCCCCGCCTACCTGTACACGCGCTCGAAATGGGCGGATTTGCCTCCTCCTTACGTGGGCGAGTCCGTTCATTTCAAAAGTTGAGCGAACTGTTTGCCCAACCTTGTTCGTCAAACAGTCCGCTCGTGTGTGGGCAAGTCCGCTCATGCAAATTTTGAGCGGACTGTTTGACAAACTGTTTGCCGAACAAGGTTGGGCGAACAGTCCGCGCGTGTGTACGCGGCCTTATTAGGTTTTTATTGTTGTCTGTGCCCCCCGTCGTTTGGGAGATTCATTCTCTCTATTTGTTATGTTTACCATTATCGTTGAAAGTAAAAAAAAAAAAAAAGTCCCAAATTTTGGATTGTACCCAGAAAAGTAATAGAGGAGGAAATCTGCCAATGAGGCCACTAGGATCCCCAAGGAATTCCCTCAATTTGCATTAGATTTCTTCTTACTTTTTGTTTTGGCTAGGAAATCTCCGCAATGGCAAAAGCCATGACTGCTGCCCCAGGTTTTCTGTTTCAGGGTGGCTCCTTTCTCTTGCAGCATCCCGTGGAGCCACCCTTGCATCAATGGATTCCTGCAGCCAGGATCACCTTTGTTTAAGTGCCGCTGTTCTGCTCGTGTGAATGAATGACAGCCGCTCAGAGAGTGTCAGAGAGCGAGTAAACGCACGTGTAAGAATGAGCTCCGACGTGTTCGCATACTCCACGTGTAGAGCCTGCCAGGAATTCGGCGCAGTGCTGTACTAATCACAGGCAGGGAGACATTGCCCCGATGTGCGGCTGCAGAGATCGGGGCAATGTCTTACTGCCTGTGATTAGCGCTGTGCCGACTTCCTGGCGGGCTCTGCATGTGGAGTGTTCGAACATGCCTGAGCTCATCCCTACGCACGTGCAATGATTGCATGCAGTTAGGGACAAGTGATCGCCACTGGTAACAGAGATGCGTCCAAGCTCGGATATCCCTCCCTAACCTTAGGTAATTATTTAATGGGCGGATAAGTGTGAGCAGCGATGGTCCGTTTAAGCCCGTCATTACTAAGCAAGTACAAGCTAAGGCCCGGTTCACACTGATGCGGTGCGGGAACTACAACGATTCCTGTGCGGTTCCTGCACCGCATCAGAATCCCAGGCAGTTCACAATGTGCTCTGTGAACTGCTGCGGGTGTCAATATAAAGTTGATGTTTAAAAAAACATTTTTTTTGTTGTGGATCCAGTGCAAATTGAGCCATACGTGTCATTTGTAAACAAATCCGGTGCAATTCCTACAAATGACATGAGATGGGGCAGGCTGCATCAGTGTGGACCCAGCCTAGTGTATGTTTACACTGAACACAGGTTTGAAATCGTACGAGTACAGCTGAACTCGCACGATTTTAAACCCATATTTTAATGCTTGTTTGGGGGCAATTTGTAAGACATCTGTGCGGGTTCATGAACAGATGTCTATTGTAATCACCCCTGAAGTCGCTAAAAGTAGTGCAGGAACTATTTTTTAAAATCGGTGTGGTGCTGCAAAGTTAGTGTGGCACTGATTGGTACAGTGCCGTTGCCGGCAATAGGCTGCGATTTAGCTTATGGTTTGACATGTTAAATCACACCGAATTTGTTGACACTTGCCCCTGGAATCATCTGCTCCTATTGCTTGTGTGGAGGAGGCCTGATGTGTGTTTCTGTTTTGTTTCAGGTGTGTTGCTTTGTACTTTGCTTTATTAATTGATGTGCATTACAACGAGGTGATTTACAATTTTCAGAAGAACAAATCAGCAGTGGCCGCCTACGTAATTTTATCAATACAGCCGTCTTTGTTTAAATGTTCTCAGAACTTTCAAATGGAATATCAAGCTTAAAGAGGAAGTAAACCCTGATGAGTTTACTTCCTCTTTCATTCCCTGTAAAGGTAAAGCATAATGGACTACTATGCATCGCATTGTAGCCCATTATGTGTCACTTACCTAACACAGGAGCCAGCGAAGTCGCCGATGTCCCCTGTAGTTCCAAGCGTCCATCTTCTTGGTGGGTCTCCGTGGGTCTCGCTGCTCCGGCGCTGTGATTCGCCGGAGCAGCGATGACGTCACTCCCGTGCATGCGCACGGGAGCAGAGACTCGCGGAATTGCCGTCATCGACGATGCCCCGCTCAGTGCGCCTGCGTGCCGCTGTCTACAGCGCATGCGCCGTAGATAGCGGTGCCCGTCTTCGGGCAAATATCTCCTAAACCGTATAGGTTTGGGAGATATTTCTTGGACCTACAGATAAGCCTTAATCTAGGCTTACCTGTAGGTCAAAGTGGTTTGTAAGGGTTTACAACCACTTTAAGCTAGCCATGCATTATACAATTTTCTTATTCAATTTCCTTTAGATTTACCTTTAACTATGTAGTGCTAGGGCCTGCTTGACTGCATACAAATTGAAAGTGTTTAGATTTGACCTCATATTATATGGTTTTGGTAAATCTAGAGGAAAGTTGTACAAGAAAATTGTATAATGTATGGCCAGCCTTAGACACAAAGCCCCCAGTCCTTACTCCTTAGCAGCATTAATGGTTACTGCCAAATGGCAGGTTCACTTTAAGGTCTAGAATCCCAGTTTACCCTCCAGTACACATAGACCTTGTGTTTTCGTACGTCATAGGGTACACTCTGAGAAATCCAATTTCTGTTTATTTTTAGCGTTTGCATTGCAGCTTTATTGCTGGCTTAGTGAAATTATATGGTTACACGGCAGTGCAGAGCAAGCAGAAAACGCCACTGACTCCTGCAGGCAGTCTCAGCGCTGGCCTGGACTCAAAAGAGACAAACCGCAGCATGTTATACCCAGCCTATGATGTGCCTCTTTTTTTGAAGAACTGCTGCATGTGAATCGCATATTGATTATTTAAGCAGCATTATCATTTCTTTCTAGCTAGCAGCATAGAGGCATTAAAGTTTAATCTTCTGTTTGACATTTACCTAGCTGTCTCACACTGGAAGACACTCTGTATTCAGTCAT
This sequence comes from Lithobates pipiens, assembly GCF_037356315.1. Classification (NCBI taxonomy): domain Eukaryota; kingdom Metazoa; phylum Chordata; class Amphibia; order Anura; family Ranidae; genus Lithobates; species Lithobates pipiens. The sequence goes on from NW_027507718.1 coordinate 410,997,996, forward strand.
TGCAGTGGTGGATAGAGAGGTTTCAGTTCATAGTAATCTTCGTCACCTCTCACCACCTGCGTATATTCCTTCTCTGACGCTGTAGGACATTGCAGATGGCCTAAGCAAACCTCCTACACATTGGGAATGTTTCGCTAAGCACTGGATAATCCCACAGCTATACATCAGTCATCAAGGAATGCAAAACAACCTTTCATGGGTTTGTTTAAAGTACGACTAAATACTCCTATATGATAATCTAAACGAGTACCAGGTCCAGTTACTGTGTGATGCACAAGCCTCAGAAAGTTCTTTCCCTTTTCTGACTGAGACAAATCCTCCATTTGTGTCTCATGTGTCCCACCAGACACCGCGGCTCACAATAGGAGGGTTTCAGTAATGCATGCAGTGCTGTCTATCCAGAAAACAATTCATTTTTAATATTCAAAGCACACTTTCCCATTCTTGTCTCCATGGTTATAATTTGTTCACAAATCACTATGAAAAACACCTCCTAGCATTTCTGGCCGTGGCCATCTTGACTAAGGGCAGATGAGTCATGTAGAATTTACTTCCTGGAATCTTCCCTTCGCTCAGGACTCCTGGGATGTAGAACATCATTTGCCTAGGCCTGAAAAACCAGGACGTGATTGAAGAAACGTAACAAAAAAATGATGAAAACAAGTAAATATTATATATATTTTTTTATATATTTATTAATGCTAGCAGCATAAGGCCCTTTTCATGTGGGCATATCCACTTAGCTGAATCTGCTTGCTGAGCAGGGGATCTGTATGCAGTGCAGACATAGACACACTTCCGCTCTCCTCTTTGGGGCAATCGGATGGAAATGGACTGCCTGTCTGTTTCCATCCAATCCGCCGGATGGATGGGGAACAGGACCACCATCTGATTTTGGCCGACACGATCGGAAAAGATGGCGGCGCGTGTCAATGGACATGTGTCTGCTGATATCCGCCGCTCCATAGAAGAGACTGCAGGAGCTGATCAGGTCTGCCTGAAAAACAGGTGAACCTGTTTGGATAGCCCATGGCCTAAGGATTAAAAATTGTCCATGTTGATTTAAAGTGGTGTTGCACAGAAACAAAGAAAATAAAAATTCATCAAAATTCCAAAAAAAATTGGGAAATTTGCCTCTAATGTATGTTACTAGGGGGTCCCTCTTAGTCTGCCTCCTTCAGTGCCTGGGCTCCTGACGTCGCTTCCCCTCAGCGCAGGAAGGGCTCAGCTCTGCCCCCTCCCTCCTGTCAGTCATCTGGGACACGTGACAGGTCCCAGATGACTGCGCGGCCAATCATGGCATGCGGCGCCGCTCGTACATGCGCAGTGGGTGCCCACAGAATGCCGGCGCTGCCGAGCGGAAGGGGGAACGTGTGGGGCTTCGTTCCCCCGCATCACTGGACCCTGGGACAGGTAAGTGTCCGATTTATCAAAAGTCAGCAGCTGCAGTATTTCTACTGACTTTTAATTTTATTTATTTTTTAAGGGGAACTCCTCTTTAAGAAGTTAGACTGCTATGACACTTTACTTCAGTGTCTTTGGTTGTTTTGAATTTTTTTTTACCCTTTTCAAGCATTTGTACAGGTGTTTCAGCATTTTGTGAGTGCCGGATGTTTATTTTTTTTTATTTTTTTATTTTTTTTGGAAAGTTACTGGGGAGAAAAAAATGCACACCCTTCATTGTATCCTATTGGGGCCAAAAATGCTGGAAGCTCGAAAGAAGCTCATGTACTTTTTCGAGCGTCAAGCGAGACTATGCTCAAGTGTGATGAACAGATACAATTGAAAACTGTGGGATTTTGGATGCTTACAAACTTCCTTTAGGCCCCTTTCACACTTATGTGACTTGTTCTGCAAGGTCAAATGACAAGTCGTACCCCATGATTTCCAATGGGTACCGTTCATATCTGTGCAACTTCAAAGTAGTTCCTGCACTACTTTGGTCAGACATTGATGCAACTTGAGGTCCATAGGTCTCAAGATTACACGGACGTTGCTTCAAGTTGCGTCAAAATCGCATCAAAGTCGTGGCAAAGTTGAACGACTTTCAGGGCTTAAAGGGGAAAATACATTGTTTACACCCACACAGGAATCATTCCTGGTAGAATAACTTTATTTTTTTTTTAAAAACACACAGACACCCAACTGAAAATGGAGATTTTATTTAGATTTGGAATTGTGGCGCTTTTTATATTGCAGAAAAAATGTGTGCCGTGTGTTTGGGTGCCAGTGTTTTTAATGGCACTCCAAACACGGTACGATTATGGCACAATTGTCACGTAGCAATCACTGCAAAACACGCTTTTAAAAATTGCACTAAGCTGCATGACACGCTCATACGTGTGTAAATCAGGCTTTCAGAATCACAAACTGGAACACTCATTCCCACAACACGATATCTGAATAGAGCCTTGGGCCCCGTTCACATTTGGGTGTAGCAGAAGCGCACATTTTAGGTAAGGCGCTTGTGATGCCAGTATTTCTAAGGCTGGATTCACACCTATGCATTGTTAGTGCTTTTTGCATTTGGCAAATTTGCACTACAGAACGTATTCCATAGGAAACCATGTTAAATGGACTATAGTGCAAATCTGCAAAAGGCACTAAAAAGGCAAGGGTGTTTTTTTTATTTTATTTTTTATTTTTTTATTGACATGTAACATGTTTGTGTTGTATAAATTCTGGAAATGTTTTTTTTTTTTTGTCCACGTTTGTTTTGTTTTATAATGTATCTATGATGACCAAAAATACTAATAAAGAGATTATACAAAAAAAATGCATAGGTGTGAATCCAGCCACGTTTTTCCTGCGTGTTTTCTGCACACAAAACATACTTGGCTCATGTCCAAGATTTGCTGCATTAGCTTCTTTAGCACGTTTTTGGAACAGATTCAGATGCATTGTGCCACACCAAAAGGAGCATAAAAAGTGCAAAAAAAAAAAGCCCCATTGACGTCACTCAAGTGATTGAGTGCTCTGAATAGCAACATAAATTATAAATTAGCAACGTAAATTATGAGCATTGTTTGGCAGTAACTTGAAGGCACCTATACACACGCTCACGCTGAGTGACTATGGATTGTTTTTATTTTGAAGTTAAAATACTCCAATGTATTTTTTATTTTTATTTTTTTTACGTACCCGAAGTGCACGAGATGGAGATACTTTGACCCAAGCAGCTTATTGTACACCTTTATCTGAACTTTGTTATATTCTTCTGTTTGTATTGTTGCCCAGCAGCTGTTGTTTGACCTTGTTATATTCGGCAAAGAATTGCCTTCTGTTCTATAAAATGGATAGCATCGGAAGAACGATGTATTGGAATTGCTATAAAAGCAACATTGGAGCAGCATAAAGAACATACATAAAAGCCTATTGGTTTATCGTGATTTAATTTATAGACCATTGAATTTTTCATTGCATGAAGCCATTCTTGTCTTATATCTCTATTGATAATATATAACATTATCAATAACTGCTAGTATTAATGCCCAGGCACATTTGGAGCCTCTTGGGTAGTTTGTGCTGTGTGTTTCATCCTTTTGTATGTGTGTTTGCTCTCTGATGGTTGGATATGTTTTTTAAAACTCTTTATTTTCTTCCAGCCTGTTTGGGGAAGTTGTACATATGTTATTGTGAGGATAGTGTTATCATGTGTGTTCAGGAATAGATAATGCATATGTGGTCCCACAGTATCTATAAGTAGGCCTGCATGTAGCATAATAGCAAGAAGGGAGTGTGGGGGGAAATAGTTGTTGTTGAAGTAGTTAAAATTGTGTTTTTGAAAAAAGGACGAGCAGTTCTTTAATTTATAAGTAGCAAAGGAGGTGCACATAGAAGGTAAATTTACTACACATACATTTAACTGCCCATCTGGTCCAATTATAACTACCAAAAGATATTCAGGTGGGATGGGCAGTACATTAGAAGTGCATTTAAAAGTGAAGAATGGGAATATAAAAAAAGAAACGTTTATATTCAGGTGGGAGCATCATTGATCTGATGCTGCATCTGTCTTCCGCCGTGTCTAAACCAAGAACTGAACAATCAAACACTGCTGATCGATCAGTTCTCGGTCTTCAGTGAGCAAGGAGTCGACTGTTGGTCACTGGCTCTCTGCTCTGCCCCTCCAGGGCTGTACAGGGGGCATTAGCAGCAAGTCAGGCTCTCAGTGGCGGTGCCAGCTGCCGGTCCAAACATGTGGGTGGATCATTAAAGTCAGAATCTCTTCAGAGTCTGTACTGGCTGAGTGAGGTCAGCTGAGCTTTAGCCCAATTTTAGCTGAATCTGGGTCATGGGAGTGCAGAACCAGCTGTACTCCTTTGACCCACAGGAGAAGTAGGACCGTAAGAACTTTGGTTCAACTTCTCCTACTTTAACAAATCCCTATCACTCAACTTTGCCATACAGCTATACTATTCAATTCAATTCAAAAACAGTTCCTAAGGCTGGCCATACACGGGTCGAATTTAAAAATAATTTTCTTTTGAAAATCTTATCTAAGGCTGCGTACACACGAGGGGACTGTTCGCCCAACTTTGTCCGCTGAACAGTGTTTCGGCAGACAGTCCGCCCGTGTGTGGGCTTTCAGCGGACAGTTTCAGCGAACAGTCTGCTGAACAAAGTTTTTCGGAAATTCCGAAAAACTGTCCGCTGAAACTTGGTTTCAGCGAACAGTCCCCTCGTGTGTAGGCTTGTTCGTCAAACTAAGTTCCGCGCATGCTCAGAAAGGATTTACACGCCGAAAGTTGTAATGCAGTGTATAGGACGTCGTATTTTCCGTCCCGTCGTACGTGCCGTTCACGTCATCGCGCACGGTTTCAGCAAACTGTTCGTTCGTCGTGTGTGGGCAAGTCCGTCCATGCTAATTTTGAGCGGACTGTTCGCTGAAACTGTTTGACGGACAAAGTTGAGCGAACAGTCCCCGCGTGTGTACGCGGCCTAAGAATTTTTGTTTGAACTTCGCACCATTAGTGGGCTGCAGCAACAGCCAATTTTCACGCGGCAATCAAATTTGAGTAAAATATATCCTTAAAATTGTACTTTTCTGGCCATCAGACACATGTAAGAGGTCTATATGTGTCTTTTTTTTGGTACGTGTTACAGTTTAAGATTAGGTAGGTCTGTGTTGTTTTGAACGTGTATACAAAAGGTTTATCACTCATTACTGTGCCTAGCCAAATGTGTCATTTGTGTTTGTGGTTCCTTCCCATCATTGCTGCTGACAGTAATGCATTCTGTTTCTTTTTGTAGGAGAAGCTCTTGTCACGGTCACTTCAAAGAGGCGAAGATCTTCAGTTTGACCAGGTAAGGTTTGTAAAGTTTGGTAAAGCAATCAAAAAGACAACTGTTCATTTGTTGGTTCATTACAGTGGCTGCCATTATTACAGCTTGGGCCATATTTCTGTCTTTTGGACGCTATCCCTCTGTAGACGCACCACTAGATCAGGATGACACTTCTTATCTGGAAGCTGCACTACACTACCAAAAAGGGAGCAAAGTATAAACTAATTACAAGTTGAGAGACAAACCTTGTTTCACGTAGGAGCATGTTCTTATGTTCCCTCATGTAAGAAGCCCTCTAAAATCTGTCCTGAAAAAAATGACTTGCCTATATAGCAACTGCCTATAACATTTGCTAAAGATCCCGTGCAGTGCCTTTCCCATCACCTCCATCTGTATGTCTGTTCTATGTGTCCGCATTTAGTCACTTTGTTCTTAGGATTCAGCAGCTTCCCATTATGAGCGGATTATGTCGTAGTTACACATAAGCAGTTGTGGAGAATGGACATTTTATGTGTGCTCAAGAGTTTTGTTTACGTCTATTGTGAGTTTTCCATGGTTCAGTAATATCAATGGGTCATGGTATAGGTCAAATGAACGGAGGAGAGGGTCCAAATCATTGTAATTGTTAAAGGGCCTATTGGGCAAAGCAGCAGATTTCCTTTGCACAATTTCCTCTTGTCTCGGTTTTGGATTGTGTGGAAAGGGAATAGAACCTCTGTTAACTTTTTATTGTCTGTGTTCCCTTTTGGGAGACTTCTTCTCTATTCTGTCTATTCGACTGCAATAAAAATATACTTTCTAGTTGAGTCCTGAAGGGTTAGAACATTTGTCAAAATTTTATTGTTTTCTCGGGCACCAATTTATTTTCTGTCCAGATAACACTTCTGACACAGATGAGAAGGATCTTTTCTGTTATGGCACCGACAGTAGTTAAAATCTTTTACCAAGGAAATATTTATTATTATTCCATTAAAAGTATGTATAGGAAGGCTTGCGTGTAGTGTAATACCAGGATGGGGGTGGGGAAGAGAATGGTCATTGTTTGGTAGAGGCAGATAATCTTACTTTTTTTACTTGCTGTGTTTGACAAATGACAAGCAGTTTATTAAGGCTCCATTCAGACTTGTGCGACTCCAAAGTTGTGTGATTTCCATTGCAACTTTGATGCAACTTTGGATGGATGCAACTGTCACATTAATAACATTAAGATGTGACTTACAATTCCCTATACCACTTATAGTGCCACATCTCTATGATTAAGCCTCAATGGGCAGGGTGAAATGCATCAGAGGTGGGGCTCAGGAGGAGCTCATGGCTGAGGTTGTTAATATTTCTTTTCACCTGGTGTGCCTTTTCCTTCACCCCCTCATACTTCACTGCTTTCTGTATTAAGGTGCAGCTTTCATATGACTTTTAAGAGTTTATTTTGCCATCTATGGCGCTCAAGTGGCATCAAAGTAGTGCAGGGACCTTTCTAAAGTTGCTGCCACTTTAAGTCTCAGATTTGAATGTCTTCTATTGAAATATGTGGGCTGTGACTTGTCATGCGGCTTTGTGTCCAATCACATAACAATTGCACAAGTGTGAATGGAGCCTAACTTATAAGTAGCAAAGGAAGTGAATAGGAGAAATATTTATTAATATTCCATTAAAACTTTTTTCATGATATTATTTTTATTTAAGGTACTTGTATAGAGCTGTCAATTTACACAGCACTATACATTGTACATTCACATCGGCCCCTACCCTCGAGGGCCAATTTAGACAGAAGCCAATTAACCTACCAGCATGTCTTTGGAGTGTGGGAGGAAACCGGAGGAAACCCACGCAGGCACAAGGGAGAACATGCAATACTCCAGGCAGGTAGTGTTGTGGTTGGGATTCGAACCAGCGACCCTTTTACTACACCACTGTGCCGCCCAATATAATGTAAGGCTGGCACAATCTGCCCATCACATTATTACAACATGCCCTTAAATGCCCCATTCCATGACCCGATAGCAGGAAAATTTAGTTTAGGAGTTACATTTTCTTCAGATAGCATCAAAGTAACATATGTTACTTTGTGAACATTTATAACATTATTTTTGCCTCCAATACATGTGTGTACCCGACCTTCCATGACCAACCACAGGAGATGCTTCAAGAGCACTTAGAGGTGGTGTTCCCTACATAGGTGATCCTAATTTTTTAGAAACCTGCTACTATGAGTATTTGCTCTTTACGGTAGTGATCAATATATTGTATTCTATAATAAAAGGTAGACAAACAGTTTCCATGAGAGAATCCCAAATCTGTGCTCACACTTTTTGTAATATAGAATGTTAGATGCCAAGGATGCCAGCCTGAGGAGAGCTTTGGTGAGTCCTCCTGACACCTGGTAGATACCTTGACCTAGACCACAGGGATAGTTGACCTATGGGTCACAAGTGTGAGCTCAGATTTTAGATCCTAATATGGAAACCAACTACTGCTTCCAATTTTACAGATTCTGGGGAGGAGTACATTAGTGGCAAACAACTGCATAATCTAAGAAGCTTTGTCCTGTATTGGAAATTGAGGAGCTACAACAAATTGATCTCCACTTTGAAAGAGTGGATACTTGCAAACAGCAAATAAAGGGAGAAGTAGTCCTAGTTAGTGTCAGGTACCTGTATGGGAGGCACCACCAGATGTTTTAATATGGCTGGCTTAATTTATCACATTGAAGTGTCTATCCACAAAACAGGTTAAGATGTCACTTCGACCCCATCAGTTTTCTATCTGAAGAAAATTAAACTCGTATAGGTTGAATTTAATAGCTGGCGGATTATGGATAGGGCATTTGTAACAGTTTGATGGGGATATTACATTTTATATAGCCTTTTTTGTGAAAACATTTCAAATGAAATAACAATAAATACACAATATACATTTCACAAGATTGTTTGTGCATTTGTATTACCTTTCAAAGTCCCATGATGATTCCTCTTTTTCCTTGATATATGACTGTGGCTAGGGATGTAGGTACTTTCCATGAGGGATGAATGTGCTCCAAGGTTCTAACCTCTTTTATCACAAAAACCTTAAGGAACTGGATGTACATAAAGAGGAAAAGAAAACTGTGTATGTGTTTTTTTTTATTACATAGATGACAACTATTATATTGTAACAATATGCCTAAACAATGTTGCAGTATTTTTTTTGCTGCATTCTTTTACAAAAAGTTTTATTAACCACTTAAGGACCGCCTCACGCTGATATACGTCGGCAGAATGGCACGCGCGCACCGCCGGTGATGCATTCGCGACCCGGTCATGATCTTAATGGCCGCGGACCCGATCGCCACCGGTGTCCTGAGATCGGCTCACAGAGCTGAAGAACGGGGAGAGGTAAGTGTAGACAAACCTCTCCCTGTGCTTCCTAGTGAGCTTGTCACTGATCGTCTGTTCCCCGTCATAGGGAATGACGATCAGTGTTGTCACACGCCAAGCTACGCCCTCCTACAGTAAGAAACACACATTAGGTCACACTTAACACCTACACTGCCCCCTGGTTTTAACCCCTTCACTGCCAGTGACATTTTTAGTAATCAATGCATTTTTAATCGCAATGATCGCTGTATTAATGCCAATGGTCCCAAAAATGTGTCAAAATTGTCCGACATCTGCCATAATGTTGCAGTCACAATAAAAATCGCTGATCGCTGCCATTACTAGTAAAAAAAAAAGATTAATAAAAATGTCATAAAACTATCCCCTATTTTGTAGACGCTATAACTTTTGCGCAAACCAATCAGTAAATGCTTATTGCGATATTTTTTTAACCAAAATTATGTAGAAGAATACGTATCAGCCTAAACTGAGCAAAAAAATTTTTTTTATATTTTTTGGGGATATTTATTATAGCAAAAAGTAAAAAATATTGAATTTTTTTCAAAATTGTCACTCTATTTTTGTTTATAGTGCAAAAAATAACCACAGAGGTGATCAAATTCCACCAAAAGAAAGCTCTATTTGTGGGGAAAAAAAGACGTCAATTTTGTTTGGAAAACACGTCGCACGACCGCGCAATTGTCAGTTAAAGCGACGCAGTGATGAATCGCAAAAAGGGGCCTTGTCCTTTAGCTGCAAAATGGTCCGGTGCTTAAGTGGTTAATAACCATAGCAATTTCACAGTTTAACAGTGTAGAAAATACATCATGAGTGAACATAACATAGAGTTTAGCATTTTATGAATACAATAAGTGTGCTAGTAAATCAAAGAAAAACAAAACAATAAAAATAAAGCAGAGGCTGGAAACCTGAAGGTGGTTAGACACACACAGGAACAAATAGAAGTTCTTATCAAGGGTGTGATTTAGATTGGATAGTTGGCATAATAACATCCACCCTCCAAGCTTCGGAGAATTAAACAGGTATGCTTTTAAGGCTACGTTCACAATGGCGATTTAGGGAAGTGCAAATTGCAGCGTCCAGCAGCGATCACCGCAGGTAAAGATCTGAAGATTGCTGCCACTTCAGTTCGCAGCAGCCTTAATCGCTGGTGTGAATGTAGCCTAATAGGTGGGGGAAAGTTTTTGCTTAAACCAGTCATGTGCCTCTAACATTACACAACAAGGCCTCAAGAATTTGTATTTACAAACTAAAGTGCTTACGTGTAGAGATGCAGGCACGTGTCTTGTGACCATTAGCAGTCTGCAGGTGCCAATAATTGTTAATTCAGGAATTTCATTGCTCTTGCTTCTTGAACAAAGAGCCCTGCATTTTGTTAATTAACTTACCCATCCAGAACTGCTGGATGTGTTTGGTATGGCTTTGTGAGCAGAGAGGGTGCCAAGCTGAGCAAGCAATAATAGGGAGGATAGTTGTCAGCCTGGCTGCTCACACTGTTTCCTCTAAACATTTTATATTTTGAGTGCTAATAAAACATTGGTTGAATTTGCTGCCAGAAACTTCAAGTAATAAAGAGATTAACCAGACTCCTTACCTGGCCTTGCAGTACAGAAGAAAAATGAACTCATCACAGGTAGAAAGAGACTACACTCTTTAACATGAGTTTATGCTTCTCTGACCACAAATGGGGTTTAGGAGGAAATATGCCATAGCTGACCTTTGTCGGAAATTGCCTGGCTATGCTAGAATCAGGGGTAGGGAACCTCGGCTCTCCAGCTGTTTTGAAACTACAAATCCCATCATGCCTCTGCCTCTAGGAGTCATGCCTGTGATTGTTAGGGTCTTGCAATGTCTCATGGGATTTGTAGTTTCAAAACAGCTGGAAAGCCGAGGTTCCCTACCCCTGTGCTAGATCAATGGCTTCAGTACTTGTTTTAGCAGAACTTCACTCAAAAAAGTGAAGTACTTCTGGTTCAACCCCCCACATAGGCTTTTTTTGGAGGGGAGAGAGCAAGTACCGTTTTTTTTTAATTGTTACTTGCTCTCGCTTTCACAGCCTTACTTAGGTGAGAATGACACACCTCGTATTTCCCCCTTCCCTCCTGCAGCATCCTTGGACATGTCACATGTTCTAGGATGGTGCAGGACCATTCATAGAGCAGCACGTGAGCTCAGGAGTGGGTAGTAGGGAGCCTATGTGGTTCGTCAGGAAGCCAGATCCAGCTCCCATATTCTAGATGGCATGCCAGGGACCCACAGCGGTAAGAAGATGACAGCAATGGACTCCAGGCATTGGTAAGTAACCATTTCTTAAATGTCAGCAGCTACAGTATTTGTAGTTGCTGACTTTTTAGGACACTTGGAGCAATTATGCAGGTGACAAGTTCAAAAGCCTTTACTTTTCCCTTAGGCCTCATTTACATGGAAGTACCCATCCATACTCCCATGTGAAGGGCTTTCTTCAGCAGATGTTCCATGCAGGGGTGTGCATGCAGCATGTTCAAATTAATGACAGATGCTCAGCTGCACCAACTTCCATGTGCAGCCTGAATTGTACATGCATGCAGGTCCGATGCATGAATCAGAATGCAATCTGTCTGTCTTGTTGCCCCACTATATATATAAAGTAAGCGCTTTTTAGAGGCAATGAGGAGGTCATTTTCGGGAGGGTAAACACTTTTATTATTCTATTAGTAGCGTTTAGGAGCGGTTCTGCCAGAAAAAGCTCCAAGAAACTCTACAAAACGCTGCTGCTTCTAAACGCTGAAACTCAAAAAATGCTGATAGCCTAAAGTAGTTTGCATGGACACATAGGATAAGACTATTTAGCTTCTAGAAGCAGAAAAAATGCTAATAACAGCTTCTAGGAGCTTAAAAAAACACTAGTGTGGAGCCGAAGTATATTTTCGGAAAGAAATATACAAAAATACTTTATTGATAAAATATTTAACAATTTGGGATGGTGTTCTCTGAGTTGGTGCTTACAGCCCCAAGAGTCATAATCTTTCTACACTTTAAAAGTTCAGTAATTAACATTCTTAATTTATATTATATTTATATATTCTAGTTTAGATGTTTAGTTTCCATAGTCCATTTGTCCATAGTCTGGGTATAGGTGTACATTCTGGGAGTGTAGGGTGGATGTTAGTTTACCTTTTCATGTTTTCTGAAAAGGCGAGCTAACCCCTTCAAGTATAGTGTAACTGCCTCAAAGCCTTAGGCCTCGTGTACACAGGGCATTAGAACAAAGCAGGTGCAAAGCCACCCCCAATGCCAGAGAAAAAATGACTGTAAAAAGTAGGTTTTTGCATTGGCATTAATTCGCTTTTAGCAGCGGTTCTCTGCCTCTATTCAAAATCAGTGGTTCCCTATGAGAGCCATCTTAACTGATCCGACTTTCAGCCCATTGATTTGAATAGACGTCACATCCTAGGCAGATCATCATGCTGCGACTTGTGCTCTGAGGATCCTGAAGGGAAACCCCATGCCATTTTTATTTTTTTTTCCATTTTGGTATGGAAGCTGAATGCACCCTAGACCCTTTGGTACGGTATGGATTTTAAGGGGAAACCCCATGCCATACCAGGCTACACCCCTTCAACATGGGGGGTGTAGGTACTTTGGGGCAGGTGGGGCTATGTTCACCCCCCCACCCCCCAAACACCTTGGGGACAAGGGCCTATCCCCGACAACCTTGGGCGGTGGTTGTGGGGGCTCTGTGGGCAGGGGGCTTATCGGAAATCTGGAGGCCCCACATAAACATGGGGATAAAGTGCTTTGGGGTGGGGGAGTTTCTTGCTCAAACACCCCCCCCCCATTTCCCGACCTGCCAGGCTGCATGCTTGGATAAGGGGCTGGTGTGGATTTTGGGGAAGGGCCCCACGTTAGTGGGGGTGGTTTCCATTTTGCTGTGGGATTCCCTTTTAAGACCCATACTGGACTCAAAGGACCTGGTATGGATCTTGCGGGACCCCACTCCATTTTTTTTTGTGGGGTTCCCCCTCAAGCTCCTCAGAGCACAAGTTGCACCACAAGTCGGATCACGATGATGCAAAATCAATGGGCTGAAAAGTCGGATCCATTAAGACACCTCTCATAGGGAACCATTGATTTTGACATGTCAATAAAAAAAAACGCTTAACACTGCATTTAATGTTTACACACGTTTACAAGCATTTGGTGTTTGAAATACAGTTAAGCTACAGTCCTGAACGTGATGTATCTGCTTAAAAAAAAAAAAAAAAAAATGCCTGTAGCCTCAACTGCCTCTAACCTACTGTAAACGTCTGAGTGTACATGTACACATAAGATGACATTGAGAAATGTTCAGGGGCTGCTGACTAAAACGCCCAACTGCTCCTAAACTTGAGTTTAGCAGCTTCAGTGTATATGAGGCCTAATTCTGTACATGGCCCTTCCATTAGCAAAGGACAGCACAATACATCAACCATGGCAAAGGTCTTGAATTATATTTAAGTGCTTGTGTGCATCTCTCGGTATTTGTAATTGCATACTTCATAAGCAGGGGAGGATGTGATCCAGTAAAAATGTGGATAGCATCAGTTATGTATACCCTTCCTATCATTTTATTTTTATACATAATGTGGTGTTGAAAGTATGATTAATAAAATGGTAAAGCTCTCAGAAAATACAAGCATGACTTTTAATTACACACACCATTTTTCACTGTTTGGCTTATCTTCATTAAGGCTCCATGCACACTGGACGTTAAAATAACGTTATAAAAACGATTTCAACGTTTTTCCAATAGTGTTCATTAGTGTTTTTTTTTTTTTTTTTCGTTTTCTTCTGTGGATTAAAAAACACTGGCGAGTCACGTTTTTGAGCATCTATCAACGTTTATTAGCGTTTATGCACATTTAACGTTTTTAAGCGGTTTTTTTTGTGGTCAGAAAAACGGCTCTTGGACAACAGCCCATAAACTCCACTGCTGATAAACGTCCAAAAATGTCCATGTGTGCATGGACACATAGGATAACAGATGGGAGTTTATGGGCTGTTAAAAAAAAAAAAACGCCCAGACTCCCCAAAACGGCAATTTATGAGCTTCAGTGTGCATGAAGCCTTACACTTTTTTTTTTCCAAAGAGTAGATTGTATTTTCACATTTTATGTTCTCGCTGTAAAGGCCTCACCCACTGCTACACAAGTCTTTCTGAAGTAGTTTTTTGCAGAAGGAATAAGAACTAGTTAAAGATGAACTCCAGTCTGATATAAAAAACAAAGCTTTTTAACCAATAGTGCACCCTTAAAGCCCAACTCCAGGATATTTTCCATGTATCTGGCTGGCTATCGTGTCCTAGTGACTATAATTTCCTCCCAGTCAAGCTACTACTTATTACTACTAATTCTATGTAAGGGAACTTGCATCCAAAACTTGCATTATGATTTTTCCAGAACTTTCCTGCTGCCTGTACCTTCCTGTTAGACAGTTTATGGTTGGGCTCAGTGGCTGGTGGCAACGGCCAGGGCTTTACTGTGACCGTACAAGCTCTAGCTGAAATGCTGTCTTCTAGAACAGGGGTCTCCAGACTTTCTAAGCAAAGAGCCACTTTACTGCCCTTTAGAATTTAGGGGGTCAGACTGACCAGTGGGAGCAGAAAATTCCCCAGCATAAGTAGGCATAAACCATGCCCCATCATTGGTGTGAAAGAAAGGAAGAGTGCCCCATTGTTGATATGAATGGGAAAAATAGTTTCACATCGATGCTGTCAGTTTGTGGAATAGTGCTCCATTGATAGTTGGTGGAATAGTACTATAATAGTAAGGGCTAGATAAAGCCAAGCCAAGTGCCCCTGGGCAGCAGTTTGGAGACCACTGTTCTAGAACTACCAGCCCCTGCCATGAACAGGGGATATTAGTAGCACAATAAAGATTGTAATGCAAGTAACATAAAATATCAATAAAACTGCTATTTATATCAGGCAATTATGGATCGTTCTTTAATAGGGCAGTTGGAGGACCTCTGAATGTTTTCCTAACATGCAGCTATTAAAAGAGAAGTATGGGAATCCGCTCAGTTCTCTCACCTCCCTGAGCAGAGAGATGCTGCCTGTCAATCAGCATCTCTCCTGCTCTGCTCCTCCACACTCATTGGAGCGCTGAGCTGTGGAAGGGAGGGGAGCGGCAATCTCTGTGGCTCGCTGAGAGGCTGAGACTGCCATCAGTCCAGGCAGCAGGCGGATCCAGACTTCTGAAGTCAGGATGACGCGCTGCCTCAACTGATCCTGGCGACATCAGCAGAGAGTGGACTTCAGACTGCTCTCCGCTGAATTTGGGTCACAGGAGTGCAAAATTAATTACACCCCTGTGGCCCTTAGGAGAAGCCCAGCCTAAAAAGCTCAGGCTAGACTTCTCTAAGTCCCTTAAAACTTATAAATAGGGAGAATGGCAATCTGTGTAGCTCACTTACAACAAGTATCTGGCCTATGAGCGCCGGTTTGATTTTTGCCAAGGGGTTCAGTATGTAGAAGATTGGCACAGCGTAAACATGTAGTGTTTTTCAGTAGACAGTGAACTATAGTATCTGAGGCATTAGGATTGTAATGTACATGGCCAGCTTGAGTCCATTGTTGACTCTCCTGATATAGAGAACCATGGAAGTTGCCAATAGGCATACTGGCATTTATCCTCCAGCACTTTCCATTAAAGAATATGTTACCCAATATTTAACATTCCTGATATGTGCCTGTTATACCATATACTTGTGTTAGAGTATTCTGTTCTCTTTGTATTGCTTCCTTCCTCATGTTAAATACCCTGGCAGGACAGTCCTCCTATTTCAAACTGACCAATCTAGACATACCCTGTTTCCCCTAAAATAAGAGCTAGTGTGATTGTCGGTGTTGGCTGCAATATAAGCCCTACCACCCAAATAAGCCCTACTCTGTTTCCTCAAAAATAAGCCCTACCCTGAAAAGAAGACCTACAAGGACTTTAACTAGGGCTTATTTGGGGGGTAGGGCTTTTATTGTAGCTATCACCGACAATCACACTAGGTCTTATTTTAGGGGAAACAGGGTAAGAGCACACCTATTTCAGCATGCTCAGTTTTCTGGCTGTGCTTGGAGCTCAGCCTGCCTGTCCTCCAATGATCAGGCATATGCTGACCCCCCCCCCCCCTTCCTGCATAGCTACATAGCTATTCACTGGGAAGATCAGTGTAGTTGCTGCTTCCCCAAGCCTCTTATGCAGCGCACACACACTCAGTTTGTCTTTCATTTCCATTTTACACTGAATAGGTTGTTGAACAAAGTAAAGGGTTCACATATACTTTAACTTTGGCCATTGGAAGGAAGACCTTGATTCACTAGAGCAAACTAGATGCCTATAGGCTCACATATTATAGCAGAGGGTAGGGCACTGCATGGGAAGGCGATCTCGATTAGGTTTCCTGATTCTATTATAAAGCCATATGCATGACTGTATTTTTGGAAAAAGGAACTGTTAAGTGAAAGATAAATATTAGCATGTATACTTTGTGATAAACTCTTTTATCGCCTGATAAACTATGAGCTGTCTGCTAAAACAAGCTGTGCTAACATGGAATTAAACCATCATGGCAACACCCTGATCTTGGCGCTCTGTGACCTCCGGTTAAACAGACCATTCTTTTATTTAGTATAGCTTTTACAATGTATGGGCCGTTTAAGGATATGCATTTGTCTGGCTTTTCACTATGGTTTTTCTTTCCTGTTTGTGTTGACAGGTGATCAGTTGTATGAGCTCCGTAGCAGAGCACTGTCTCCCCTCATTACTCCGCACCTTGTTTGACTGGTATAAACGACAAAATGGAACTGAAGATGAATCCTATGAATACAGACCTCGTTCGAGCACAAAATCTAAAGGGTAAGCATGACGAGGTTCGCATTACACAATGAAATCCTGTAAAACAACATCGGACACCTCGATTTTATTTCATCAATCCTCCATTCCATAGATCTCCCTCTGTCTTATCTCACTAACTCTTCCGTTATATTTATTGCCATTGATTTGTATGTGGTTTTTTTTGTTGTTTTTTTCTCTTCTTTGCCTCAGAGGTGTTTTTTTTTTCTTTCTTTTTTGTTTTTACATTCTGCTTAAAAATGTGTAAATCAGTACTGCTTGGACCTTGAAGAAGGGGACATATACCCCGAAAGCTTGTCCTGAAAAATTGTATGTTAGTGCAAATAAAAAAGTATCACGAACAGTACTCAATTTTCATTTGATCAATGGGAAATTTGATCAAAATGATTGTATCGTCAAACCGTTGAATAGGCACAACTTCCCTTCCAATCCATTTAGACCTGATTAGTAGAAAAATATTGATTGTCTTCCATTGGTCTTCAGCACTGAGATGCTTTGTTCATGAATTAGATTGTATTTAGATTGTTCAGATTATGAGATTATATAGCAAAGTTCTAAGTAGCAATGGTCTTTTTTGGAACATATGGATATAACATAAATACTATATTGTATAAAAACAATATTTTATCTGTATCAATTAAAAGATCACAATAAAAATTGTGTCTTTTTGGGGGTTTACGCAATGTGCAGATCCAAGACAATCCACATGTATTTCAATGATCTTCAGGAGTACATGTGAATCAAATTAATTCGATGGAGCCCACAGTTGATCTTTGAAAACAAGAAATCAGTTGAACAACACATCAGGGGAAGTTTTTTTTTTCTCCCATTGGGGTGTAGAGCCACAGATTTTTAGTTAAGAGTGGTCTCAATGATAAGATTATACCCGAGATCTAGTCAGCAAAGTCTTTTCTATGCTGTTAGAGCTACATGGACAGTCCTATATCTCCATACATCATTCCTTTATGAAATTAGAAATCCCTTATGGCTCAAAACAGAAGCAAGGACTCCCCAGTTGTACCTGTTATAAAAAATCAAAAAAGTAAATAAATCCTATAGTTATGCATAACCCCACCAAAACCATGTAATATGGTTACAAGCCAGGAGTCCTTGCAGATGTTTTTAGCCCTAAGGGATTTCTAATTTCGTAAAGGGATGATATAAGGAGTTATAACACCAACCATGTAGCTTTAACACCATTGAGAGGACTTTGGTGACTAGATCTCGGGTTCACTCTTATCCTTGAGACCAAATATAATTAAAAAATTGTGGCTTTCAGTCCTCCTATACCAAGATACACCCCTTATGGGCAAATAAAAACTTCACCTGATGTGTTGTCCAGTGGATTGGTTGTTTTTTATTGTTTTTAAAAGATCAGTTGTGGGTTCCATCGCATTGATTTGACTCACATGTACTCCTGAGGGAGATCATTAAAACTCATTGAGTTTACATGCGCATTGTCTGTTTATTCTGTTTATTGACTGTTTATTATGTAAACCCCAAACAGACATAATTATTATTGTGATCTTTTAATTGATGCAAATAAAATAGTGTTTTTATATAATATAGTATTCATGTTGTATCCATATGTTCCACAAAAAGTCCATGGCTACTTAATGGAAATTTGTTATGTGTACTGATATACAGGGGCATGAACGTATAGCACACACAGTCTTGGTTCCAAATAATTTACAGTTTATAAGATTGTATGGTGAAAACAGAGATGCAATTCTAACAATCAAAATCCTTTTGCCTGTATGTCATACCAATCAAATGAGTTGGCCAATTCCATCGGGAGAGATTGATTGAAATATAAATCAATAATTTCTGAAAGATTGTCATTTGCCCAATTATTATCCAAATAGTTATCATTTGGCCAGTGGCCAAATTGGAAAAACTCAGAAATTGCTGACCATTTGGTTAAAGGCCCTGTTTCATGCTTAAAAGGGCCTTGTCAGTAGCTAATCACGTACGTCTACATCAATCACCCACCTGCAAAAAAAAAAAAAAAGGCAATTTATCTTTCCACTGGCCGGTTTCTTCAAATGCCATTGCTTCCCTGCTCCCATCCCACTAAAGTAAGTAGCAATGTCATAATGTGCTAGTATGCATCGGATTGTGAGAGACTTTCCTCAAAACGAAGCCCTCCAGCACCGCGTTGTCACAGCTGAGAGGGCTTCCATCTTGCCCCAGTCTTCCTTGTGGATGCGTTGCCCCTGGGGGCGTGAGGATGTTACTCTCATGCATGCATGCCGGAAGCTGCAGTTTACGGCACAGGCTCTGAAGGTCCAGCAATACAGTGCCGTCACCAGCTGCATGCAATCTGAATATCTCCTAAACAGTGCAAGTTTATGAGATATTCACAGTACCTACAGGTAAGCCTTAGAATAGGCTTGCCTGTAGGTAAAAGTGGTAAAACAGCGTTTTTATACCACTTTAATGGAATTTTTCATTCATATTTACTGTTATAGTCGATTGTTTTCTTAAAATGCAGCTAGCATGGAGATTTGTTTTTAAAGCTCAACTCTGGGCAAAAAAAGTGTTCACATGCAGTGGGGGCTGTGCCTGCACTGTAGGAGTCAACTGCTTGTTTTGTCTCAGGCTGAGGAGAAAGCATATACTCGCCCGATCCTTCGTTTGATCGGAAAACAGTGCTCCTCCCCGGTCCAACGGTGGACTGTTCCTGGACTATGGAGCCTGCTCTGAGCTTGATGATGTCAGGAACAGACAACAATTCAAGACTTCTGGAGCAAAGGGGGGGCCAGACCAGTGTATTGAGGGATTTGAGGATTAGGTAAGCAAGTCTCCTTTCCCCTAAACAAAAACGAATGCCGCGTACACACGACCGGACTTTTTGACAGCAAAGGTCCGATGGAATGAGTCCGTCGGACAATTCGATCTTGTGTGGGCTCCATCGGACCTTTGCTTGCCAAAAATCCGGCGGACTTTAAAAATAGAACATGCTTTAAATTTTTTCGCCAGACCGAGAAATCCATTCGTGTGTATGCTAATCCGATGGACAAAAACCGACACTAGGGCAGCTATTGGCTACTGTCTATGAACTTTCTTATTCTAGTCCAGTCGTACGTCATCACGTTCGAATCCGTCGGACTTTGGTGTGATTGTGTGTGGCCAAGTCCGTTCATTCGGAAAGTCCGCCGAAAGTCCGTCGGAAAGACCGTCGGGCCTAGTCCCTCAAAGTCCGGTCGTGTGTACGCGGCATAAGAGTTAATCCTTGTAGTGCAGGCACAGCCCCACTGCATGGGAATTTTTTATTTATTTTTTTTCCCCTGGAGATGGGCTTTAATTAAAATTTTATGGCACACTTTGAAATAAAGTTTTACTTGCATATATTATAAACTCCAGGTTTGCATGCACATATCGCACTGCTGAAGTGATGGTAAAGTTAGTAGAGTTAGAGCTAAATCGGAAACTTGTACACTACTTGATGTGCATGTGCACAATAAAACGCAGCTGATGATTTCAGTCCAAGTGTCTTCTGCATCAGAAATGGACAATGTGACCCTTTTTTGTAAGCCATGGCAAATGTCAAATGAATGGAGGCTATAAAAATCTTTAATTGTTGATCTTTTGTCTTCCAGGGATGAGCAGCAGCGAGAGCGAGACTACTTACTTGAAAGGAGAGACTTGGCTGTAGACTTTATTTTTTGTTTAGTTTTAGTAGAGGTCCTAAAGCAGGTAAGATCTAGCTTAGTCCAGACCATTTTTTGCATTGTATTGTGTGTGCTGTGTTGGTCTGACATGACATCCTTGACTTTGTGCAGGTATATCTGAATGATGCCTGCAGCTACAGACATCATTCAGATATCGTCTTTCAGTGGGCGATTCCCTACACCATAAGAACGATCATAGCGACTGTTCCGCCTCTTAGTCAGTCTTACAGGTGGCGAGAGGGGACAACCCCCCCCCCATTCCCTGGTGCTTCTGCGGACTTATCACTTCCAGAGTCAGAGAATGGATCCGCCTGCCCCTGATGTTTACCATAGAGATTTCCGGCGGTCCAGATGGTCACCGGAGTCTCTATGATCATTCGGAGGCAGGGTGCGATGTTATGATGTTCACGCCCAGACTCTGCATTCAAACAAATGGCGCAGACTCGTCTGGGAAGCCAAGATTGTTTTTTTGTTTTTTTTTTATTATTTCAGGCTTCCCAGCCTGTAGGTGAGATGCGGGGTCTTATTGATACCCTATCTCACTGTAAAGAGGACCAATCATGCCATATTCCTGTTACAAGGGATGTTTACATTCCTTGTAATAGGAATAAAAGTGATTAAAATGTGTTAAAAAAAAAAAAGTCACTTAAAAAAAATAGTTAAATTAACAAAAAAAAAAAAAATGTAAAGCGCCCCTGTCCCTGTGTGCTCCCATGCAGAAGCGAACGCATACATAAGTCCTGCCCACATATGAAAACCACACATGTGAGGTATCGCTGCGAACGTTAGAGCGAGAGCAATAATTCTAGCCCTAGATCTCCTCTGTAACTTAAAACATGTAACCAGTAAAATGGGGAATTTTAAGTATAGAAGTTTGGCGCCATTCTACAAGTGTGTGCAATTTTGAAGCGTGACATGTTTGGTATCTATTTACTCAGCGTAACTTCATCTTTCACATTATGCAAAAAAAGTTTTTTGTTTTAAAGTTTGAAAGTTTTTTTCCCAAAAAAGTGTTCGAAAAATTACTGCGCATATACCGAGCTGGCTCACTGTTTCTAACAGCATGTCAAACAACAAGTCCTGCACTCTTAACCCCCACGACGCTGCACACTATTGATGCTCCTCCTGCTGATCACACCGACAAGCTGCTCCTTAATGCTGTGTGCTGCTGACGGCTTTCCTCCATAGATACAGCACTGCTCTGTCTGACATACTAAGGCAGGCTGCCTGATGGGCACTGGTAGGCTGCTGGGCATTGGTGAGGCATAGGCAGGCTGCATGATGGGCACTGGCAAGCTGCTGGGCACTGGTGAGGCACAGGCAGGCTGCATGATGGGCACTGGCAAGCTGCTGAGCACTGGTGAGGCACAGGCAGGCTGCATGATGGGCACTGGCAAGCTTCTGGGCACTGGTGAGGCACAGGCAGGCTGCAAATGATGGGCACTGGTAGGCTGCTGGGCACTGGTGAGGCACAGGCAGGCTGCATGATGGGCACTGGCAAGCTTCTGGGCACTGGTGAGGCACAGATAGGCTGCAAATGATGGGCACAGGCAGGCTGCATTTACAGGAACCTGGTGAGGCTGTATTGATCTCCTGTACCACATCTGCAGTCTCTGACCATGTCTTGTACCACGTCTGCAGTCTCTGACCATGTCCTGTACCACGTCTGCCGTCTCTGACCATGTCCTGTACCACGTCTGCCGTCTCTGATCATCTCCTGTATTATGCCTGCAGTCTCTGACCATCTCCTGTACCATGTTTGCAGTCTCTGACCATCTCCTGTAGAAAGTTTGCAGTCTCCGACCACCTCCTGTTGTATGTCTGCAGTCTGACCATCTCCTGTAGTATGTGTGCAGTCTCTGACCACCTCCTGTACCATGTCTGCAGTCTCTCTGACCACCTCCTGTACCATGTCTGCAGTCTCTCTGACCACCTCCTGTACCATGTCTACAATCTCTGACCAACTCAAATATTTTTTAAACATAGTCATTTTCAGTATCAGTTTCGGCACCAAAAAACCCATTTGGGCTGTCCCCATGTACGTAAAATAATTACTAACTCTAAACATGGTTCTTAAGAGATGAGCACCGATTGATAGCATTATTTGCATTATTCTGATCGTCAATAAGTTTATTTACATACAAGTTGGTCTGTTTTGATATTTACATGTTACTTGAAGCAAATTTTAAAATTGCTATACGTTCTTTTTAATGATTTGTTTGGGGGATAAAATAAGAGAAATAGTAGGAAGCTGCATACATTTTGAAAAACCCCATTCTTCAAATCTAAATAGTGAAGGTTATGTATTCACTAGAAAGATGATCTTTAGGTGCTCTAGTAATTTCCGTAGCCTCCCTGGCGGTATTCCCGAGTCTGGCTCGGGGTAAAATTTCGCACTGTGACCTGCGAGCCGCCATGTTTTGCTCGGTCTGTGACAGTGTTGAGCTCCG
This sequence comes from Lithobates pipiens, assembly GCF_037356315.1. Lineage (NCBI taxonomy): Eukaryota > Metazoa > Chordata > Amphibia > Anura > Ranidae > Lithobates > Lithobates pipiens. The sequence continues at coordinate 411,020,645 of NW_027507718.1, forward strand.
TTCCCTGCGAGCGTTGTGACGTACGGGGAAGGAGTTCGGCGCCAAATTCAAAAAGTAAAAAACACAGTATAGATACAGTATACTGTAATCTTACAGATTACAGTACTGTATCAAATAATTACACATTCCCTTTGTCCAGTATCCTGCATGCAGTTTTATATTATAAATACTGTTCTTCATGCCAGGAAACTGGAGATTGTCCATGGCAACCAAAAAATGTCAGTTTACATCAAAAGTGGTTATAGACCAGCTAGAAAACAGTGATAATAAATTAGAATCACTCGCAGAATTGAGCGATAGTAATTAGTGGGGAAATTCGTCATCAAACACTAAAAGTAATGACAGTGACAATTCTGCAACTGAGCAAATTTCAGTGTTTTTGATTAGATTACATTATTGAATCATTTTTATTATTATTATATTATTATTTGTTATAATTATTTATAGTTATTTATTTTAATATATATATATATATATATATATATATATATATATATATATAAAATCATACCCGGGATGTCTATTAGACTCTTGTTTTGGATGGATTTAAGTGAATTATTTCTAAAAATTACAGGCCTACAATATAAAACACCAAATTTCCATGAAAATAATTGTACCGCTTTCAGCACCTAAAATCTGACATAATCATACCGCCAGGGAGGTTTAAAGAGTGCTAAAATCCCTTTGTATAGTCAGATTAACACTGATTGATTTGTGTGCAAGTCACTGGTTCTGCCACAACTAAAGACCTTGCCATCAGCTGAACGTAATTTATTTTTTTTAATCATCATATTGTTTATTATTTTAGATTATTACTGGTGGTAATGTTCTTTTCTGTTACAGATTCCTGTTCACCCAGTTCCAGATCCTTTAATACAGGAAGTTCAAAACCTGGCTTTTAAGCACTTTAAACACAAAGAAGGGTATGTCAGCATACATTTGTTGTTTTGATTAACCTGCATCTTGTACAATGAATTTACATTTCTACCTGCTTTTGTTGATTATGCCAGTTCTATTCTTCTCTATAGTGTTTGGATATTTTAGTACCATGGTGTCTGTGCAATTGTAGCTATGAATTGGTTAGTATAGAAAAACGGGTGTGTATATAATGTTTATAAACAGGAAATAATGTTGCGCTGTTAAAGTGCTTCAAATATATTCAATAAAGAACAGTACTATCGCACAATCGATACTCATGATAGTGCATATAAGTGCAAAAAATTAATATAAAATGCCATATGTAGCAGCATGCAATCATAAATATTATGTAAGCAGATACCAAAAACTGTGCTGTCATGCATAAATTCAAGTGCCAATTCCAGAAATGTGGCATAGAAAATAATTATTATAGTATCAAATATACCAAACACAATATCAGTGTTGGAAGTAGTGCTGCACATGTGCTTTTCCTATCCAAATGGAGCTCCAAGTGATCACTTATTGTGCTTCACACATATGTGACAAATAGTCTCTTACCAGACATGAAGACCTTAATTACAATGTCTGACCAGGCATCAGCGAGAAAACCGCTCACTGTGAACCATTTAGCAACTGGACAATCGATAAGGATCTCCAGGTCACACAAGATGTGAGATGTCATACACTAACCATAAGCCAAGCAAGTATGAAAAGAGGAAGAAAAATGCTCATTTTGCAATTTTCATAAAAATGCGTTCTTATTAAAGGGGTTGTAAAGGTTTTCTTATTTTTTTTTTTTTTTTATAAACCTGTCACAGAAAGCAGGACTCACCCCTGCCCCCCGGGTCCTGTGTCACTGGATTTGATTGACAGCAGTGGGAGCCAATGGCTCCTGCTGCTATCAATTTATCCAGCAAGGACTAAGGCTGGAACTGCTGTGCTCATCCCCGTCTCTGGAATGATCGTGTTCAAGTAAGTAAAATGGGGGCTCTGGGGGGCTGCTGCACTACAGAAGGTTTTTCACCTTCATGCATGAAGGTGAAAAACCTTGAAGATTTACAACCCCTTTATAACAGATAATATACTCACAAGTGTGATTAACATCAGGCATTCAATATCTATATCGTGCTGACGTCACCACTATGACCTCCGCCCGACGTATGTTCTGTCTTAGAAGACGTCATCACTGGGGCAACGGAGATGGGCCTTTCAGCAACAAGACAACACTAGGCGCTCTGCCAAGGCAAACCATAGTGGACAGGATGATGATGTGATGAGTAGGCCACATCCTTGTGGACTAAAACACATCTTCTTGGAGCCCATCATTCCGACTGCAAGTAGTGTTTTTTTAATCAGACCTAGCTTATGAGTTTGAAATTAAGGCTGTTACATCTGAGGGCTTGGCTGAAAATCTTTTGAGACTGCTTCTTTCTAGGGGGTTGTATGAGAGCCTTGTGACAAGAAGTTTTTTATAAGAACCATTACACTTTGCGTCTAGTAACCAGTCAGCTGCTATCTTTAGGGTATAAAGTATATGTTAAAATTAAAAGGAGAACCTGTTTAGCTATTAGAACCAAGTAGCTAGAGCTGAACTCCAGGCAAACATCCAGGCACTCCTGCCAGAAAGCACAACCCATCCTGGTGCTTCCTTAGTCTTCCCTGCTACTCTAACTTTTGTTTTGCTAACTTTTTTCTCTGTGTTAGCCTACAATTGTACCATATTGGAAAAACTACATACCAAGGAGATCACCACTCTACTTTCTCCTCCACGTAAGCCTCATACACACAATGAAAATATCAGGCGAATGATCGTTGTTTTTTGCATGCTAGTCTCATATCAATAACCAATAGGCTACTAAAGTTATGAAAAGTCTCGAATACTGTACTGATTAGGCTAAAATTGGTATTGTACGAGAAAATAAAATTGTGCTTGTCTCTTCTGATAATTTTGCATGAACTGGTCATGATCGGCTCTCAAAAGCTGTGTACTAAAGATCAGATTATCGTACAAGTGTTTTTTTTTGTCCGATTTTCTTATTGTCTGTACTTGCCATTCGTTTGGGCAATGCAAGTGTAGGGTAGACTTCAGTTAGCTTTTAGTAGTAGCGTCCCCATTTTTCTTTTTCTTTCAGCTCAAGTGCTACTTAGCTGGGGTTTACAAAGGCCGATCTCAAAACAAATTCAGATATTTTAAACAGCTGTATGTAAAATACTTTTTTAAAATTAATTCAGAACTTGATTAAATAGTGGCTGTTTACTGCATGAAGTTTGTCCTCATTTACACAAGTGCGGATAGCAGTGGGTTTAGACAGTACCAGGAGGTACATACTGGGCAGCATGAATATGGAAATTCTTTGACATATTTTGACTTCACACAGAATATATCACTATTACTTCTTGGGTGTATACATATGGGGTGGGGTATAAATATATTCCTCTGCAGAATAAATATGATTTTTTTTTTCCGTCTAGTGTCTCAAGTCTTTGCAATTAACCGTAAAAATAGAATTGAATAGATTTGATGTTTTTGCATATAATTTTCCACATTGCATAACAGCACTTTGTTTACTTAGGACCATAGTAATCCAATATCTGCCTTATCTTGTTTACTTGAGAGTGGAAGGGATTGCATTAGTTGGGACATACACTCTTATCATGCTATGTACATATATACTTTGCTGCCGATGGCAGCAATTTTCAGAAATGAATGGTTGGGCTGTAAACCCATTCATGTAGTTTATTAACAGGGTAATTGTATTTTTGAATAGTGAATGTACTCTGTTCTGGCAGTTAAACTTGTAAAATGTCTGGCTACAACGTGCATTGTAATACACCAAAAAGGCATTAAGACAGCCACAGGTACAAATGAATAAAGCCTTCCTCCTCCCCAGAAGTTAACTAAACAGTATTTGTGTGTGTGTGTGTATATGTATATATGTATGTATGTATATATATATATATATATATATATATATAAATATAAAATAAAATGTGTATATAGTGTTTCTTTGAGTGCAGAAGCTTAGCCTACACTTTTAAATATGATGTCAGTGTTTTCAAAGAAAAGGAATGAGTTACTAAAGTTAATGACTTTAACTTTAGCCAAATATTCTCAGTAGTTGCCGATCAGACTTTGGCAGGCCATAGACAGCGCAAGGAAAGAAATTTGCAATTAACACAGACTGTGACAGGGGAATCCCTCCCACTGAGCCATTGTCTGCTCGCAGCGGGGAGAAGACAGTGATTATTGCTAGCGGCTGTAGCAGCTGCTAGCGATAATCCCAAGTGAATCTGTCAGGGTGGTTGTACCCAGTTGATTGCTCAACTTTGTACATTAAGTCAGCCCACACACAATTCAAATCTCAGGCCAGTTCCTACTGAACCATCTATGCCTGACCTTTGAGTTTTCGATCAGCTAGTCCCTTATGTGTCCACAGTAGCCTCCGCTTTAGATGATGGATGAGGATCCTGCCCTCTGTATCCAGGGAATTTCTCTCCTAAAAGACTTTTTCCTCCCTGAGCTGCCTTCCGGTCTTCCAAAAATGTGCGCTTCTCTGAATTTCATTTCAGATGTTTGGTTGAAACATTTGGATTATTGATCTTCAGCAGTGAAGCTGCCCATATTTCTTGCCAATTAATGGTTAGCTAAGCTGACCACACAGGTACACTTGGGTACTCCATTGGGAATTGACTGAATGCATATAACAATGCCTCTGTTACACTCTATACATTCAGAGAATACGTTTTTTACTCCAGCTGTGGATATTTTTATATATTAAATACGTGCGTGATATGTTTTATTCTAGGTATTCAGGAACAAACACTGGGAACGTACACATTATTGCAGATTTATATGCAGAAGTAATAGGTGTCCTTGCACAGTCCAAGTAAGTATATGTTTCCTAGACTTTTTTTTTTTTGTGTGGTTGAGTTTTATGACTTGTTTGGGGTTTAGTAAATGGCTGTGGATTCCCTGCTTTCACCCGGCAGGAGAGAAAGCTGAGAATATCCGGCAGCATAGCTGTTTATAAGGATTAAATGGCGCCCCTCCTGCTTTCTTTTTCATCATTTAGATTTCAGGCTGTGAGGAAGAAGTTTGTCACAGAATTAAAAGAACTGAGACAGAAGGAACAAAGCCCCCATGTGGTTCAGAGCATCATCAGCTTGATCATGGGAATGAAATTCTTCCGTGTCAAAATGTATCCTGTGGAAGATTTTGAAGCCTCTTTTCAGTTTATGCAGGTATTTGTACCATGCTATCCTTGCGTTTTTCACTCTTTGATGGTGTTTGTCTTCTGCCATCTTTACCTACTTTTATTAGACTAGCTTTCTAACATTTTTGTTATGCCTTGGGAAGTGTTACACTGTGACTGTAAAGAAACTGCTCGTTTAAAAATATTGTTCACTCGTAAGTTTGTGAAAGCCTATGTTTAGTTAGCTTTTTTTTTTAATCCACGCAAGCAATGCTACTTGCATTCAGTGAGAAGTGGCCCTTGTGCCTGGTGACTTCTCTCTTAAGCTGGCTGCAGATTCCTTCATTCTCCAGATTCCTCCAACTTCAGTCATCTGTCCCCCTTTTTATGCTCCCTCCGGTAGTCATAATCTTTAAGTACTGTGGGAGTTATTACAGCCGCTGGACCTGTCACAGGCACTCACCAACAGTGCTGAGTATGCCTGCCCTTTCTGCCCCCCTCCTCCAATCCTAGAAGCTGTACTAAAGCTTCAGCAATGAAAAGTGCGCCATGAATGGAGGACAGGCAGCTGAATGAAAGGCCGTATTTCTTTTATTTCTATCTGTTTGTTGCCATTGCAGGCAAGAGTACAGATACAAGACTACAAACAGGCATGCTCTCACAAGCAAGAAATCATGCCACAATGGCAATAGAAGCCCTAAATGGGTATACTACTACAACAACATAGGTTACAGAGACATTGAGGTACAAATGACAGCATCCAATTCAAGGCCAAGTTTTCGATGACTATGCCGACTTGGAGAGCTTTTTATTTTATTTTTTTTATTTATTTTTTTACAAATGAATTGAGAAGGAAGGTTGATGGGGAGAGAGAGAAAATGAGATGCATTGTGACTAACACCAGACCAAAGGCACATGTAAGCTAAAAAATAGGCATCAAAAGACAACAATGACAAGACGATAGTGTCGGGGGGGGGGGGAATAGTATCATAGAATGTAGGAGTGGTTTTTAACGCAAACAAACAGGCCCATATCTTTGTTGACAGAACCCCTAGCAGTGTGCATGAGTTACTCCATGACGCCCCAATCATCAACTTTAACTCTCAAAGTCGATAAAGGCTGTTGCCCCCAAAACACCGGGATCAGGGATTTAGCAGCATTTAACAAATGCAGGGTAATCGACCTCTTAACATATCCTCTCATTTATAGAATGCTTTTACATTAAAAATATGTAACTAAACTTGGGCTTTAATCTTCACATGAAAATGAGTTTCTATATAAACAAATGTGTAATTTTTCTTAACAAACATGTAATGGAATGGAGAAAATGAAAGTATAAACTAAAGGCAAAACTTTTTTTTTTTTTTTTTTTTTTTTTTTCGTTTTGGACAGAGTGTAGAGGGATTAGACCACACATCAAAAATTATTTTTTTGCTGTCTGTGTGGATCATGCATGTCTTGAATTCTGCCCATTTCTTGCTGTATTGGTCGAAAATTTGAGCTGTGGATGGCCCTATCGGCACCACCTGGCATGTTAAACTTTGAAAAATTGAAGAAGGAAAATTGTCACACAAACGGTGACTGCGTCCAATCAGATGCAGTCACTTTTTGGGTATTGTGACAGCCGTAGGTGCTGTCTTAGTACAACAGCAGTGAAGATTCCTCCAACCACGCTATTTAGGGGGATGTGGGAATCGAGTGACTTCTCTCTTTGAGCCCCAAGTGCAAAATGAATGAAATCAGTGTGTTCACAATTTTTGTTTTCAGGACTGTTCCCAGTTCTCTTGTTTGTCATTCTCTTTCTCATTTTCTGCCTCTTTCTCACTTTTAATCTCAGAATCTTTACGGCTTCACATATTTACAAACTTTAACTTCTGCATGATTTAATGCACTGTCTATAGCCTAGTGTTACTGCATTGCTGAATAAGTGTTTCTATAATGCAGGGTATTTATTGCCATTGATGATTCATATAATGACTCTTTCTGCTTGTTTGCTTTAAAGGAATGTGCACAGTACTTCTTAGAAGTGAAAGACAAGGACATAAAACATGCACTTGCTGGTCTGTTTGTAGAAATTCTCATCCCTGTGGCTGCTGTAAGTAAATCATGTGATGTTTGCAGATTTATATGTGATCAGTTGACGTTTTTTTTTTACTTTTTTGAAAGCAAAAACTTTGCTTAATAATTGATAAAATCACGAATGTTGGTCAGTGTTCTACTTATTGTATGTTTACATGACATTTTACTGGGATATTTTGATGGAAACTATAATGATTTTGATTCATTTGCATATTTTTACATTTATATACTTTTTAAACTATGTGTCAACCTCTTGTATGTTTTTTTTTTTTTTTTTTTTTACAACTAATATTAAAAATATATATTTTACAAATAAAACTTTTAAGGCATGATGCACTAATGGCAGAATTTTAAGAGTGTTGTGAGGTTTTTTTTCAATAGAGCATGGCAAAAGCTGGTTGCTTTTTTTTTTTTTTTTTTTATTTTAATTTTTATTGAGAGAATTTTTTTACAGAAAATGAAAAGATACAGAACTGACAATATTCAAAGAAAATCTGGAGCATACCTTATTGGAGAGACTGATATAACCTGATGGTGACTACAGATATACAGTAGCAATTGAAGGATAAAAATAGATAACTAAAAGAAAACAAAGCAAAATAAAATGCAGAAAGGAAATAAACAACAGAAACGTATTACGTAAAACCTTATTAAAATAAAAAGGCTGAGAGACAACACATATGTCGTAATGCAGGGGTTGGGGTCTTGAGCAGGTGCTTCAATAACGTGACTAATATCTGACAAAAGAGGGCTACATACCACTATAAATTTCCTCAGGAGGTAAGGTAAGCTTCAAATGGCTGTTGGGCCAGCAGAAACAGACTTAAAGTACCGACAAGATACAAAACATCGGGGAGCGAGAAGGTCAGGGAACACTAGGGGACGGACACCGACCGGGTGGCTAGGGGTACCAAGGGCACCTGTGGGAGCCCAAAAATCGAGGCATCCCAGGGGGCCCAAATCACGCCAAACCGGTCAATCCCATCCTCCACCATAGCCGTCAAATGTTCCATCCTGCGTATGTCCCCGATGGTTTGTATCAGCTGAGTCTGGGTTGGGGGCTGAGTAGACAACCAATTAGAGGGGATAGCTCTTTTAGCAGCAAGCAGCACATAGGAAGCTAATTTATTAGCTGCCTTCCCCAACTCCGGGAAGGGAAGGCCTAGGAGAAGGTGGACAGGATCCAATGGAATGGGGGTGTCAAAAATTTGCTGGAGCATGTGAGATACCATGGACCAGAAAGGAGTAATTGGAGCGCATTGCCAAAAGATATGATAATGCGTTCCCTTGGTCCTCCCACACCTCCAGCACATGGGAGAAAGAGAGGCGTCATACCGATGAATAACCTCGGGGGTCCTATACCAGAACAGTAGGACTTTATATGCTGTCCCTCTCTGTGCCACACATCTGGAAATTTTAGAGGTGGAGGACCAAATTCTGGACCATTGCGGGAGAGTGATTTGTTGATTAAGGAGCTGCGTCCATTTGTCCATGTAGGAGTGGGATAGGGCAGTGAGAGAGGACCTCTGCTGGAGTATATGGTAAATACTAGAGATAAGCTTTGCTTGGTAGGGGCCCTGGGAGCAGAGCAGCTCAAAAGGCGTCGGTGTGGAGAGGGAGAGAGAGGGGGAAAGAGTTGAAAAGTAGTGAGTTATCTGGAGGTATGAATACCGCATGTGGTTTGGGAGTTGACTGTCAGTTTGGAGGGCCGAAAAGGGCTTAAGTTGACAGGGTGAACGAAGTGGCGGAGTTGGAACAATCCCTCTTTAGCCCAGGGAAACATACGAACATGCGATAGACTGTCAGGAACTAAAGGATTAAACAGCACATTAGAGAGGGGGGGACAGGGTGATGACAATGCAAATTTGGAAGAGCAGGAACGCCACAGTCTAAGCGTGAACAACATGGGACCCAGGCAGAGATCCAGAAGCCCGGGGACCCTCATTGTCCCTGGCGACCACGCCAAGGAGCAAGGATGGGTCGGATATAGGGAACCCATCTCAATCTCCATCCAGCGATTCGGAGGTCTCAGGCAAGACCAAGACACTATCGGGCGCAAATGAGATGCCAGATAGTATTTGTAGACGTCCGGTGCACCCATGCCCCCCTGATCTTTGGGGGAAAAAACCACCGAACCAGCCACTCTATGGGCCCTGCCATTCCAAATAAATTTCAAGAACCAGCGCTTAAGCAACTTAATCTGTGACATCGGGATGGGGACAGGCAAGGTTTCAAAATAATATAACAGTTTTGGCATGATGGACATTTTCAGCACATTAATTCGGCCTATCCAGGACAGGGGAAGGGAGGTCCATCGAGATAACATACTGTTGATAGACTTAAACAGAGGGATGTAATTGGTCGGGTAAAGGGCGGAGTAGGAAGTCGTTAGCTGAACCCCAAGATATTTGAGGGACGATGTGCACCATCGGTAGGGGAATGTATTTTGTAGACGCAGAAGTTCCTCCGGGGGAACATGGAGGGGGAGGGCCTCCGTCTTTGCCGTGTTGACCTTATAGCCCGACAGGGAACTAAATTAAGTGAGTAGGGCATGCAGGGAAGGGAGGGAAATGTGGGGACTGGTTAGAGTAAGGAGGACGTCATCCGCAAATAAGGATAATTTATACTCCCTTTGCCGCATGGGCACCCCCTTGATATCAGGGTGAGATCTGATAGCCTCTGCCAGGGGCTCTAGGCAGAGTATAAAGAGGAGCGGGAAGAGAGGGCAACCCTGTCTCGTCCCGTTTGTCATAGGGAATGAGTGGGAGGTGAAGGACACTAATCGGACCTGGGAAGAGGGGTTGGAGTATAGGGATTGTAACGCGGAGAGAAAGGGTCCCCGCAAGCCAAATCTAGTGAGGGTCGCGAACATGTAGGGCCAGCTTAACCGGTCAAACGCCTTTTGGGCGTCCAGACTGAGAATCAGGGCGGGGCGACGAACCCTGTTCAGCATGTCAATTAGGTCTATAGTTCGCCGGGTGTTGTCACCCGCATGCCTGGTTGGAACGAAGCCCACCTGGTCTCTGTCTATGAGCTTCGTCAGGAATTGGGACAAACGGTTTGCAAGGATTTTTGTAAATAGTTTGTAGTCTGAATTTAAAAGGGCTATAGGTCTGTAGTTGTCTGGTAGGTTCGGGTCCTTATCCTGTTTAGGAATGACCGTGATGAAGGAGTGAAGAAAATGTTGGTGAGGTGACTTACCTAGAAGCAGCGAGTTATACAGGGTCACTAGATGAGGCGACAGGATGGGGAGGAAATGTTTGTAATAGGAGTATGGGAGGCCATCCGGACCTGGGGCTTTGTGGGAGGGGAGAGCCTTAACAGTGTTATCCACCTCATCCTCTGTAACGGGTGCGTTTAGTATATGCAGATCCGAATCTGACAACTGGGGGAGCTTCAGGCCCGACATGAACTCCTCAAAAGCAGCCAAATCAAAAGTTGGATGTTGTGCGGGGGTTAGGCAATTATAGAGTTTGTTATGGAAGTCGCCAAACACCTGGGTCATTGTCTGGGGGCAGAAAGTGGGGGACCCGTCAGGGAGTTTGATGTGGTCCGGGAAGGCGTGATAAGGCCTAGGGTTAAGTCTAGAAACCAACATCCTGTGGGGCTTATTCGAGTACTCATAGAACTTCTGTTTAGCCCACAGGATTGATTTGTCTACGTGAGACAAGTCTAGGGATTTGATACGGTTCCGCAGGCCCGTGACCGTGCGCAGCCGATCCACCGTGGGGGAGCGCAACAGAGCCCTTTCTGCTCTGTGAAGTTCTAGGAGCAAAGAAGTTTTCAAGAGAGCTGCATCTTTTTTCCTTTGAGAACCGAGAGCAATACATTGCCCCCGGAAGAAGGCCTTGTGGGCCTCCCAGAGGGTGGATGGGCTGGGCACGGAGCCCTTGTTCAGGAGAAAATATTCGGTGAAGGCCGCCTTGAGTTTAGCATTGGTTTCAGGGTGCTTGAGCAGGGACTCGTTGAGTCTCCAGTGACATTTCTTGGGGAAAGCAGCAGATAGGCATAAATCTAGAGTCAAGGGGGCATGGTCCGACCAGGTTATCGCACCCAGGTCAGAGGACACTGCGTGAGATATCAAGGGGGCCGTAATAAAAAAATAATCCAAGCGAGAGAACATCTTGTGAGGAGGGGAGTAAAATGAGTATTGCCTACCCGAGGGATGTTTCAGCCGCCAAGCGTCGAACAAGTGGTGTGTACGAATACGTTTCCTAAAGGAGGTAGCCAGGGTGTGAGAGGCCGGGGGAGGAGTGAGATTAAATAGAGATAGTCTGTCCCGGGCGGGAGAGAGCACAGCATTAAAGTCCCCCCCCTAGAACTGTAAAGGGGGTAGAAAGCTTATGCAGACGTGCCAAGGCATCTGTGAGAAATTTCACCTGGCCTGAATTGGGGGCGTAGACGTTCATGATCGTCATAGGATTAGAGAGATAGGATCCCTGCAAAATAATATAACGACCATGAGGATCCACTTGAGAGGACCTAACCTGGAAAGGACATGAGTTTTTTATTAAAATTGCTACTCCAGCCTTCCTCGAGGGGTCCGATGCCACATAAGACACCGGGAAATGTTTAGATGCGAATCTAAAGGAGCCTCCGGCCCGGAAGTGCGTCTCTTGGACTAATATCACATCCGCGCCGGAGGCCCTAAACTCCCTCAAGGCCAGCCATCTCTTCCTGACGGAATTCAGGCCCTTTACGTTATAGGAGACCAGTTTCAAAGCCATGTCGCGTCGGGGCTGTCAGGCCAGTGAACATGCAGGTCAAAGGGCGGAGGCCCAGACACAACACGGCTCAATAGGGGGCCAGGGAGGGGCCCCAACCCGCCTATCAGCACATTATAATTAAAACAGATATTGCTTACAATAGTTAGTTGCAACATGGAAAGAAACACCCAAAGACATATATAGACATAAAATGCACATAACAGTTATCGGCAAATGGATTAGAGGAAAAACCCCAATAAAAGCAATAAAATCAGAAAAATAAATGAAAAAAAAATAAAAAACAAAAAATAAGAATAAAAAATTTAAAATAAAAAACAAAACACCAAGAAAACATCAGAGCAATAATATGAAAAAGAGAAGACACATATCAGTCCCCAAAAAAGGGGGTACGTGTGCAGGCCCAAAAAGGGGGCCACTGAACATAGTGATGCGGAGCAACCATAAGGCCAGGACGGCCTAAAAAAAACAAAAAAGGTCAGCAAAAAAAAAACCTGAAAGAGTCAAACCCCTCAGGGGTCCTTGGCCGCAGCCCAAGGACTTGGTGGGGAGCATGGCAGTTCCCAACATGGAAGGGGGTCCGTGACGTCCCGCCCCGACGATCCAGAGAGGTCGGTGGCGTAGTAAGGGCTCCTCATGTCCTCCGTAACAAAGTCAGTAGCAGAGGGAAGCAAACATAAACTGAAGTATAAAACAGAACCGTAGAAAAAACAGCCCAACTGGGATCTCTGAACTAGCGGTGGATCCGCGCAGGGCCGAAAGCCAACTGTAGAGGCATACCTCACTCCACGGGGGGGGGGGGGGAACCATCAAGAAGGTCGCAACCCCCAGTGTGAGGCAACAAAAAGAAAAAAAAATGAAGTGGGCAAATCCCGAGGGGACCCCGACAGGTCTTCAGGTGGGGGGTCTGGAGCGTTGAGAGCGTTGGGGTGTGGAGTAGGCCCTTGATCCTCTTCCTCTCACCGGGGTCCAGATCCTGGGAGGAAGAGAGCTGTGTCTTGGGGTAGTCGGAGGAGCTTGGTCAAACTCTGCAGGGAGCGGGGGAAGGCCCAGCTTCTTGAGGAAAGCCTCCCCCTCCTGGGGGTCCCGCAGGGTGTGCTGGGCCCCCTCCATGGTGACACTCAAACGGAAGGGAAAGCCCCAATAATAAGGGACCTTGAGCTCCTGAAGGTGGGATGTGATGGGTCTAAGAGAGCGACGCTTGGCCAATGTGATGGGAGAAAGGTCACTAAACAGTTGAATCTTATCCCCCTTGTACTCGAAGCTGGACCTGTTGCGCGTAGCCTTGGTCAGGGCCTCCTTGCTTTCATAGAAGTGAAAACGCACCACTATATCCCGGGGCCTGGCCCCCGCAGGGGGTTTAGGAGCCAGGGACCAGTGGGCCCTGTCCAGGCGCCAGTCTATGTCCACTATGTCCGGGGCCAGAGTGTTGAAGAGGCCTAGAAGATACGGCCTGATGTTATTGTCAGCTATCTTCTCAGAGACACCGCGGATCCTGAGGTTTTGGCGTCGTTCTCTGTTCTCGAGATCCTCCTGTTGGAGTTGTAGTTGGGAGACAGAATTTTTAAGAGTAGCGTTTTCCTCTTCAAGAGCCTGCACATAATGCAGAGTCTCGTCAAATTTTGTTTCCAGGGTCGCTGTGCGTTCCCCTAGGGCATCTATTTCCCCCCTAAGTTCTCTGGAGATCCTCCCCATCTCCTGGGCTATGTCCCTGGTAACTTGCTGCGCCAGGGCCTGGAGCTTGAGATCCATCAACTCCGGTGTAAGGGCCTGCGGAGGGGGGGAAGGCGGGGGCTGTCGGGGTGACCGCTGCGAGGAATCCTCCGCCATAAGCGCACTGACATAGTCCTTCGGATCCCCCTGCGTGATCGGGGCCGGGGATGAGGGCCTAGTTAGAAAGCGATCCATATTGGAGGAGGGCTGCGGGGGACAATACGCCGATCGCTGATCCCCGATTTTTCCCATGAAGTGCCTGGGAGGGATGAGGAGGGTCGGAGGCTTGCCCCTGGATCAATCTTGTGCTAGCGTTAGCGTTACAGGGGCCGCGGATCGCGGGACGGGACCGGAACTCACGGATTAAACATCCGCCATCTTGGAGAGCCGCGCATGCGACCTAGTAGAGATGTTTAAGGCATAAATCAGGTTGGTAGAAGGGCGAACGAAAGCCTTTGAGTGTAGTTGAAGGGCTTAGGTGGGCCAAGATGGCCGCCGGCTAGACCAAGGCCTCAGACCCAAAGTGTGGAGGTGACCGTGGGGCAGGTAGAGGACCTTCCAGGGGAGCCCAGTCCCCGCTGTGGCGGGGTAATATGTCCTTTCCCCTGGGGACAGTAGTACTGGTGCTGTAGGGGAGCCAGACAGGAGATCCTGGGTGTAGCAAGATGGCCGCCGGAATACAGCTCACTAACCTCTGAGCTGATTGATGCTCCTGTGTCCTCTAGCTCGGCTCTCGTCCTCCAGCGGGGGGGCCCCGAGGGTCGAGCGGTGCTGTGTGGTGCCGAGATGGCCGAAGGGCGGCCCGGATTCCGCCGTCCGGCGGCCGCGGGGACTGAGTAGGCCGCAAGATGGCGGCGCCCGGCCTGTTGTGTAGCTCGCGGCCGCGGGCCGGTGCACGAGGCCGAGACCGGCCAAATACCGCCACAGCCCGAAGGAGAGGTGTCCCGCAAGGGAGATGGGTGGTCCAGCGGGCTCCCAAATCATATCCTGAGAGAGGATGGACCCGGATTGCGAGAGGCGCCAGCGGAGCTCCTCTCGAACACGTCCCTCTTCTTCCGCTGCCGGCCACGCCCCCAAGCTGGTTGCTTTTAGAGTGTAGAGTCTCGTGAACTGACAATCATGGACAAGGGATGGTCGTTTTCCTCATTCATTTAGGTCTGTGTGTAAATTGGCACATAAGGTGTAGAACTTTGTATGCAACATGCTTTTTTTTTTTTCAGCAAAGCAAGTAAGGATAGCTTGTAAAACATCTGAAAAGAAGCCTGAAGGCTCCACCTGCTTTCTTAAAATGAGAATACAAAATTTTCAAATGTATTGCATATTTACCTGACTGAAGAGTAAGAATTAAAACAGAAGTATTGGAATTTTTATTTTATTTTAGAATCATACTTACCTAGGTGGATGCAGCATCAAGTCTGTTCCTGCATCTGTCCCCCGGTGCCTCTAAGGATGGGAACCGAGTCATCAAACACTGTCGATCGCTCGGTTCTCAGTGCTCCCTGAGCAGAGAGCTGGTGACTGTCAGTCACCACCACTGTCTGCTCCAACCCTCCAGTACTCACTGGAGCACTGGCCTGTGGAGGGTGTGGGAGTGGCCGGCTCAGGCTCCAGCAGCTCACTAAGAGACTGAGCCAGGTGCTGGTCCAGGCATGCGGGTAGATCCCAACCATATGGATGCAATCTTTCCTGAGCTTAGACCGGTTCTGTGATGTCAGCCCATAGCGGGCTTCAGCCTGCTCTCTGCTGAAAAAGGGTCATAGGAGTGCAGGACGAACTGCACAGGAGATGTACAGCCAAACGAGCTTTGACTGTACTTCTCCTTTAAGTTCCAATTGTAACTTTTTTTTTGTCCTGCTATAATAAATAAACACAAACTGTATGCATTCCATTTAATGTGCAGTTTAGATTTAAATGCCTTCACAAATTTAGGATCACATCTGGCATACGTGATCCAACATTCACAAAATGCTGATGGTAGCAGTGTATTGCAAGACAAGCTGCTCCTGCTTGTGAGTCACTGTAGATTCCTGCACTAGCTGTCTGTGCAGCTAAGTGATAATTATGCAGTTTATTGTGGACATCCTTTAAGCCAGGGTTTCTTAACCAGGGTTTCTCCAGATGTTGCTAGGGGTTCTTTGAGCAATGGGCAATTTCCTTCTTGAGAAGTCCATTGCAGTGAATGGTAGACAGATTTGTATTGTTGCCATTGGAGAACAGTGGACGTGTGACATGCTATATAAAAGGTTGTTAAACAACAAGGAGTTCCTCTTTAAACTCTATATTCAAAATAAATACCTGTATCTCTTGAGTCAAAAATAGTCCCCTCTGTGGTAGAGTCCTTCGTGTGCCTCCCTGGAAATCGGTGATCGAGTCTGCATAAAAACGTGATCACTGGAGACCACCTCTGCAACTTTGTGCATGTGCCCTGTAGCCCTGTAAATTAAAGAGAAATTCTCCTGCAATTACATTACTGACTTCCAGGAAGGCATGCATTGGCTTCTGCATCAAAAAGTGAGTCATTTTGTCAAGGTAGAAGGGCCAGAAGGAAGGGTATTTGTATTCTAAGATTAAACACAGACATATCCTTTAAGGTTAGACGATAATAGGAATTTTTGCAGAATAGTAGAATAGTTTGATCTTTCATCACACTATACAGAATTGATTTCTCAGTGCCAGGCTTCTGAGTCTCATCTCTTCCTCTTAGGAGGTTTTATGATCTCTTCAAAGTCGGATGTTGTTTTGCTGGCAATTTTACTGCATGGGTTATAGAAGATTTTCTCTATAGATAGCACAGTGTTGGTCAGAGCATTACTGATATTTTCCACTGCATTAAAAAATAATGCTTTAAGTAGAATATGCTTGCATGTTTTCTTTTAAATGTTCTCAGAAGAGCTTGTTAGTATAATTAATGCTGTCTACTTCCACCCATGTGAAACTTCACAGGCAAAACCACTGGCAAACTGAATACAAAAAAATGAGCTATTTCTCATTCCTCACGTAATGTTTAGAGTCTTTGACAAATGTTCATGGTAAGGAGCTTTAAAAGCTTAAAGGTCTTTTCCACTTCACAATAAAGTTTGGCTGCTGCCTTAGCAGTCTCCCTGAGAAAACATATCTGAAAAAGTGAAGCCTGGTGAGTTGGCTGCTTGGGAGACCTTTCTACATTGCTACTAGGAGGTGCATAAGGGACAAGATTTACTATTTCAAAATTGGACAGGTGCCATTTTTTACATGGCGTCCTACGATACAACGATGCTTGATGAACAGATTTTATAGATTGTATCTTATGTGACTTGACACAGATAGTTTTAATTTGTGTGTTGTGTACTGAAATGTATGCGAGTTGAAATATGTTTGCATAGTTCAATGGTATATCATTCAGAACAAAATGGCACAGTGACACTGTGTTGTGGCATGAACCAGCCTTAAAGTACCCACATAGGACACAAGGTGTACTCCTTATGATTGCATAAAAAAAAAATAACTTTTACCCTGCGTAAAAGGAAATGGTATTCAAGTAAGAGCTGTGAAAATGGGGAATTTTCTTTCACATGAACTGGTTCTTGAATAATCTAAAAGCACAAAATATAAGTAAGTAATATGTTTGAGAACACTGAGCCCAGTTATTTCCAGTTGACTTTCAGGGGTCAGGAAAAAAATATTTCACCTATTTGCCATCCCCTAAGGGTTCTGATAATGCAAGATCTTCAGATTTATTTTTTATTTTTTCTGTTTTAAATTTTCTGTTATGGTCAAACTAGCTCACTATGAGAGAATTGTGTACTGTAGCATGGTAGTGTGTAGTAAGGTCTTAACACCAGCACATTCTCTTCTGAAAGCTGCAAAAACTTGCATCTAGTAATATGACTTTAATTTATATTGTTTCAGGCTGTAAAAAATGAAGTTAATGTGCCATGTTTAAAGAATTTTGTAGAGATGCTCTACCAGACCACGTTTGAACTCAGCTCAAGAAAGAAGCATTCCCTGGTGAGATATGATACTGAATCCTATTTCTTTATTCAGTATATCTATATTGTTTGGATATGTATTCATTATAATCAATTTTTGGGGGCATCTCTGTAGTTTTAGCCTTTTGGCTTCATGTCTAAGGATTGGGCAAACGGGTCCACTGCTGTTTCAACTTTTTTTTACCTTCAGTCTTTGGTTTAAGGTTTTCTTACTTAAAGTGGTTGTAAAGGCTAAAGGTTTTTAAACCCAATGCATTCTCTGCATTAAGGTAAAGAACCTTTTAGGTGCCCCTCCCCCCTATCCCTCTCAATACTTACCTGAGCCAAAATGTGGTCCAGTGCTGTGCTGGAGAGAGCAGCATGAGCCATTGGCTCCTTCCCCTGTCAATCAAATCCATGATGAGGTTGCAGAAGGGCAGGGTAAAGTTGCACTGCGTGTGTCAATAGATGCATTCAATGTGGCTCAGGAGTGCGCCTGAATGCCCCCCCAGCAAACAGCTTTCTGGGGGAAGTGGGGTACACAAAGGCAGGAGGAGTCAGGAGCACCAGCATTGGACCACAAAAGAGGAGAATTGGGTCTGCTCTTTGCAAAACTATTGCACAGCACAAAAAAAAGCACAATTTTTTTTTTAAAAAGACAAACAAATGTAAAGTTTGCCTTTTTGTTAAAAATGTACGTATGATGTTCCTCATTCTTGACTAATTCAAGCCATTTTCCTTTTGAGGTGGTGATAACGTTATAAGATATAATAAGATTTATGGAAAAAAATTATTACAACAGTTAAATGCCCACTTCATGCTAAAAGAATAATTCCACACCTAAGTGATAATTATGTTTATGAACTGAGCATTTTGGAGAGAAAATTATACTGAAATAGCAAATTAAGTTAAATCTCATTAAAACTCATTTAAATCATTTTAGTAAATGATATATTTTATTGTGTTCTTTGTATCCATAGGCACTATATCCACTGGTAACCTGTCTGCTGTGTGTCAGCCAAAAACAGTTTTTTCTGAACAATTGGCACATTTTCTTGCAAAACTGTTTATCACATTTAAAGGTAAGTCTCTTGTAGTCATATTTCAGCACTTAGAATCACTGAGATGTAAAAAATCTGCCACATTTAAGAAAAAGAGTCATCATGTCTTGGGTGATTTAACAAAGTATTGATGTGTTCCTGACTTTAATTTTACAAATCTGAGCGTTTTCTCCAATATTACAAGCTTCTTCAGATTCCTTTATGCGGTAATTCACAATCTTCTTTCTATTGTATTGCAATGAATCTTCTTGGTTAGGTAAACTGCAATGACTTGTGACTTTTACTCCTCTTTCCATTATTGACTGTGATATAGATGACAATGGTGCATTAATAATAATAATCAAAAACCTTTCTTCTTGACATCTTTCTGGTACTGTTCTGCGTCATGTAGAATGTAATGACTCCTTTCCTGTAGTAATATGGATTTAATGGACTTGGGTTCTCATGAGGTTTGATTAGCTGCATGTCTGTTAATGAGTATGGCACTTTGGTTGTGGCACACTGACTCCCAGTACCTGATCACATTGCTCTGCTTTTTCATTCCCTTTACATCTTTCTGCTTGCTCATTTTCATCTCATCCATTTTTGTTTCGTTTTACTTTTAATAATTGTTTTTGCATTGTTTCTGTCTTACAAAATCATTGTTTAGTGCCCCTGTGCAGACAATTCTACTAGTTTCACTTTACAAAGCAGTTCCAAGCAAATGCGTAAATAAAATACTTTAAATACATCAAATCAGGCCCTTTAACTTCGCTAAATCTTTATTTCACCTTGTACGAAATCTGCCTATTTAATAAAGTGCCACATACTGGCTGAAATATTAGCAGGCGCTTGCTCTGCAACTATATGAATTAGAGGGAAAGGGACCTCAAAGATGGCAGCTGTGTGTGGTGGTGATCACTAGCAGTATAAAAACCAGGCAGAAAGGCAGTGGAGTGATCTGTGTATTATTAGTTTTTCTTCCAAAGTGTTGTAGACGCTTCCTTCTCTTTTACCCAGTTTTTTTCCTGTAGCTCACATGTAACTGATGTACAGGCACAGATTGCCCTAATTAGACGATTAAGCTCAACAACACCCTAACTTTTTTGGGGGGTGGGGGGCTTTTGCCTTTCTTTTTGTGCTGGGTCTTAGCCATTTGGTTGGTTGATTTTATCCCAGTTCCTATGTGATTACCTAGTTGAATAGTGAACAAAATCTCCCCAACAAATCTCCAAGGCAGGAATAAGGAAAAGTGGGCTGGGCAAGGCTGAGGACCTCCTATTAAGTTTTAATATTGTCTGTTCCCACTGGCAATATCGCCTCATTTCCTGTTTAACAGTGCAGGAAATCTAATGACATTTCCCCAACAAGCGCACACAAGTCCAAAAAAAAAATAATCTGACCCAAGGTCCTAACCACCCTCCCCAGCTCAAACCAAACCTGAAAAGTTTGTTTTGACCGGCATTCTTAACACAAGTTTTCTTTTGATGCTCAATCCCGGAGTTAGGTTGATTAGAAAGAAATTAGGCCATTTAAGTTTGGGGCTGGTTCTTTACATCCAGTCCAGTGAATGCTGCATGTTTGTCGGCTACACTGATTTTCATGTGAACACAGTTCAGTAGAATAAGGGAATTCATGAATGATTGGAGAATGATTACTTTCATTTTTTCAAAGCCTTTTCGCTGTGAGCTGGTAATGCCACTAAGAAGGCTTTGAAGTACTGGAACGTAACCCCTGATGATTTGGTTTAGCATGATGCAGTTCCAGTGTTGGGGGTGCTTCAAAATAATGAGTTTCAGGTCATAGAGAATTCAAAGTAAACAAAGCCAGGGACATGCCAATCCAAAATTGATTTTTAATTGACAAAAGCTTATGGAAAGAGAAGCCCAATTTTCTGTCTTTTGATTCAGGTTGGGTCTTCGGCCATAGATAAAGAAGTCAGTGCTAAGGACCTTGTGTGGAACTGGTCAGACTGGACTTTGATTTTGCTGTACTCCAGAAATTGACTTTGAATTTTACTTTTGATTGGTGTGTTTACTGGTACTTTTTAGGAGAGTTCCTAGTGTACCACAGAGATGAGTCTCAGGCTGCCTTCGGAAGTTTGGGCA
Source organism: Lithobates pipiens (assembly GCF_037356315.1). Lineage (NCBI taxonomy): Eukaryota > Metazoa > Chordata > Amphibia > Anura > Ranidae > Lithobates > Lithobates pipiens. The sequence goes on from NW_027507718.1 coordinate 411,041,367, forward strand.
GAGCTTCCCTTTATGTACTCCGCTTCCTTAAAGTGGTTTAGATGCCCCTTTGAAATTGCCAATTGGTGTGACTCCAACTTTCTTGTTCGGAATGAGAAACCTTTAAACTGTAAGCCAAATTGGCATATTATATGGATATTTCTTATCAGTTTCAGCCTACAGAAATTGTTTTTGATTTTGATATTTAAGCTGTTCATACACTGGGAGAATTTCAGATGGCTCCTAATGGACTGGACACAATCCACTCAGTTGGAGGCCCTGATGGCACCACTCCACCTGAAAGCCTTCAAATAGTCGAAGGAGCTAATAAGAAAACAGATGGCCAAACGGGCCATTCAGATGCAGGCACTGTTTAGGTATTCTGACAGCCAGCCTGAATTCCATAGCTTAAGGCAGAGTTTACAGTACTGCCGGGTGATTCTTTGCTGTCTGTGTCCTCTTGGGTGATTTTTCCCTTGACTTTTTGATTAGGAAATGCAATAAGAAGTGATAGGAAATGGCTAAAATGTGAGGGGGAAGTTCTTCCTCCATAATTTTTACCAAAGCAAGTGCTCCCAATGCAAATATTTGCTTGCACCCTACTCTGACAACTTGTATTGGATTTCCCTTTTATTTCTGCCTCTGTGATAATGATCACAAATCCAAATAGTCCTGATACTAAATAGAAAGGGTAAATCTCCTCTCAAAACTAAATGGTTACAGAAAACAGTTTCAATTGTTAAAGTGTGTGCTCTTTATCCAGATGCATTTTTTTTCTCCAGAATTGTAATACCTGCACAAATTTAAATCTCATTTTAGCTTAGGCACTATGTCAGAATGAAATCTGTCCATCCCTGTTCTGTTTCGGGGACGAATCACGGCAGAATCTTTGCCTGAATTCGGCCCTGAAACAGCCCCCCCCCCCCGGAGATATGTGAACCGGCTCCATAGAGAGCCGATCGTATTCACCTGCTATGTGAATTGGATGCGAGGAAAACCCACGTCCAATGCGCATAGTTGTGACCTCGGCCTAAAGGCTCATCTGAAATAAGCATACTGGGTATGGGATTATGCCAGTAAAATGCCTCTAATAACTAGTATATATTCATGGACAGTCACTGTCTGGTCAGATTATACAGAGACCTGTAGTTCCACACCAGCTTGAGGGAATATGGTTTTCTGTGCATAAAATGGAAATTGCATCCCATTATCTAAATGTTAACCAATTTCTACTCTATGTAGCCAAACGAGTATGAATCTCCAATAATGCAGATTTGTTTTCCTCTCCTGGCTTCTTTGTTGTGTTCCGTTTGCTTTTATTTTTCATCTAACATGCATGTCGCTCCATTTTCATGTTTGTTATGTTTTGCTGTCTCACGTTGCTTTATTTAGATGCCATCTAACAACAGTCTCAGAAAACAAATAGAAACCCTGCAGGTAAGTTTGTATAATGAAAAGCTGGGCTTGCTTTCAATGTGCGGGAGACCTCATACCAGGTCTTTATAAACAACCTGAAGGATAATCTTCATTTTCTGTGGACCGTTTAATGAAATCAACCTCTTGCAGACATACCTCCATACCAAAGATTGCCTGCCAGTTTATTTATGATTTCCGTTAGTAATGTAAATAGGTGCCGTGACTAAAACAAAAGTATATTTGTGTTTTTCCATATCTTCCTTGTGTTGTAAAATTATTATTTTTTTTTGCAATTTTTATCAGCCAATGAAGCTGTGATTGTCCCAAACAATGCAGACGTTAAAAAAAAAAATAATTAAAAAAAAAGTATTTTCTATGCTTGCTTTGCGTAAAATATGTATCAACTTTTGCAGTCAAATTTGAGAAAAACTCACTATGTATTCCTGTTCACACAGCCTGCAAAAAATATCCCTCCAGATGTTTAGCAAGGCCATACAAGGGTCAAATTTCTTTCCTGCAACTACTGGTTGCAGGAAAGACATTCACATGATTCCTCCATCAACACAGACAGTGCCAACAGGGGAATCCCTCCTGCCGAGCAATTGTCAGCTTCTAAAAGGGTAGCGAGCGGGGGAAACTGTACCCGCCTGGATAGAACAGCGATTATCGATAGCAACCACTGGCAATAATCGTGAGAGAATCCGGCAGACTGGTTGTACCCAAGTGGATCGAGCGATCAACTTGGTACACTCAACCTGCCCATTAATGGTTCAAATCTTGGCCGGTTCCTGCTGAACCGGCCGAGATTCGAAGCGTGTATGGTTGGCCTTCGTTTGGAGCGGACCACACACTGCAAACGATCTGAAAATGAGAAGAAAATCAGTCTGTCCCCATTGACATACTGTGTTTCCCCCTCAATAGCGTACAATGCAGAAAGATCAGCTTCTAAGATCTTTTTTGCTTACAGCTGATAAGGAGGCCTGACAGCACAGTGCAAACAGAGTTCTTTATGGTGAACACTAAATACCCAGCCCCTCTATATAGTAGAGGAAAACTTCAGTTTTTGCTTTTTCAGAAAAGAGAAAGTAAAATGTAAACAGCGATTTTTAATTTGAGTTCTGCTATGTGAATGGGACTATGTATATATATATATAATATAGGCCTTCTACTAATTTGGCTGCAAGATTGGACATACACTAGAATAGTAGTGAGCTGGTAACATGCTGCGCCATATCTGTACCACTGCATTATATGAATGACACATGAAGCATAAGACTGAAAGCTCCAATTAGCTCATTGACACATCATCATTATTTATATAGACCTGCCCAGCTCTTAATTTGGTGTGGAGAAGTGTCCATACACAGCTTTTCTTTTTTTTTTTTTTTCCAATTCTTCTACATATGTTCAAACCTTGAGGACAGTATCAGTCTTGTTGCCTTTCATGGGATCCATTGCGGTTTTTCTGAAATGTGTTGCAGTTATGTTTGTTCACTTAAATGCAAGTAATCCTTTGGTGGGACTTGCAGGTTTTTACTGTTTTATTTATCAATTAGAAAAAGTCTTGCCACCAAGTTAAACTTCTTCTATATGTACAGTATATGTACCTGTATGCAAATGCAAAACAGTTATAAGTAGTGTTAACATTAGTTGGTCACATGCAACTGGACTTGATGTTGATCTTGATGTAGACGTTGACTGTCCAAGAACAGGATGGGAGGTGTGAAAGTTGGGGAATCGCCATATACTATTTTCATCCTTGATGTTGTGGAGTTTTTCTTTTAATAGGTGTTAATCCTTCAATTTACATGACTAGAGGAGTAAATTGTTAAATCACTAGGGTAGAGATGTTTATACAGCCGTAAATGTGTGTCGAAGGCCCCCCACACCCCTGTTCAGAGATGATTGTTTCAGTTTGACATGGAGGGCTTTTCTCATGGCAGCCATTTGTTCTCTGTCCAAAATGTTCACCCCACTGTCCTCGCAAGAAAGTATGGAAGCCTTTAACATGATCTGATTTGAACATATAATGCTGTTTTGACACTCTACCCCATCAGTTTTACAATTTACACCTTTAGCCATGTAAATTAAGGAATTAACACTTGTGAAGACTTCCTGACACCAATAAAGGAATTGTGTAACTAGAACAGGATGTTCCACAACTTTTACACTTCCCATTCTGTTCTTGGACAGTCAACACCTACACATTCCATGGAGATTGAAAGGTGTCTGCGCAAACTGTGTGGATATAAATGCTGGGGCATCTTTTTAACGCTCCTTGGAACTGAAGAAGTGGCTTGGAGAAGTTACAAAATGTCTTCAACGTTACAGAACAAGTTCCTTTTAACATGACTAGCTACTACTATTTATACCATGACCAGGTTAAATGAGAACCTTCACAAACAATGGTATGTCGTATTCACACAAATGTTAAACCACGGTCCTGTGTGCACTTCAAAAGTCATGATCGATATAAGGCACCTGTTGAAGGGCACTTACAGATATTTCAAAGAGAATCTAGTAAAGTTTAATGAAATATATTTTCTGATTGATATTATGGTGGATTGCAGCCCAACTTAATGTAGGTGTGTTGCAACCCACAGTAACTGTGGTTGGAAAGTAAATTCAATTAAGCACTTGGCGCCTGCCAAGTACTGTGGGTGAGTGCCCGCTGTAGGCAAAGTGACCTCTCCATACGTTCTTGACTATTTCCAGGTTTAGTGCCCCCCCGTTGCATTACCAGTTAAAGTAGCGCAGTGTCGAATAGCAAAAGATTACCTGGTCATGAAGGGGATAAAATCTTCTGGAGCTCAAGGTTAAACTTTGCTATATTCTCTTTGAAATACCTGTGAGTACTCTGCAACAAGTGCGTTATTGTGCATGTTTGGCCAACTGAAACTCTAATGTGCCTGAGGTTACAGATTATACTATAGAGCTTCATCACATACATGATAAATATGCACGTCTTGCCTTTTCTTGATGGTGTACTATGCTGATAATTAACAGTTGACATAAGAAACATCCGTTTTATCTATAGTGATCTGAAAAATTCTATATCCCAACTTCACACTTTTTGCTGCCAGATGAAAAATATACTCAAGTGTAAAATCTGGTTGTTATTTCATGTTCATATCTGACATTCATGGGTGAAATGGGACAACCTATAAAGCCATAGATGAACTCATGGCTGGAAGACCACACGATCCTATGCTGCCCTGATGAACGTGTTTTTTTTTGAGGCTGAAAAGCTCATTGTGCCTCCACAAAAAGGGAACATTCTCAGCTCCTTCCCCAGATACCTGGCTGTGTCTGACGTCAGCACTTTTAGATCACATACCTGGAGCATGCAATATTTGAGTGTCAGTAAAAAGTATCAGGATTTTCTCTATATTTGTTCTGGGTCAGTGACTCCATCACCATTGAAGCCAAAACTTTGAAACATTAGCATGACAGCCCAGGAATTGATAGTGGCAACTTCCACGAGTCTCACATGACAGATTCCCTCAGTAGGACGCTGAGCAAATGCAGTTTAATTAGGAGTTAATAATATATCTAATCTAAAACTTAGAAGAGCAAACATTTATAATTGTAAGTCAATACAGTAATCACTTTAAGATAAACTGCAATAAATAATATATGCTTACTGAAAATGCTGTAAACTTTCCTTTAATCATATTGAGAAGAAACAAAACCATAATGAACACTTTTTTTTTTTTTTCCAGATTTGTCCACTACTAATAAAGCTCACCAATAGAATGTTTGAAATGTTCATAGCGCTTGCACAATGACAATGTGATTGACCTTTTTTTTTTTTTTTCTTCAGAATAAAGACCCTAAAATGTCTCGAGTTGCACTGGAATCTCTGTACAGATTGTTGTGGGTTTATGTTATTCGGATAAAATGTGAAAGCAACAATGTAACACATAGGTGAGTGTTCTAAATAAGTGTATGTTTTGCATGGTGGCTAGAAAGTAAAGTAAGTTTTCTGATTTATATAAGGCAAGTCCTGCAGCAGTCCAAATAAGGATACATTCACACTACAACGGAGACCTGCCTGAGTGCTTTATTGTTTCACCAGCTCTGAGTTGCAGGCTGTGGTAGGGAGCCGTGTGGTGCACGATTCAGTACGTTGCATTTTAATTTTTTCATTTTGTATAGACTTTATTTGAAGTGTACAAAGTGTACACTTTATTTATGGCAATGTAAAACCCAATATACTGTAAAGAGTAAAGTGACACTGCCTTCCAGCTAATAATAAACAGATCCTAGATTGTGAATAAACTAATAATATTGTAATATGTGCAAGTAACAGTTGAAAATATACGTATCCCAAAATTAATCCAACGCCAAGTGCTGATGACCTTAAGAAAAACACTATAAATTATGAATAAGTGTTCAGTAGCAGAAGGCTACATGTGTTTTCCCTTCTGAAGTCAAAAGTGAAGGCAAAAGTGTACTGCTCCTAGTGGAGCACTACAAGAACAAGCCGATATATATATATATATATATATATATATATATATATATATATATACACATACACACACACATCCAAGGTGTAAAATCATGTGAATATATAACCAATGCAAATATAAAGAAAAAATTGTTGATAATAAAATAATGACAAAATAAAAAGTCCAATGCTAACAATGGTTCTCAAGGAGCTGTTTGCAAGTAATGTCTTTAGTGAGAATTCCCAAAGTGACTTATACAGGATACCAAAGTGACTTTTGCATACACTTTATCACAGCTTCCGTGCCAAAAAAGTGAGGTGATTTTCGTGCTCCCCTCTCTGTTCCACACTCACCAAATCCCTGTACCCCTACATGGGTGAAAAGCATGTAATCAGATCTGTCTTTGGTCCTGGGGTCCCAGTAACCAATGTGGCTGCCGCCTCCATGGCGTTGTTAGGTAGTGGGGTATATGCATGTAATAGGGTATAAAGAATGGGCACTCGTAGTGTAAATCCGAGCAAGTACATTTATTGTTAAACTTAAACTTAAATGTAAAATAAGGGCATTCCAACTGGCCGATTAATCAAAAATGTGAATAAGTACTGTGGTTTGGACGACGTGCGTTCCACAGACTGGATTACAGAAACTGGAAGTCCCAGAAGTGACATGAATGCGTATCAAGCTTACACTTGCGTGTTCCGTCATAGGATGACGTCTGAGGTGCTGCCATCTTGGTACACCTCACATCTTTTATAGTGAGTGGTAGTGCCAGCACAGCCCCTTTCAATTAGCTGTATCAGTAGTGTTTGCTGAAGAGTTTATTTGATGAATGTGTTACTATAGCTTATATATGAAATTCATCACATTTAATTGGTAGTAGTTAAGCAATGTGGTACATAGGTGATAAACATTGCGGGAAGCTGGACTACCCATGCCCCCTACTGTTCAAAAATGTCTAATATATTTTCTAATGCACATCTGCTCACCATATTACAAAGCTGATCTTATCGAGTAAAACTTTATTAAATTAAAATCAGTGGGCTAAACGACGTTATGCGCCTGCTGCTCGCCCCAATGTAAGTGCCCGGTGGTCGCTATCACTGCTGGGCTGCCACGATCGCTGCTGACACACTGAGAACTGGGATCTGTGTGTGCGTGTTCAAAGTATGAACAGCGATCTGTCATCTCCCCTAAACAGTCCCCTCCCCCCTTCAGTTAAAACAGAGAGGGAACATAATTAACCCCATTGACCACCCCCTAATGGTTAACCCCTTCCCTACCAGTGACATTTTTACAGTAATCGGTGCATTTTTTTTAGCAATGATCACTGTATAAATGCTAATGGTCCCAAAAATGTGTCAGAAGTGTCCACCATAATGTCGCAGTCCCAATAAAAATCGCAGATCGCTGCCATTACTAGTAAAAAAATAAAATAAAAATTATAATAAAAATGCCATAAAACTATCCTCTATTTTGTAGATGCTATAACTTTTGCGCAAACCAATCAATATACGTTATTGCAATTACATTTTTTTTACTAAAAATATGTAGAAGAATACATATCGGCCTAAACTGAGGGAAAAAAATAGTTTTTTTTTTATATATTTTTGGGGGATATTTATTATAGCAAAAAGTAAAAAAAATAGAACTTTTTTCAATTGTCGCTCTTTTTTTGTTTATAGCGCAAAAAATAAAAACCACAGAGGCGATCAAATACCACCAAAAGAAAGCTCTATTTGCGGGGAAAAATGGACGTCAATTTTGTTTGGGTGCAACAGTGCAATTGTTAAAGCGATGCAGTGCTGAATGGCAAAAAGTGCTCTGATCAGGAAGGGGGTAAAATCTTCCAGGGCTGAAGTGGTTAAAATCATGGAAATTGAGAAAGGAGAATAAAAAGGGGAATTATAATATGGAATATAAATCATAATATATATATATATATATATATATATATAATATACAGTGTATATGTGTGTGTATATATATATATATATATATATATATATATATATATATTATTAAAAAATTTATTAATCTGAGAGTGACAAAACAAATTGTTTAATTGGTTAAAGTGCATGCAAACCACTACACTCCAGACCAATCAACAATGGAGATCATCCTTAAAAGGTTATAGAATGTAAAAGATGCAAAAAATTCCACATAGTCTCAATTTAGCAATATTTCACAGGAAGTAAGAGAGTGGGAAGCGGAAAAAATTGTTCAACATAAATGGGAAGTGCTAGAAATTAGATATAAAACAGTTGAGGTCAATAGCAATATTAAGGCGGGCACTAAAGACCCCAATCTGTATGTCCATTTAGTCTCGTTCTGTGACACCCTTAAAGAGGAAGTAAACCCTGATGGGTTTACTTCCTCTTTGTCTCCCTGCAACGGTAAAGCATAATGGGCTACTGTGCATCGCATAGTAGCCCATTATGTGTCACTTACCTGACACAGGAGCCAGCGATGTCACCGCTATCCCCTGTAGCACGGAACATCCATCTTCTTCCGGGTATTGCTGCTCCGGCCACTCACAGCATCGGAGCAGTGATGACCTCACTCCCGCACATGCGCATGGGAGCCGCCACTAACGGCATATCGCTGTTAGCAGCGGCTGTCTACAGAGCAGTGCCTGTCTTTTTGTAAATATCTCCTAAACCGTGTAGGTTTAGGAGATATTTATTGGACCTACAGGTAAGCCTTAATCTAGGCTTACCTGTAGATCAGGGATATGCAATTAGCCGACCTCCAGCTGTTGCAGAACTACAAGTCCCATGAGGCATAGCAAGACTCTGACAGCCACAAGCATTACACCCAAAGGCAGAGGCATGATGGGACTTGTAGTTTTGCAACAGCTGGAGGTCCGCTAATTGCAGATCCCTGCTGTAGGTCAAAGTGGTTTGTAAGGGTTTACAACCACTTTAACTTTTTATTGTCACCCCTCCAATGATCTTTAATTTGTCTATTCTATAAAAAATCAATCCTGTGGGGTCACTTTGGTGTACCTCCTTAAAATGTCGTCTCAAGAGGTTATGTTTGGGGAAACCTTTTCTTATGTTGTTGTGTTCCCTAATCCTCACAAAAAGCGCACTGATGGTTCTGCCTACATACTGTAAGTGGCAAGGGCACTCAATAATGTAAGTGACGTGTGCTGTTACATGTAAAAAGTTCTCTCCTCTATTTGGTACTCTTTCTTTTTGGCCCTGGACCTAAAAGGCTCTTTTCCTCAGTTGTTTTTTGCTTACTCTGCAGGGTAAACATTTCTGACACCTATAAAATCCTTTAATTTCTGAAAATAATTCAAGTTTTTTGGAGGGTCAATGACATTGTGGACCAGATAGTTCCTGAAGGTGGGAGCGCTTTTATACATGGACCTAGGTTATTTAAGAAGGATCACAGATAGAATTCTGTCTGATTTCAGAATAAGCCAATATTTCCTAATGATATGCTCAATTGACTGGTATTGCGTATTGAAGCCAGTGATAAAGGCCACATCAGTATAACATTCAACATTCTTGTTGTTCTTCAATAATAGTGTTTCTGTTAATATAGATTACTTCGGTTTTCAGTTTAACTAAAGTCTTCTTTTGGTATCCCTTATCTTCAAATTTCCTAATCAGCGTGTCAGCTTGCATATCAAAATCTTCTGAAGTACAACAGTTTCTTCGTAACCTCATTAGATGGCCTCTGGGGATATTCCCTTTCCACTTGGGGTGGTGGCAGCTTGAGGTTGAAATATCCGTTGGTTTACAAAAAAAGTTCTAGTATATAGCTCATTTTCTCTCTTGAATATTTGTAGGACCAGATAATCTATCTGCTGCTGGTCCCAGCTTCCAGTAAAGGAAATCGCATATTTATTTTGGTTGATATCATCGAGAAATTTCTTACGTTTCTGCTGTGCCTTCCCATAGAATAAAAACGTCATCTATATACCTCTGTTAGAATTTTATTTCAGGTCTTTTCTTTCCATAGATATAGCTTTCCTCTCACATGTACATAAAAGGTTGGCAACACTGGGGGCATAGTGTGCCCCCATAGCCACACCTTTAGTCTGAACATAATAATTTTTCTTGTACCAGAAGTAGTTACTTTCCATGGCCATTTTGAGCCCTTCAAGAATAAACCCATTCTGTTCCTCTCTAAATTCTGTATTTTCATGTAATTTCTTTCTGTACTATACTGGTGTACAGTGAGTTAACATGTATAGTAGCAAGGAGACACTTCTCAATGCCTGTGACGTTTTGAAGTTCTGTTATTAATTGCGTTATTAATACCAAGGGTTTCAAATATTGATCGAGATATTCCCTTAGTCTGGAGAAAAGCGAATTAATTGCACTGATAATGGGTCTTCCTGGGGGGTTTTCCAATTCTCATGCGTATCTTTGGCAGGTAGTATATCACTGGATTTTTCGTAGACTCTGATATGAGATATTCTGCCTCTTTCTTATTTAGGATTTCTTTTTCTTTCCCCTTCACAAAAACTATAGGTGTTTTCCACGTTGAGCAGGTTCTCCATCTCTTCTTCATAGTCTTTCTTGTTTAGTATGTCTGCTGGGTACTTTCGGATTAAAATAGAATTATTTCTAAGAGTGGGATGTATAAACTCTTAACTTTAACTCTATAACTTTTTTAGATTCAATTTCCTCATAAACTTCTGTAGATCGATAAATTTATCTATGTTCTTTTCAGGAGCAAACTTGAGGTCTAAATCCAAAATTGTTATTTCCTCTTCTGAAAAGCTAACATCACTCAAATTAAAAATTCCATCTCCTAATATGCTTCTCCTTTTTCTTCTTCCCTCCTCATTTTCCTCTTGTCGGTTTCCTCTTTCTGTAACTCTCTGTTCCCTGTCTTGATTGTTGGCCCCATCTGTTCAAGACAGGGAAGTGGGACAAACAGAGAGTTACAGAAAGAGGAAACAGACAAGAAGAAAATGAGGAGGGAAGAAGAAAAAGAAGGGAATATTAGGAGATGGGATACATGGATACATTTGAGGTCTTTATCCCTCTACAGACGTTTATGAGGAAATTGAATCTAAAAAAGCATTTTGCAATTAATGGAGACAAGAAACCACCAGAATTCACAGAGTTTATACATACCACTCTTAGAAATAATTCTATTTTTAATCCAAAAGTACCCAGCAGTCAATGCCTGGGAGCTTTCAAGAAGATAGAAAGTGATCTAAAGAAATTAGAAAGGAAAGAATCTAAAAATAGAAATATATGGAAACTCATTAAGGATATAGGAAAGAAGAAAGAGGTGGTGTTATCAGCAGTATTATCGGCAGAATTCATTTGCTTTTATCCAGACTAGGGGAGTATCTTGATCAATATTTAAAACCCTTGGTACTAAAAGGGAAGTCGTATCTTAGGGGACAGTACACGATTAATAACAGAACTTCAAAATGTCACAGGCGCTGAGAAGTGTCTCCTTGCTACTATAGATGTTAACTCACTGTACACCAGTATAGTACAGAAAGACGGTCTGGAGGGAGTCAAAAAGGCATTACATGAAAGTGCAGACTTTAGAGGGGAACCAATTTGGGTTTATTCTTGAAGGGCTCAAAATGGCCATGGAGACTAACTACTACTGGTACAAGAAAAATTATTATGTTCAGACTAAAGGTGTGGCTATGGGGACACGCTATGCCCCCAATGTTAACCTTTTTATGAACATGTGGAAGGAAAGATATATCTATGAAAAGAAAAGACCTGAAATAAAATTCTATCGGAGGTATACAGATGACGTTTTTATTCTATGGGAAGGCACAGCAGAAGCTTTTAAGAAATTTCTCGATGAGATGAACCAAAATAAATGTGATTTCCTTTACTGGAAGCTGGGACCAGCAGCAGATAGATTATCTGGTCCTACAAATATTCAAGAGAGAAAATGAGCTATATACTAGAACTTTTTTTAAACCAACGGATATTTCACCCTCAAGCTGCCACCACCCCAAGTGGAAAGGGAGTATCCCCAAAGGCCAACTAATGAGGTTACGAAGAAACTGTTGTACTTCAGAAGATTTTGATATGCAAGCTGACACGCTGATTCGGAATATTGAAGATAAGGGATACCAAAAGAAGACTTTAGTTGAACTGAAGTAATGAATATGAAGAGGAACCAGAATGTTGAATGTTATACTGATGTGGCCTTTATCACTGGCTTCAATACGCAATACCAGTCAATTGAGCATATCATTAGGAAATATTGGCCTATTCTGAAATCAGACAGAATTCTATCCGTGATCCTTCCTAAATAACCTAGGTCCATGTATAAAAGCGCTCCCACCTTCAGGAACTATCTGGTCCACAATGTCATTGACCCTCCAAAAAACTTGAATTATTTTCAGAAATTAAAGGATTTTATAGGTGTCAGAAATTTTTACCCTGCAGAATAAGCAAAAAACAACCAAGGAAATCAGAGTATTTTAGGTCCAGGGCCAATAAAAAAAGAATGTCAAATAAGAGAACTTTTTACATGTAACAGCACACGTTATTGAGCGCCCTTGCCACTTACAGTATGTAGGAAGAACCACCAGACCACTTTTTGTGAGGTTTAGGGAATACATCAATAACATAAGAAACGGTTTCCCCAAATATAACCTCTTGAGACGATGCACAGTAGCCCATTATGCTTTACCTTTGCAGGGAGACAAAGAGGAAGGGTGTCACAGAATGAGACTAAATGGATTGGGGTCTTTAGCGCCCAGAGGTCTTAATATTGATATCAACCTCAATCTAATCTAATTTCTAGCACTTCCCATTTATATGTTGAACTATTTTTCCGCTTCCCACCCTCTTACTTCCTGTGCAATATTGCTAAATTGAGATTATGTGGCATTTTTTGCATCTTTTACATTCTATAACCTTTTAAGGATGATCTCCATTCTTGATTGGTCTGGAGTGTAGTGGTTTGCATGCACTTTAACCAATTAGGCCGCGTACACACGCGGGGACTGTTCGCTCAACTTTGTCCGTCAAACAGTTTCAGCGGACAGTCCGCTCAAAATTAGCATGGACGGACTTGCCCACACACGACGAACGAACAGTCCGCTGAAACCGTGCGCGATGACGTGAACGGCACGTACGACGGGACGAAAAATACGACGTCCTATACACTGCAATGCAAACTTCGGCGTGTAAATCCTTTCTGAGCATGCGCGGAACTTAGTTTGACGAACAAGCCTACACACGAGGGGACTGTTCGCTGAAACAGAGTTTCAGCGGACAGTTTTTCGGAATTTCCGAAAAACTTTGTTCAGCAGACTGTCCGCTGAAACTGTCCGCTGAAAGCCCACACACGAGCGGACTGTCCGCCGAAAAACTGTTCAGCGGACAAAGTTGAGCGAACAGTCCCCGCGTGTGTACGCGGCCTTAAACACTTTGTTTTGCCACTATCAGATTAATCCATTTTTAATCTAAATTTTATTTTATATTCATGTATTTTTATTATATATCTTGTGAAATATTCCATACTATAATTCCCCTTTTTATTCTCCTTTCTCAATTTCCATGATTTGAAAGACATTCATTTATTTTAATTTAATAAAGTTTTACTAGATAATATCTGCTTTGTAATATGGTGAGCAGATGTGCATTAGAAAGTAAATTACTCATTTGTAGCTCTTCAGCAAACACCATTGATACAGCTAATTGAAACAGGCTGTGTTGGCACTACTGCTCACTATAATAGTTGTGAGGTGTACCAAGATGGCCCCGCCTCAGACGACGTCCTATGACTAAACATGGAAGGCGGAGCTTGGTACGCATTCATGTCACTACCGGTTTCTGTAATCTGGTCTGTGGAATGCACACCTTCCAGACCACAGGGTTTGTTCCTATTTTTGATTAATCGGTCAATTGGAATGCCCTTCTTTTTTACATTTAATTTTAACAATAAATTGCTCAGATTTACACAGTGCCCGTTCTTTATAGCCTATTCCATGTGGCTACCCCACTACCTATCAATGCCACAGAGGAGGCAGCCATATTGGTTACCAGGACCAAAGACAGACCTGACTACATGCCTTGACTATATGCAAAAGTCACTTTGGTATCCTGCACAAGTCACTTTGGGAATTCTAACTAAGAACATTACTTGCAAACAGCTCATTGAGAGCCATTGTTAGCATTTAACTTTTTATTTTGTCATTTTATTATCAAGAATTATTTTTTTTATATATTTGCATTGGTTATATATTCACATGACTTCACACTTTGGATGTGTGTATAGATAGATAGATATATATAAATAAATATATATATGTATGTGTTTGTTCTTGTCATGCACCACCAGGAGCAGTACACTTTTGCCTTCAGAAGGTAATTCACATGTAGCCTCCTGCTACTGAGCACTTATTCATAATTTATCGTGTTTTTCTTAAGGTCATCAGCACTTGGCGTTGGATTAATTCATTTTGGTATACATATATTTTCAACTGTTACATGCACATATGACATTATCATTAGTTTATTTGGAATCTAGGATTTCTTTATTATTAGCTGGAAGGCAGCACCACTTTCCTCTTTATATGTTGTTTCAAGTACCTGACTTAATTTGTGGAGTTTTTTTGGGGAGGCAGCACCCCAGCCTATACCTAAGCGTGGCATTCCAATTATTTATAATGTCAAACCCAGAGGTTATTAAATACCAGCAAAAGAAAGCTTGAAATAATGCAAAAAAATTTAATTTGGGTACAGTGCTGCATGACTGAGTTATTGTCATGAGGTGAAAGTGTCTGGTGTTGAAGTGGTTAAAAACCTGCACAGCCATCGGATAGCATGGTACTGTACCATGTGATCTGGCGCAGGTAAACGCACTGTGTTGGCAACCTGCATTTGGATTACAAGTGCAAAGCGTTCTGCGCAGAGTGTGGATTTCCTGCTCTGCATTCTGGTAAAAAAATGGCCCTAAGAACACATATGTGATTGCTGTGCAAAAGTTTAAAGCGGGAGTCCGCCGTTTTTTTTTTTTTTTTTTTAAAGCCAGCAGCTACAAATACTGCAGCTGCTTTAATGACACTTACCCGCCCAGTGCGCCCGCAATGTCGGCACCCGAAGCCGATCTCTCGATCGTCTCTCGGGTGCTGCCACCGCCATCTTGGGTATGGGAATCAGGAAGTGGAGCCTTGCGGCTTCATTTCCCGGTTCCCTACTGTGCATGCGCGAGTCGCGCTGCGCAATAAGGATGGTCCCTGCTGTCTCTGGGATCCGTGTGTTTCCCAGCAGGCAGCGGGGGACCTTCGGAAAGGGGCGTAGATTCTGCGGAAAGGGGCGTGGCTTCTGCAGAATCTACGCCGGAAGTGGGTGCAGATACCTGTACTGTACAGGTACCTGCACCCCCCTCCCCCCTGAAAGGTGCCAATTGTAGCGCCGGAGGGGGGGAGGGTGCCAATGAACAGAAGCTCCACTTTAAATACACTTATAAAAATAGTTTGGGGGATACAATGTGTCGTATGTTAAGTTTGAACTCCAGATAAACGGCACAGTACACCAATGCAGTTACTGCTGTTTTACCTACCAAAGGATTTTTCTTTGTATGCCCACTCAGTTCTCAGATTTGCACAGTCCTACTAGACAGCAAAACCTGTTTGGTGACCTGACTTTGATCTATGTGACTGGACAGTGAAGGGGAATAAGTAGAATAGTGAGCTCATCCCTCTAATTCTCTCAGCATGTTTCTTGTTAACACAAGAACACTACAGCATAATTGAGTAACTCACTTTGCTGCTTCTTCCTCTCACTCTGAGCTCTGTTGTACAGGGGATTGCAAAATGCTGATACTAGATCAATCTTAGATACCCTACACTATTTGCTTTTAAAAATACACAACATTTTTCTTAAGGAACATATACCTGCCTGAGTTGGTGTTAATTTATTTGCTCAGAGTTTAGCTTTAAATACATTGTTATCCTGTCCTTCACAGAGACTGTTTAGCTGTCTTTGTGATCTGCTGCACCATTGTATGACCAGATCCTCAGAGGCATGTCTAAATTTCCATGTTAGCAGCTTTGTGTCCCTCTTACACCGTGAAATAAGTGCGTGCTTCAGTCACTGTTAAAATATAAATGTAATTAATGTTGCTAATTGCTATTAACCACATGCTACTAGATATCTCATAATATAAAGTCCTGAGTTTTTTTCTTATCAAGTGAATGTGTCTACGCTGTGCTGCTGTTAATGACGGTAACATAAATAAAGCTAATTAGTCTCATTACAGTATGTGGCTGATGTTAAAATCATCTGTATTGTTAAGCACAGAAGGAAAACTCCAGGATCTCAAGCTGCGACCAAGCATTAAAGTTACATTTCATCCCCTAGCTCTTGTGCCCTTTCAAGTCTATACTTGTCAATGTATTTTTCTTACATTGCTAGTAAATTGTGTCTTAGATCTGTTTTATTTTATGTCAGCTGCTGGTGTATGTCATGTGAGAAAGTAATTTGGACTTTATTGCCAGCCTGTCTTACTCTGTTAACAATTAGCCTCTATGTGGATCGATGTGACAGGTTTCATATATTGGATAGTAGAAGGCTGGGAACTTTGCAGCAGTTAATTACACAATGGTAGGCCATTTATAGAGATGGTCTTATTAGGAAGCTGCCTAAGGGGCTTAGTTTAGTCAGTAAATTACTGACAGTATATGCAATGTCAGGGTCTAGCAGTGCAATTTTCTGAATTTGTGATGCTTCTTTTGAAAAGATTGTAACGTTTTAGAATATCTGTGAATGTCGATGTCATTTTACACTCTATAAAATTGCACAAGCCAATTAAATAGGCACAAAAGGTACAGATGGGGTCTAAAAAACTTGAGCCATGAGCTCTTGTGGCCTCCTCCTGTCATAAGTCTACTTGTACAAGTTCCTGTTCCCAGTAAGCTGATCTGTTTGGAGTCTGACATTTTAATGATACCAGTTTCCAAGGCAATGACAGTTTACTTTTATAAAGACAAAAATCTCTATTGCAGTAAATGTTTACAATAATTGGAAGAAGTGGGAATCATAAAAAATCAGCAACAATTTGTGCTCACTAATGACACATGCCAGGTTTTTAATAGGCTGTTAGTTATTCCCACCAATCATGTGTCAGATCCTTAGAAGGTTGTAAGCAGTCCTCACCAACCATGGGTCAGGCCTTAAAAGGATGTCAGCAGTTCCCACCAATCATTGATCAGAACCTTGGGAGACTGTGTAAGCAATTGCCACCAACAATGAGTTGGGACCTTAGGATGTCGGCAATTCCCACCAATAATGGCTCAGAACCTTAGTAGACTGTAAGCAATCCCCACCAACCATGTGTTAGGTAATTAGATGGCTCTCAGTAATTGCCACCATTCATGGTTCAGAACCTTAGAAGATTGTAAGAAATCCCCTCCAATCATGACTCAGAAGGCTGTCAGCAATTCCTACCAATCATGGTTCAGAACCTTAGAAGGCTTCCTGTAATCCCAGCTATATGTATGGACCTTAGTCTGTAGGCAAACGCCATTAATCATGTGTCTGGAACTGAAAAGGTTTGCTTTCAGATCACTTTGAAACTGCAAATCAGGGGTTTGGGGGGGGGGGGCACATACTTATGTTTCCTGAGATACAGAAACTTCAGTGTATTATTTTGGATTAGTGTGTTTTTGTTTCATGTGACATTGTGACCACCATAAAAGTTAAATTTGGTATTATTTTTTTTTCAGCCGCCTTATGAGCATCGTATCCGCACTTTTCCCCAAGGGCTCCCGTAGCGTTGTGCCCCGTGACACCCCTCTTAATATATTTGTCAAGATTATTCAATTCATTGCTCAGGTAAGTGGACTTCTGTATTTATATATAAATAATCTAATGAGTAATGTTAATAAAAATTGGCAAATGAAGTGATGCCAGTTAGGTTCTGTTAGCAAAAAACATATTTGCTGTGCCATTGCCCTGGTGGTTTAGTGGTGGACCAGCAAACACAAAATCCAATGTGTTTTTTTTTTTTCAGGTTTCGTTCCTCCGTTATTGCTAAGATGTTTTGTGTTTTCATTCTTTTTTTTATATAGGAACGTTTAGATTTTGCAATGAAAGAAATAATATTTGATCTTCTGAGTGTTGGAAAATCTTCAAAAACATTTACAATCAATCCAGAGGTAAATCCCAGTTATATTACATTTATAGTTTTATTCCTTTATCAACCTTCCAACACTCCAGTAGGTTATTTTAAAGCTGAATGCCAGGCAAAGAGATAATTACAGGGTTGAAATACACAGGAACTGTTTTACCTAACATACGATCTGTATTACTTTCTCTCTAGTTCTGAGTTTTACTTGGCCCCTGCCAGGTAGCAGAGCCAGGGTGGTGACCTGACTTTTGTTCACTTGTAGTTGCACAGTTGTAGATAGGTCACATCCGATTGTGATTGGGGGAAGAAGTAGTGACATAACAGTTGCTCCCTGATGAGCTCATCCCTCTGCTTGCTTTGCTTTGCTGCTATCAGCACTTTTGCATATGTGCATGTAGTTTGCCTCAAGATCCCCTAGTGCTGCCCCTCATTGTTCTGCTGTACAATGGATTGAAGGAGGCAAGTCATAATAATTACATTTAATTCTTTTTTTTTTTTTTTTTAAGACAAAATATAACTATTAATGCACGTTTTTTATCTAGATATTTTATTTTGGTGAAATATTAGGCAGGCTATACATGGTTTGCATCACGGCTGGTTCAGCAGGAACCGACCGAGCGTTAAACCAGATATGGGAAGGCTGAATGTACCGAGTTGATCGATCAACTTGGGTACTGGTTTTACCTGCGATTATCACTAGTGGCTGCTATAGCCGCCAGCAATAATAACTGCCTTCTTCCAGCAGGGACAGCTTCCCCCTACCCGTGGTTGCAGGAAAGTAATTTGCTCCATGTGTGGCCAGCCTTACACTATTTGAGTGATATGCAGCAGTATGATTTTTTATTTTCAGTTTATACCTTGGGACTTTGAAAATGCTTTTAACATCATTTGCAGGAGAGGACCCAGATAAAAAATCTGATATGCATTTTGGCATGCCTTTAGTGAATTTACCAATTACAGTAGCCTACTCTTGGTGTATTGGCCAGTGTGTATAGTGAAGTGTTTTATAGTTCAGTTATAATTCTGTTCATATTTAAATACAAATGGCTCAGAGTAGAGAAATTAAAGTGAGTCCATTTTGTTGAATTCTATGACTGGCCATCTTTAGAGGTGAGAGCAGCCATTCCTGCCAGTCGACGTGGTGGTATTTTTTTGCGATACTGCAGTTTTGGCAGAGTGGAATAAGCTCTTCTGTAAGGTTTGTCAGTTCACAATTCTATTCTGGGTTTTCATGCTTTATCTGCTTGTCTTCTAGAGGATGAATATTGGTCTCAGAGTCTTCCTTGTCATAGCAGACAGCTTGCAGCAGAAAGATGGGGAGCCCCCCATGCCCACAACTGGAGTTGTTCTTCCCTCAGGAAACACTTTGCGTGTCAAGAAAATCTTTCTAAATAAAACACTCACAGATGAAGAAGCAAAATGCATAGGTTTGTCTTCATTGTCTTATATTCGCTTGGAATTAAGGCGGTATTGAACCCAAAAGCAAACTTTAATTATATTGTACTTTACCAATTCATGGATCTGAAGGCTGCCTTAGTTTTCTTTTTTAGGCTTTTTATTTTATTTTCACCTGGTGATCCAGGCATTTTATCACAAATGACTGCAACAGGGTGTTCCTCAATATACGGTGAGGGAAAAAGTATTTGACCCCCTGCTGATTTTGTACGTTTGCCCACTGACAAAGAAATGATTAGTCTATAATTTGAATGGTAGATTTATTTTAACAGTGAAAGACAGAATAACAGCAAAAATATCCAGAAAACATTTTTAAAAAGTTATAAATTTATTTGCATTTTAATGAGTGAAATACGTATTTGATCCCCTATCAATCAGCAATATTTCTGACTCCCAAGTGTCTTCTATACAGGTAACAAGCTGAGATTAGGAGCACTCAAAGGGAGTGCTCTTAATCTCAGTTTGTTACCTGTATAAAAGACACCTGTCTACAGAAGCAATTAATCAATTAGATTTTAATCTCTCCACTATGACCAATACCAAAGAGCTGTTCAAGGATGTCAGGGACAAGATTGTAGACCTACACAAGTCTGGAATGGGCTACAAGGCCATCGTCAAGCAGCTTGGTGAAGGGGTGACAACAGTTGGTAAGATTATTGTCAAATGGAAGAAACACAAAATAACTGTCAATCTCCCTCAGTCTGGGGCTCCATGCAATATATTACCTTGTCGAGTTTCAGTGATCATGAGAATGGTGAGGAATCGGCCCAGAACTAAACAGGAGTATCTTGTCAATGATCTCAAGGCAGCTGGGATCATAGTCACCAGGAAAAAAATTGTTAACACACTACGCCGTGAAATACTGAAATCCTGCAGTGCCCACAAGGTCACCCTGCTCAAGAAAGCTCATGTACAGGCCCGTCTGAAATTTGCTAATGAACATCTGAATGATTCAGAGGAGAACTGGGTGAAAGTGTTGTGTGTTTGGAGGAGGAGGAATGCTGCCTATGACCCCAAGAACACCACCCTCATCATCAAACATGGAGGTGGAAACATGCTTTGGGGGTGTTTTTCTGTTTAAGGGACAAGACAACTTCACTGCATCAAAGGGTCGGTGGACAGGGGCATGTACTGTCAAATCTTGGGTGAGAACCTCCTTCCCTCAGCTCGGGCATTTAAAATGGGTCGTGGATGGGTATATTCCAGCATGACAATGAGCCAAAACACACGGTTAAGGCAACAAAGGAGTGGCTCAAGAAGAAGCACATTAAGGTTCTGGAGTGGCTTAGCCAGTCTCTAGACCTTAATCCCATAGAAAATATGTGGAAGGAGCTGAAGGTTCGAGTTACCAAATGTCAGCCTCAAAGCCTTAATGACTTGAGGATCTGCAAAGAGAAGTGGGACAAAATCCCTACTGACGTGTGCAAACCTCTTGCCCAACTACAAGAAACGTCTGACCTCTGTGATTGCCAACAAGGGTTTTGCCACCAAGTACATGTCATGTTTTCAAAGGGATCAAATGCTTCTTTCACTCATTCAAATGCAGATTAATTTATAACTTTTATAAATGCATTTTTCTGTGTCTCACTGTTAAAATTAAACCTACCATTAAAATTATAGACTGATGTCGTCTGTCAGTGGCCAAACGTACAAAATCAGCAGGGGGTCAAATACATTTTCTCCCACTCTGTACCAGCCCTGAACACATGCATAAAACCTGAAATGACTATAGTAAGAGATAGTGTAGCCATATGTTTCCATGGGATTTTATTGTTGTAAAAGGAAAGTACCCAGGAAATTTGCAACCTATGCATTTTTCATAAATATTTGCAATGTTCAGCAGAGGTGAGGAATCCTGGGGCATGCAGTAATTTCATAAAATAGTTCTCATGCTCAGAGCACTTAATGAATTAATTAAGATGTTCAACTTCCATGGTTGCTGTTAGTCTTCTTCCTTTACTTCCTGTCATGTATATGCAACAAAAAGTGAGAGCGAAACTCCTTCAAAGTGTGGGAATCCTCCTATTAGACAGCTGTCACTGAAACAAATTTCCCTATTGGAAGCTTACTCCTCTGTTCCTGTTTCAGTCACACCTCAACATTTTGGACTTCCTTTTATTTTCAGTATGGTTGAATGAAGTCTTCCCAGCAGAGATACACACAGCAGCAAAAGAAAGGTGTCAGATTTTAATTAATCTGCTCTCTGTCCAACAGTAAAAAAACAAAGCAAAAAGCAGCTTTGGAGCTCCCGCTCAGGCGTCCAAAGTCCAGTGAGGTGGAAGCCGATAGATGGGTGAAGGCTGGGAGTCTAGACTCGGGATACACTATGAAGATAGAAGAGTATTCCAGCAGCCGCACACCTATCCGGCCATGTCTTTATAAAGAAAAAGCAGCCTCAGCCCACTCCATCAGAATTCACACTTCCAATGCATTTCACCCTGCCCCCCCGGGTCTTAATTATGGAGGTACCTCCATGGGGGGCATTGGCGGCAGGGCTTTTGATGGAGCGAGTTGAGGCGGCTTTTACTTCATAAAGACGGTTGCGGAAATACCCTTCTATCTTCATATTAAAATAAAAGTTTTGGTTTTACATACATTGTAGTGATATTTAATTATTCCCACAATTTACCAATTTAATCCCTTTTTTTGCCACATGAGTGTTTTTTCATTGTTTACGTGGCTTATATAGAATTTATAGTTTAATAGCGTATGCGTGTGTGTGTGTGTGTTTATTTTTTTATATATATATATATATATATATATATATATATATATATATATATATATATATATATATATATATATATATATATATATATATATATATATATATATATATATAATATGTGCACCTATTCTCCAAGATTTTATTTGAATACTTTGTTGCCATTCCTGTGCAGGCATGTCTGTTTACTACCCTCAAGTCCGTAAAGCATTGGACAGCATACTAAGGCATCTGGACAAAGAAGTTGGCAGGCCAATGTGCATGACAAGTGTGCAGATGTCTAATAAAGAGCCTGAGGATATGATCACGTATGTATAAGCAGATAATGCCTCTATTTTCACTCTATTTTCTTGCAGAAGTGAGCTGTTTGAATGTTTGATGTGCTTAAACCCAGTGATCAATAATGATCCTAGAAGCTTATGTTTGCTAGCAATTACTGTACCAGATAAAGCTGTTCAGTGCTGGTAATTAGCTTGAAAGCATGTGTTTTGAGAAAGTAGAGGATTAGAGCGAATCATTCCGGGGTGCAGTCTGCCTGACATTGCATAGTGCGTTTTAAATGAGCTGTAATCTGTATTTGCTAAGCTTTCAGGACTGTTCCCACACAGTTAGTGGTGCCCCTGTATGGTTTGGTTACCAAAGAGATCCAGCAGGCACTACACCTAAACCTCTGGAGAAAAAAAAAAAAAAAAAAAAAATATATATATATATATATATATATATATATATTATTACTAATAAATCTTTTTATTTTTTTCAAAAATCTTTAACCCTTTCTGAAAAAAAAAATTAATAGTTACATGCAAATTGTCTTAATGATGTAGCACAGCTGATGGGCATGGAAATATCCCTGATGTTGGGTAGAGTATGGTATAGACTTACTGCATTATAAAATAATATTGAGTTTTGTAAAAAAAAAAAAAATTCTTCATTTATTTAAGCCTTATAAAAGTGGAAAAAAGTACTTAAAGGCATTCAAATCCAAACAAAAGAAATAAGAAAGATTACCTTTTAGTTTAATTTTGTAAAAAGAGAGGCGATTATATTTTTAGAGCTAAATTGCAGCATCAAAAACAAAGACAAATGCTATGTTCCATGACTGCAGAGCAGACATTGTTCACTAAAAACTGTTATTTTACTTTACATACCCCTTTTTCCTTCAAAGTAGTGGTCACATGACTTGTTTAGACCTCCTTGTACTGTACACTGCTTCAGGGTTGGAAGAGGTCCATCGTACACCTCTACAACACACCTACATAATGTTACTTTTTCTGCAG
This sequence comes from Lithobates pipiens, assembly GCF_037356315.1. Lineage (NCBI taxonomy): Eukaryota > Metazoa > Chordata > Amphibia > Anura > Ranidae > Lithobates > Lithobates pipiens. Next base: position 411,064,760 of record NW_027507718.1, read on the forward strand.
AATATGCATTTTCCTGCATTTCACATTCCAAAGCAACCTTTACATTCACACTAAATTCACATAGATACTCTCTATCAGTTAAAGGGGAAGGAGTGGCAAGCATAGGTTGATTTCAATCATGGAATGCGCTATGTCCTAATACCACCACAGAGATGATCAAGCACAGCCTTAGCGAGCATACGCAGGTATGTGCGTGTGTCAATCTAAGGCCAAGTGGAGTTAAATGCTCCCTTGGAGCCATTGTTCTCCTCGCTGAAAAAAACAGTGATTAATGCTAGTGGCTATAACAGCCACTATCAATAATCGCATGCAAAATTAGGCAGGCTGGTTGTACCCAAGTTGATTGATCGATCAACTTGGGTACATTCAGCCTGCCCATACATGGTTCTTGTCCAGTTCCTGCTGAAGCAGACATAAGCTTAAGCTGCAGGGCTGGTGTTGGCTGCAACTGGTAGAACAGTGGCAGCTGTAAAAATAGCAACACGTAGAATGCAAACTTTTCTGCTGATAACAGAAAGCATAAATTAAACCACACAGCAGGGGAAGCCAACTTGTAGCTTGTCTACTGCTATTAAGATCAGGGTGCCTGGAAATTGGCTTTAAGGCACCTTATTATTAACTGGTGTTGCTGCACGAAGTCAAAGTAATCCCTCTGGAGAAAATGTTATTTTTACACTTTTTCAACAGGTTTTTAACTTTTATTTTTTGTGGCGGTGACTTAATGCGTTAGTAAATGCTAACAAGCTTAATTTAAAGGCAGTTTAAAAAAAATAAATATCTAGGAGCATTTTGTGGCTTAGTCAACATATTTACACGTGTTCACACAATACCACCTTGCAGGTCCACAGAACACCCAAGAATAATAACGTGTTCATGAAATTAAAACACATGATTTTTCATTTTTTATGTTGCTTTCTCAATAAATATTTCTCCAACACCCGGGAAGTTCTAACAGATAAGAAAACTAGAGTCTGATTTGCATGAAAAAGGGCATTTTTTTTTTTTTTTTTACATTCAGATCTACCTACATTCAGTCCTACAGTCTTTTCCAGGTACCTGGGACCGTCCCTAGAAATCAAGGATGGTTGTCTGCTATGGTTTAAAAAGACATAAAACATGGTACAAATAGCAGTGACCACCTAGACATGCCAAAAAGTCCAGAATGGCAATAATTTTGAATGGTTTGTTGGCATTAGGGCCAACTCTGCTAAAGGTACAAATGACAGTAATTGAAAAAAATGCTGCATTGTGATCCTGAATTTTTGTAGATTTATGGAGAAAAGAATAAAAAGATTTTATATGAGTGAAAGGATCTTTCGGTTTGTAGTTCTTACTAATGGAAATTGATGAAATCTCTAGTTTATTGCACCTTTTACATTATTGCCTTTTTAACGCTGCCTTATAGAAAAAGTTCCTAATTAAGTCTTCAGTTATGTAAAGAGGTTTTTACTGTTCTGAAACATAGTAGCAAAATGGAAGAGAACATACATTAGAAGATATATGTATTACATGTGTTTTTTTTTATGTTTCTGTTCATGGGTGTTGATTTCTTGCTGCTCTTTTAACACAGAGGTGAAAGGAAACCCAAGATTGACTTGTTTAGGACATGCATTGCTGCTATTCCAAGGCTTATCCCTGATGGTATGAGCAGGGCTGATCTCATCGAATTGCTAGCAAGGTAAAGTTTCTTCTATAACTTGGTTCATCACATGCAGATGCTTTTTGCTTGTTGTTGTAAATACTTGTTCTTTCTCATCCTTTAAAGGTCTTAAACTTTTGGGTTATACTGCTACCTACCATGGGATTGGACACTGGCAAACAAAAAAACTGTAGGCCAGTCCAGGCTAGGCATTGCAGTGCTGGACTGGAAGTGATCTGCTTTGCCTAGGGCACTTTTTAGTCCCCATTTTGGCAACCAGTTAAAGGAAAAGTTTTGGATTATAGGATAAACATACATCCACACCTCAATGCTGCAGCATCTGTGTGAGGATGCATCTGACCCCACGCCAGTTCTGACTGAGCGATCGCATGACCGCTGATCACTCAACTCTGAGGGGAGTGCAGTGACTATCAGTCACCGCTTTCCGCTCTGCTTCTTCAGCACTCACTGGAGCGACAGGGCGGTAAGGGGATGGGTATGGCTGGCTTCAGGTCTCAGCCATGTGTTTAAAGGCGTAGCAACCTGTCAATCAGGCAGCTCTGCCCCATCAGCCGATAGTGGGATTTAGCTCATTATAAGCTTACTCTTGGTCACAGGAGAACAAAACAAATGTTCTTCTGTGACCCTCAAGAGCACTACAGCCAAAAAAACTGTGGCTATATTTTTCCTATAAACTTGGAGCACTTTCTAGGTCCAGAGCTGTTGGCATTGCCTCAGTGCTTGCCCTGATGATTCATTCTATGAGTAGGCTGATCAGACTGAGCATTGAGAACTACCTAATTTATTTACATTCCTGGGTCCCTTTACTTTTTTTTTTTTTTGCTTTTCCAGTACTAGCCTGCTGCACTCTCAAGGCACCCACATTGAGGGGTACTTTGACAATCTCCTTCTGAGGAAACAAGTAGGCACACGCACTGTGGACGGCGTAGCTTATACTATCTAGTCCTAGACACAGCTCAGGCTAGAGTTTTTTCTCTGTAAAGAGAAACTACAAACTCTGATCCCAACTGTAAAAACTTCAGTCTGTCCAGGAGTTGTTGGATTCTCTGCTTTTCTCTCGTGTGGTAACCTTCTTCAAGGTCGTTCCATTTGCCCAATTTCACTTCAGGGCCGTTCCATTTGCCCAATTTCACTTCAGGGCCGTTCCATTTGCCCAATTTCACTTCAGGGCCGTTCCATTTGCCCAATTTCACTTCAGGGCCGTTCCATTTGCCCAATTTCACTTCAGGGCCGTTCCATTTGCCCAATTTCACTTCAGGGCCGTTCCATTTGCCCAATTTCACTTCAGGGCCGTTCCATTTGCCCAATTTCACTTCAGGGCCGTTCCATTTGCCCAATTTCACTTCAGGGCCGTTCCATTTGCCCAATTTCACTTCAGGGCCGTTCCATTTGCCCAATTTCACTTCAGGGCCGTTCCATTTGCCCAATTTCACTTCAGGGCCGTTCCATTTGCCCAATTTAATTTGCCCAATTTCACTTCAAGGCCGTTCCATTTGCCCAATTTCACTTCAAGGCCGTTCCATTTACCCAATTTCATTTGCCCAATTTCCTTTCAAGGGCAGTTCCATTTGCCCAATTTCATGTCAAGACCGTTCCAGTTTCCCAATTTCATGTCAAGACCGTTCCAGTTTCCCAATTTCACGTCAAGACCGTTCCAGTTTCCCAATTTCACATCAGACCTTTACAATACAACCAAGTCTTGTCACTGTAGGAGAGGTAGAGCAGATCCTGTCCTGATCAGTACTTAACATTTTAGCATTGTCCACCATTTTCATCCCAGTCATGGACAATTGGCAAGCACACTACAACCACTGGCAACATCTGGACTCAGGAGAGTGGTCCCTAAACCAAGAGGTGTTTCAGGACCTGTGTCACAGGTAGGGAACTCTGTATGTGGACCCTCTGGCCTCCAGGTTCAACAACAAATTTGGCAAGGTTGTTTCGAGGTACAGGTATCCTCTAGTACAGGCCTCAAAATTTCAAGTCCTGAACTACTAGCCAGGCCTCACCTGTGCCCATCATTGCAGCGTGACCAGCGCCCACCAATTCAACCTCGCCTGTGCCCACCAAAGCAGCAATACCAGTGCCCATCGTTGCAGCCTTGCCTGTGCCTATCGTTGCAGCCTTGCCTGTGCCTAGCGTTGCAGCCTTGCCTGTGCCTAGCGTTGCAGCCTTGCCTGTGCCTATCGTTGCAGCCTTGCCTGTGCCTATCGTTGCAGCCTTGCCTGTGCCTATCGTTGCAGCCTTGCCTGTGCCTATCGTTGCAGCCTTGCCTGTGCCTATCGTTGCAGCCTTGCCTGTGCCTATCGTTGCAGCCTTGCCTGTGCCTATCGTTGCAGCCTTGCCTGTGCCTATCGTTGCAGCCTTGCCTGTGCCTATCGTTGCAGCCTTGCCTGTGCCCATCGTTGCAGCCTCGCCTGTGCCCACCATTGCTGTGCGACTTGTCCCAATCGAGGACTGATTTACTATCATGCTACAAGATTACTAGCTTCAATGGCATGGCTGTTGAACCCCAGATTTGAGAGAAAGGGGCATCTCTGAATTGGTGATTCTCCATAATGGTAACCGCTAGGAGGACTGCATCGGACATGGAAGCTATACTTTCTTTGCTGTGAGTCTCAGGGCTTCCAATATAGGATGTGGGATGAATTCTCTTCTTACAACTGAGTCTTGACCACCAGTTGGCTCTTGCCATTAAGGGTCAGCTCTCTGCTTTTGCAATCTTGTTTCAGAGATCTTTGGTCTCTCATTCTTTGGTTAAGACCTTTTTACCAGGAGTCCCCCATGCAGCTCCCCTTGTTTTGTTCTCCCATAAGGTTGCACCAGATTTTCATTCCACCATCACTAGGTGGTTCAGATAAACTGGTGTTCATGCTTTTGGTTCACAGGATCTGTCAGTGCCTTTCAGCATCAAAGAACTGTGTCCCACATCTGCAAGGCTGCCACCTCAAAGTCTGTTCCCATGCTTTCTGAGTTCTACTAGGTGAATGTGCAGGCCTCATTTGGCCGTAAGGTCCTTCAGGCACCTTTTTGAATGGGAGGCAGTCGCCATTTATGTCGTCTTTTCCTATGCCTGTTACCATTATTCGTTAACAGGCACAGGAAAATCATTTTACAGTGAGTACAAAAATCCAATTTTTTAGCACTTAAAGAGAACCTTTAGTGTCAAGTGTAAAAATGTCGTATAAAAGTATGAACCAGTATCTGCACTGGTTCATTTAGCTAAATGAACCAGTGCAGGTGGTGGATCAGAAAGGTGTTTATTCTGCGTTATAGTTATACTTATGCCCTTGTTCCTAAATAGTTAGTAGCCCTTTAAAGTGGAATTCCAGTCAAAGTCTAAACCTACTTTCACCCCTATTCTAAACCCATTCTATCTATCTTAAAAAAGTAATAATGACTATACCTACCTATTCTGAAGCCGCTCCAGTCCAGTTGCATGATCGGGTCCCAACACAGGCCTCAATGTAGAGGAAGGACAGCCAACGACGAGTGCCTCATAGTAAGCCTATGGGTGAAGTCACCACATAGGCTCTGCAGCCGTTGTCGGAGATCTTTCCTCTGAACTGGCAATGGAGATATCAATGCGATCGGACATGAATGGCTTCGAAATGGGTCAGTATACAGTGAGGTAAAAAAGTATTTGATCCCCTGCTGATTTTGTATGTTTGCCCACTGACAAAAAAATTATCAATCAATAATTTAATGGTAGGTTTATTTAAACAGTGAAAGACAGAATAACAACAAAAAAATCCAGAAAAACGCATTTCAAAAAGTCTCTAAATAGATTCTCATTTTAATGAGTGAAATAAGTATTTGACCTCTTTGCAAAGGATGACTTCCTACTTGGTGGCAAAATCCTTACTGGCAATCACAGAGGTCAGACATATCTTGTTGTTGGCCATCATGTCCCACTCCTCTTTGCAGATCCTCACCAGGTCATAGTAAGGTTTAAGGCTGACGTTTGGTAACTCGAACCTTTTGCTTCCTCCACATATACTATGGGATGAAGGTCTGGAGACTGGCTAGGCCACTCCAGGACCTTAACCACTTCCGGACCGTGGCAACACCAATATACAGCGACTGTTTGAAGAGGGATATCTTTGTTATGGGAGCAGCTAGCTGCCATAACCCCGGTATCCTGTTCTTCATCAGGTGGTCGGTTTCCTATAAAAGTGGTCTCTGTGGCGGATTCGTAGCGAGATCACTTTTATCAGTGGTGGCAGAGGGCCCCCCTCCCGCCGCTTACAGGAGCCGTCGGTAGCAGCAGAGACGATTGGGTCCTCTTCCATGTGTGGTATGGAGATGAGTGAGGGAAAGATGGACCCCACCCGTCTCCATACCATTGCAGGGCGGAAGCGACGTCAAAATGTCACTTGCACCCATATCTCTTAAAGGGCCATTTTTCTTCTTTTTTCAAATGACAAAATTTTATATATATATGTATAATATAACATTTTTTATTTTATTTTTTATTGAATGTTAGTGTAAATATGAGATCTGAGGTCTTTTTGACCCCAGATCTCATATTTAAGAGGTCCTGTCGTGCTTTTTTTCTATTACAAGGGATGTTTACATTCTTTGTAATGGGAATAAGTGACACTTTTATTTTTTTTATTTTTCTTTCAAAAATAGTGCAAAAATAAAAGGTAAAATAAATAAGAAAAATTTTAAACGCGCCCCTTCCAGCCCAGCTCGCGTACGGTGTGAAAAAGTATTGCAACAAACGCCATTTTATTCTCTAGGGTCTTAGAAAAAAAAATGTATAATGTTTGAGTGTTCTAAGTAATTTTCTAGAAAAAAAAATGTTTTTAACTTGTAAACAACAGATCTCAGAAAGTGGCTCAGTTCTTAAGTGGTTAATGTGCTTCTTCTTGAGCCACTCCTTTGTTTCCTTGGCCATGTGTTTTGGGTCATTGTCATGCTGCAATACCCATCCACAACCCATTTCAGTGCCCTGGCTGAGGGAGGGAAGGTCTCACCCAAGATTTGAGAGTACATGGCCCCGTCCATCCTCCCTTTGATGCGGTGAAGTTGTCCTCTTGTGCTTTTGGCAGAAAAACCTCCCCAAAGCATAATGTTTCCACCCCCATGTTTGACGGTGGGGATTGTGTTCTTGGGATCATAAGCAGTATTCCTCCTCCTCCAAACACGGCGAGTTGAGTTGATGCCAGAGAGCTAGATCTCCGTATCATCTGACCTAAACACTTTCACTCAGTTCTTCTCTGAATCATTCAGATGTTCATTAGCAAACTTCAGACGGGCCTGTACATGTTCTTTTTGAGTAGGGGGACCTTGTGGGCGCTGCAGGATTTCAGTCCTTCATGGTGTAGTGTGTTACCAATTGTTTTCTTAGTGACTAGGGTTCCAGCTGCCTTGAGATCATTGACAAGATTCTCCCGTGTAGTTCTGGGCTGATTCCACACTGTTCTCATGATCATTTAAACTCCGCGAGGTGAGATCTTGCATGGAGCCCAAGATCGAGGGAGCTTGACAGTCATTTTGTGTTTCTAACATTTGTGAATAATTGTACCAACTGTTGTCACCCTCTCGCCAAGCTGTTTGGCGATGGTCTTCTAGCCCATTCCAGCCTTGTGTAGGTCTACAATCTTGTCCCTGAGATCCTTGAACAGCTCTTTGGTCTTGGTCATGGGGGAGATATTGGAATATAATTGATTACTTCTGTGGACAGATGTCTTTTTATACAGGTAACAAGCTGAGATTAGGAGCCCTCCCTTTAAGAGAGTATTCCTAATCTCGGTTGTTACTTTGTATAGAAGCCAGAAATCTTGCTGATTGATAGGAGATCAAATACTTATTTCACTCATTAAAATGCAAATCAATTTATAACTTTTTTGAAATGCATTTTTTCTGGATATTTTTGTTGTTATTCTGTCTCTCACAGTTTAAATAAACCTACCATTAAAATTATAGACTGATCGTTTCTTTGTCAGTGGGCAAACGTACAAAATCAGCAGGGGATCAAATACTTTTTTTCCTTACTGTATACATCTTTTCTTTTACAGGGTAGATAGAATAGTCTTAGAATGGTGGGTGGGAGTAGATTTAGGCTCTTATATATTTATATTTTTTATATATTTAAAATTTTACATACATGTGCTTAGTGCATGCTAGTGTTTATTGCTCATATGTGCACAACTGAAATTGTGTTTTATTTCTGGTGATAGTGAAATATGGCGCTAAATTGTTATAGTCTGGTTAATCTGCTCAACAGTAATGATGTTGATCTTGTATCATCCTAGGAATTCAATTCAAATTTGCTATGCTTTGCTGCAGTTTATGATTGATACCTTTTTTTGTATTTCTTTTTTAAGTCAATATAAAATGTATTAACAGTACAATAAACAATGCACATTCCGAAGTATTACATTTATACAATTCCTTCACAAGATACAAAGTAGAATAATGTTCTTGTACATAGCCAAAGCAGGTTTATAGATTGAACCTGAGATATCATTAGTTGTCTCACAGTATATGCATCCCTATATATGGTTCAGCAAGACATTCTCCTCATATCTCTTCCCCAGTACTTTAAATTACAATCACTCCAAGGGTGAGGACACTGAGCGGTTGAGTTCCCATGTTACGCCAATAGCCTATCAAGAATTGGGTCTAATGGAACCAAGACAGGGGTAGCTAGCCAGCATCCCCAGATCATATTGAACTGGGTAGGGCTTCCTGTATGCTGCTATATAGAGTGCTGATATTTCAAAGTTATTCCCATATTGATTAACCACATCTCTAAAGTTGGAGAGTTTGAGAGATCCCATGTTGCAGGATCAGCTTTCGAGGTTGGAACAGTGCTCTGGACCCCACCTCTGACATATTTTTCTATTATTACCTCATCCAGTATAAGCATTTTTGATGGTGTTTACTATGCCAGTCCAAAAGTGGTGCAACTTTGGACACCGCCAAAGGAGATGCATCAGGTCCCCATTAGCTCCCTTGCATCTTGCACACAATGGGTCTGGGCGGAGTCCAACAACAAACAATTTAAGTGGGGTTCAATGAACCCTCAATAATATGGATAGTTAAAACAGTCTCTGGGTTATATTTAAAGAACAGCCTTGGACCGATTCCAGGGCCTCCAACCACTGATCCCCGTCTATACCTTTTTGTATTTCAATTATCTATAACTTTCTTTAGAATATTTATTGAATATGGTAATTCCATGTAAAAATCATTCAGTGCCCCGTTTGTGAGCTGCAACATTCCCTAGATTCAAACCCTAGCACTGGTAGAGAGTAGCGACAAATTATGTTTTACATTGCAACAGGCTCTTTACACTGATCTGAGCATTAAGTTCTTGAAATTACCCTACATAGAGAATAAACGCAAAAGAAAATCTGTGTACCTAAAACACAAAAGTTTCTTTGTACAATTTTTTTTTTTTAACATGTTTCAATGATGAGCCGTATCCCAGAGCAATCAGACCAAACCTTTATCAAATTCAGCAGTTGGAACAATTCACAAGCTCATTAGTTCAAGAGTCGTATTTTCATTGTATGAACACGTGTAACTACACATGTTATTGTTAAAACCGGTGTTGAAGAATGGCAGCTTCTATCAGACGTTATTCACACAGTTGTTTTGTGCAGTGGAAATTTCTCTTTTAAAAAATGCATCACTGGTATAATTGTAGATTCTTCACGGAGCAGAAAATGTTATTGCTCTTTTGTACAAGACTGCTAATGATTGAAATCAGAAGTGTTTGTACCAATTTGTAGATGACTTAGCCACCAGTGTAGTGTGTCATATGCACAGCAGGGGGAGTTTCAGCAGTTGCTAATGCACCACAACTATATAATTGTGTGCGTGTGTGTGTGTGTGTGTATGTGTATGTATATGTATATGTATATATATATATATATATATATATATATATATATATATATATATATATATATATATATAAAGACAAAAAAAGAGTGGTCATGAGACTTTAAATGAGGTGGGTCACAACTAGGATACAATTGAACATTTTATTATAAATTCATGATATACAAAAATACTTTAAAAAAATCTGTAATATATCTATGCAAAAAGTTTTATAAATATTGGCAGTAAAAAGATCCATATATAATGAGACACTATACGTATATAATAATCGTGAAGATATCACAACAAAATGCACAATTGGTCTGTAAATGTACTGTAGCATCTATGGATCTCTACGTGTTTTGTGGATTTCACTAGGGTCCACTCATCAGGAGTTTGATGCAGCAATTCATCTATGAAAAAAATGATATATATAATAATCTTAAAAAAAAGGGAATAAATTAAAAATAAATAGATAAAAAAAAATAAATGAACAAATTGATAAATAAATCAAGTGCCGATTTGTTCTTTTCCCCACATTTTTTCTTCTTAGAATCATCTGGTCTACTGTGTTCATACACCCTAATTACCACACTTGGGGTCTTGTTATTTTTTCCCCCTGGCTGCTTTCCCCACTAATCCACTGTTGGGCCCACTAATTGAGTTGATGTGTAAGTAGTAAGGCATTTATTATCTATCTTTTGATTTATTTTTTATTTATTCAATTTTTTTTTTTTTTATGAATTGCTGCATCAAACTCCTGCTGAGTGGACCCTAGTAAGATCCACGAAACACGTAAAGATCCATAGATGCTAGAATACATTTACTAATTTACGGACCAATTGTGCATTTTGTTGTGATATCTTTATGATTATTATATGCGTATAGTGTCTCATTATATATGGATCTTTTTACTGCCCATGTTTTATATGACTTTTTGCATAGATATACCGTATTTATCGGCGAATAACACACACAGGCGTATAACACGTGTATTCATTCTAAGGGGGAGGTTTCAGGAAAAAAAAATTTAATTTTAAATAAGGAACTTTGAAGCAAAATAAGGGTCAGTGCCCTTCTGCAGCCTCATCATTGCCATCAATGTAGCCTGATCAATGCAGCCTCATCAGTCCACATCAATGCAGCCTCACCATTGCCATCAATGCAGCAGCCTCACCATTGCCATCAATGCAGCCTGATTGATGCCCATCGCAGCCTAGAGGGGACAGAGAGGGGGGCGGGATGAGCGCCAACAGATTACATACAGTGAGATTCTCCTATGATAGACAGAACAGTGGTCCAATAGCGGCCCAGGAGATGGGACTTCCTATTACAGAGGCCAAGTGAATAGGAGATTCTTACTGTATGTAATCTGACGGCGCTCATCCTGCCCCCTTCCTGTCCCCTCAGAGGCAGCTAAAATTGGCGTATAACAGGCACACGCTATTTGCACTCGATTTTCATGGTGAAAAAGTGAGTGTTATACGCCAAAAAATACAGTATTACATATTTTTTGTATATCATGAATTTATAAGAAATTATCAATTTTATCCTAGTTGTGCCTACTCTGTGACCCACCTCATTTAAAGTCCCATGACCACTCTTTTTTGTCTTTATATGTATAACCTGGGATGGAAGTGGGCCACAGTTTATGTTCCAGATCATTTTTTTTTCTTGTTTCTATTGATTTTTACTAGACACAAAAGTGCACATATATGCAAGAAACATAGAAATGATTAATATATTCTTAGACTGTGAAACCTTTTAAACAGCTGTCGCCATTCTCCTGTGCTGAGATAAATAATGCTCTGTGAAGCTCACTGTGTTAAATGTCTGTTCCTTCTCTCTCTAGGCTTACAATTCATATGGATGAAGAACTGCGTGGGCTTGCTTTCAATACCTTACAGGCATTAATGCTTGATTTTCCTGACTGGCGGGAGGATGTTCTTTCTGGATTTGTATACTTTATTGTGCGGGAGGTAACTGATGTGCACCCCACTCTTTTAGACAATGCTGTGAAGATGTTGGTCCAGCTAATAAATCAGTGGAAGCAGGCGACTCAGATGCCCAATAAAAAAACAGATTCACAGGTATTTACCATCCCTATCCTCAAGCCTTGCCATCTAGAGGAATCATTGACTAAAGCCTGGTACACACAATAAGTTTTTCTTTCCTTCAACCCAGCAGGCTGAATGAAAAAAACTGACACAAATGATGTTACTATAGCGGTCTCCCCCACTGTGTGTTGTGTTTTGACAGAGGGAGCGCCAGAACACACAGGTCTGCACTCGCAACTATTGGCTGCCCGTGCTGATCAGATTCTGATTAGATAGTGATCAAATACTGATTTTCCAGCATGCAGTCTTGAGGTAGGCTTCTGTCAGACAGAGAGCTGTACACACAGGCTGAAGGCCTTTACTGTATCAGCTGATTTCTGCCAATATTTGGCCCATGTGTACCCGGCATAAGGATCTAACTACATATGGGGGTTGATTTATCAATGTTGGAGAGTGTAATATCTGGTGCAGCCGTACATGGTAGCCATTCAGCTTCTAACTTCAGCTTGTTCAAGTAAGCTTTGACAACAAAACCTGGAAGCTGATTGGCTACCAGGCACAGTTGCAGGAGATTTTGCACTCTCCAGTTTTAGTAAATGAACACCATAGTACACAACTGACATATTGCTTTTGCTGATATCTGTAAGTAGCAACTATTGCTCTGTATCTATCCATGGTTGATCATGGGCAGTTTGTTGGTGCTGAAGTTATATCCGTTTAAGGATGATTGCGGTATTTTGTAATCATAAGTAATAGCATTTTTGCAAGGCAGGGGTGAGGAGGTTTTATTGTGACATTCTAAATCACATATGAATTTAAAGTGGAGTTCCAGGCTTTTTATGTTTATTAAAAGTCAGCAGCTACAAAAAGTGTAGTTGCTGACTTTTAATAAACAGACACTTACCTGTTCCATGGTCCAGCGATGCGACCAAAGGGAGCGTCGATTGTCTCTGCCTGTGCCTCCATTGCCACTGTGGGCACCTGGCCATGACAGCTTTCAGCTTCACGGCCGGGCACGCACGGTGCATGCGCGAGTCGAGCTGCGCTCCTGGAGTGGACAGGAGATTGCCTAGAGGGAGGGGCTGCCTAAGGTGAAAGGAGGAGTCTCCTTGGCGGTCCCTGGGTGGAAGGAGGAAGTGGGACAGGCAGTCCCCCTCCTAACGAAGCCCCCACTCCCCCCCCCCAAAAAAATAACATGCCAAATATGGCATGTAAGGGAGTGAGGAGTGCTTAAGTTCCATTTTTGGGTGGAATTCCACTTTAAATCATGCAGCAGCAAATCTCATAACTATTGCCCATGTTTTAATAAATAATTATATCTGTAGTTTTCTTTCTGTAAATGAATGCAAATCCATTACTCACCAAAGTTTTCCACATGTTCTAGCAGTTTTTCAGACTGCTAGGTGATAATGCATCATTTAATTTTGACAGCAAATGCAGTCATAACTTGCCCTATGGACAGCTGTGGGGAAAAATGGGTAGATAAGGGAATAACGAAGGCAAATTAGGGAGGATATTTTTAGTGCTTAAGGGCAGGGCTGCTTGTAATGCTTAGGGAAAATAATCAAATGTATTCGCCTATTGAAGTGTTGGATAATGAATAGCGAATCAGATTGGCTGCTGTGCTAAGCATAGACTTTCTTAAGACAGTCCATTCCTTATGTATAATAAATGAGTTCCTTTTTTAAGAAATGTAGTAATAGGGAGAGAATTACAATGTGTCCTATAACTCATTCAATTATGTATTAATCATGTGCCATTCGCATGTACCTCCTGATGTTCCAAATATTATCAAAGGCTGTGTAAGATAAAACAGCCAAGATTTTATTTTACATAATAAATTCCACATTTTTTAAAGCTAGTCTATCAGTAGTGAAAACATATATAGGCAATACCCCACTTTTAAGTACACAATGCGACCAGAGAATATATGTAAAACGAAAATGTACTTAAAGTGAAGCGATACCTTTTTTCACTTCTCAGTGCATGTACTGCATTGCAATAGTCATTTACAGGTATACCGTATATACTCGAGTATAGGCCGACCCGAATATAAGCCGAGGCCCCCAATTTACCCCCAAAAAAACTGGCAAACTTATTGACTCGTGTATAAGCCGAGGGTGAGACATGCCTGTCCATCCCTGTGTGTGTGTCCGTCCATCCCTGTGTGTCCGTCCATCCCTGTGTGTCCGTCCATCCATCCCTGTGTGTGTGTGTGTCCATCCATCCATCCATCCCTGTGTGTGTGTGTGTCCGTCCATCCATCCATCCATCCCTGTGTGTGTGTGTCTCCATCCATCCATCCATCCATCCCTGTGTGTGTGTGTCTCCATCCATCCATCCATCCATCTCTGTGTGTGTGTGTCTCCATCCATCCATCCATCCATCCCTGTGTGTGTCTCCATCCATGTGTGTGTGTGTGTGTGTGTGTGTGTGTGTCCAGCCTACCTTTGTCCCGAGCCTCCGTCCCGTGCCTTGCCTCCTTGCCTCCGTCCCGTGCCGTGCCTTGCCTCCTTGCATCCGTCCCGTGTCGTGCCTTGCCTTGCCCCCGTCCCGTCCCGTCCCGTGCCGTGCCGTCCCGTGCCCTCTTCGTCGGCGGCCATTGTAAAGTTCAAAAGCTGCGCCGCCGCCTTCGCCTGTGATAGGCGGAACACTGAATTTCCCAGCAGCCTGTGTTCCGCCTATCACAGACGTCGTATCATCCTCGTCCGTAGTACGAGGATGATACGATGTCCGTGATAGGCGGAACACAGGCTGCTGGGAAATTCAGTGTTCCGCCTATCACAGGCGAAGGCGGAGCCGGAGGCGCGGCTTTTGAATAGAATGGCCGCTGTCTGTCTGCTCGACACGCTGATCGAGCGGGCAGACAGCGATGACTCGAGTATAAGCCGAGGGGGGCACTTTCAGCCTCAAAAAAGAGGCTGAAAATCTCGGCTTATACTCGAGTATATACGGTAACTGATTTTTTTTTTAAATCCAAAAACTCCACCTGGTGCCAAAATAAGTGCCCACACACAAAGAGTGAGACACAAAACGTGCAGCGGGTGTTGCACTGTCCTCCACTAGGAAGGGGAGGGTTTATGAAAAAAAACGCTGATGTTCAAAATGTGCAAAAGAGCACAAAAAAGCTTTTTTTGAGATGCAGTGTGCAATGAGCCCTTAGTGAGATTAGAAACTCTTGACTGTATGGAACATCGGAACATCGAACCATCAAACATTTCTAAGTGAGTTGGGAAATCCTTGCTTATAAAAATCCTCAAACATTAACTTTTGTTTCCATGTCTTATTACAGCGGGGCCTAGCCAATGGAGGATCCCATACCCTCCCTCTGGAGAGAAGTCCATTCTCCAATGTGTTCCATGTTGTAGAGGGTTTTGCACTGGTCATTTTATGTAACAGCCGATCTTCCACCAGGAGACTTGCTGTAAATGTCCTTCGAGAGATACGAACTCTGTATACTGTGTTAGAACTTCCCAAGGTAAGAGAAGACATTTAATAAGGACAAGGTTTTATCTAGTCTGGAAATGTTCTTTCTTTGTTGATCCTTTATGCTACTGTACATTATGCTAACGTATTCCCAAATGATCGGTTTATGCTGTATCCTTAATATATATACAATCACAAATTTAAGAAAAATATGCTGATTAACGGATGTGAGTTTCTAGGACTTCTGGGAATGTTTCTTGAAACAATCATGTCTGCATGCAGTTTATTTGTAGTGATAATTTGAAGGAGAGGGTGAATGTATTGCAGGATGTAGATGATGGCTGGGAAATCATTTTTGAAGTAAAACAGAATAACATTTTATGTTTTGGTTTCTCTAATTTTTTTTTTTTCTTTTCTTTTTTTAGTGTGATGAAGAACTGGCTATTGATGTGTTGGACAGGCTTAGTCCTTCTGTTCTAGAAAGCTTTATACATCTTACAGGAGCAGATCAGGCAAGTGTTGTCACACAGTTTCTTAATGTGGCAAGAGTCTGTTTTTCTCATATACTGCTCTGAATATAGTTAGACGACCTAGAAAAATGTTAATTGAGAAAGCTCAACCCAACAAGGACACATCTAACATACAAGAGGCTGGTCATACTGGAGATGGGGATACCCAAGTAACTGGTACATCAAGTTAACTTCTAACATGGTTTTCTTTTTGCATTTAGACCACTTTGCTGTACTGTCCAAATTCGATAGATCTGCAGACACTTGCAGAATGGAGCTCCTCGCCAATCAGCCATCAGTTTGATGTTGTCAGCCCATCGCATATCTGGATCTTTGCACACGTTACGCAGGGTCTGGATCCATGGATAATAAGCCTCTCCAGCTTCATGAAACAAGATAATCTGCCCAAGTACTGCCCCACAGCTGTCAGCTATGCCTGGATGTTTTCCTATACTCGCTTGCAGCTTCTGTCTCCACAAGTTGATATAAAGTAAGATGTTTATTTCTTCTGGTTAATGCACACCTCTGCAGTGGGATTATCAGAGATAGGTGCTTCTTTAAATTAGTTTTGATCCCCTCCCCAGTCTGTTAATTTCCATAGGCACTTGGTCATTTAGCTGTGCTCAGATTAGTATTAAACCTTTTTTTTTTTTTTTGTACTTGAATATTATGTTAATGTTACTTTTTCCTGAATTTATATTCAGTTGGAGTAGAGATATGAAAATGGTGTTGTTTTCACTACAGACAGCTTGCTCCAACATACAAATGTTTTATTTTGTCCTACTTCATACATGTCCTTAGCTCTACACTGAGCCACAATGATAGTCTTTGGCTGTTGCTGCCAAGCTGCTGTATTCTCAGCAGAGGTTGGCACACCCCCTGCTGAGTCAACCCGTTAGCTCTGCAATCAGCAACGCTCAATGCTCCCTGTTGATTGAAGAGCTTTAGTTCTGAATCAGCAGAGGGCATGTCACACCTCAGCATAGAAAGTGCTGCTTCCACACAGAGTAGGGGTCATTCTCTGCAGCATGAAGGCAGGGCACAGGCTTTTCTACTTAGGCTGCAGCTGCTTTAAAGAAGACTGTAAAACATTCCACAGCATTGGTTTTGATGCTTCTGAAATGTATTCCGCTGATTAAAACTAAACGATCTCTTGTTCTGTAAGGTGAACCAGACCTGGCCTAAAGTGTTTCTAAGTTAACAACTGTACAGTCGCATTGTGGTGCTTGCATTTAACGTCATAGTCTTCAAATTTACTCTTTTGTCACTGTGGAGCTACTTGATTCTTGTGCTGAGGTTGTACATGAAGTTTTGACTGCTGCCCCTAGTCGTGCACTTAAAACAGAATTGAACTAATTTTACTAAAGACTGTGAGCAGGCAGACTATTATTGCAGAAGAGTCATGCAGTGTATCTTCTTCGATAAAATATACCTACCTGCCTGCTCACAGGAATTGTCACCCCACGCCCGCCAAATGGAGATGTTCAAAGGCCAGACTGCAGAGAAGATGCCAGCACTGTTGAGGGACCTGGACCATTAGAGAGGAGGTAAGTATATTGCCTTTAGGTTCACTTTAAATCTTGCACTTGATGGTTAATGACAGAAGATGGGGCTTAGCACTCATAGGAATCATGTACAGCCTGGGCCTATGATCAGTCACTTTGTTACTATGGAGCCTTTTTATTCCTATTCTCATTTTGTACGTGAGATTTCAACTGTTGCCTAATTGGAGCCCTCATTGATGCAACTAATTCTTCAGCTTGACAGTCAAATTACAGATGATGGGGTTTTACATTAGGAGGGTGGGGATTAATCTTGTTCAGGGAAGTTGAGGCCCAATCCTGCGCCCAGGATCCAAAGGGACTCAATAAGGACATTTTATTTGAAGATGAACACACGTTATTGTAGGCACTTTAGCACTGTTGTAACCTTAAAAACATTAAGTTGTGGTCAGGTTCACTTTGATGCACATATCTGCAATTTAAAAAAGTTCCCTTTAAATGAAGACTTGTGATCTTTGACATGAAAAGATAAATCAATTGCCAAGAATTTAGCAGGCAGGGTGTTTGTAGATTGTACTAACAATATGCTTGAATGTATTTATTTACAGCAGTCCCATTAATGCAAAGAAAGTGACTGCAGTAACTGGCAGTGACTCCTACATTGGACTTTGGAGGAACTACTTAATTCTTTGCTGCAGTGCAGCAACGTCCACGTCTTCTTCAGCATCTGCTGGTTCCGTACGATGTTCCCCTCCTGAGACGCTGGCGTCTACCCCAGATAGTGGATATAGCATTGATCCAAAAGTAAGCTACTTTACATGTACTGTTACTCTTCATGCCCCTGCTCTATTTATGGTGTTTTGATACATAGGAAAGTCCGCCTTTAGATGGCATAATTTATATTTGTGAATTATGGATGTGAGACGCTGGATCGCTGAATAACGATATCCATTATCATGGAACAGACACGGAATCATAGAGCATATTGCTTTGACTATGGCAGGTCACATGCAAATAATAAACAATATTAGCACCACACAAACTGTCATAGAATCCAGAGAAATACTATAAGTATATTAGTCTCTAATCTACTTGGTACAAGACGTTACAGCCAGTGCATTTTGGGGGTTGCAAAAGTCCCCCTTCATCAGTACTATGGAAACTATATGGAAATGGTTTGTATGACTCTTAGAAATCAAAAGCACAACCTAATTTCCAGGTCACTGTAACTAGTGTCATCTCAGGTAAGCACCAATAAACGTAGTTCTCTGCACTCTACAACAATTGGTGTGGCGCTCACATTGTTTTTTCCCTATATGTTTGCCTTGTATTTTGTCCACCTTGTCAGAACTGTAATTAAAGTAAGAATAAAATACAGAAATGAAATAGTAGGCAGGCAGTGCTGTTGTGTGTTGGCTGGACAGTCTAAAACAATCATTCTCAGCTAGGGTTCTGTGGAACTCTAGGGTTTCTTTTGAGGACTTCCATCAGCAGTGGGCAATTGACCTCCAACCTGATGGTGCATAGTTTTAGGGGAATTGTTCTTATGCTTAATGTCTACTGTAGGTACAATATAAAAAAAAAACTGAGCTCAAACATTCCCAGAGTCTTTTACACATTGAGGAAGTTGAGTACCAAATTATATAGTCAAATAATCAAATATATCACAATCTATATCAAAAGCCTGGAAGTGTTTAAACAGGGGATTTAAAAGGGATTGGCATGGATATGGAAGAATTTGATTAGGTAGAAATGAGGAAGAAAGGATGGGGTATTGTGACAGAGAAGCATACCTATACTTGAAGTTACCCAGAAGTAAATAGCAAAAATGGCTAGGAAAGCCAGAGGAATCCAAGTAGTGAGGAGGCTGAGAAGCACTGACAGAAAAAAAGCAAGTCTGAGCCTCGAGCGGAGCAATAATGACTGCGTGTCAGTTACAAAAGTTATGGCTTAGGAACTTAACAGAAGAGATGTGGGCAGCAATGGAGAATGGGATTTAATGATGGTTTTTTTTTCAGATAATTGGCAATCCATCTCCCTCATCTCTGTTCAAGCACATAGTACCGATGATGCGTTCTGAGAGTATGGAAATCACAGAATCTCTAGTTCTGGGCCTTGGCAGGACCAACCCTGGAGCTTTTAGGTAAGTTGCCTATTACTTTATTGTTTGAGAAATTGTCACAGTAATGTTATAACTAACTTTAGTACTAATAAAGAATATCTGTAGTGATTTACTTAAACAGAACATCTTTTATTCTGGAAATGTGGAAAAAAGTGTTGTACATCTGATTTCAGCTTTATACGGAAATGTAGGAGCTTAAATGTCAAAACTGGATGAAGAGAACACGAAGCATTGTTCTACATCATCCAGTAAAGTTCATTTTCCCACTACATGTTAAAAATGAAAATAAAAGCAAGATGGATATCTCTTCTATCTACCTTTGCTTCAGCATTTTAATAAAGAAGTTCTACCCTCAGGCTAGTTAGAACTGTTTTAGATACTGTTAGTCCTAAAGTGTATTACAGAAGCACGGCATTAATAATATTATTCCTAAACTGTATAACAGAAGCACAGCATTAAAACACATAACATTTTACCATATTCAAGGCAAATATAAACTTCAGAGTTTTATTTCCTCTTGTTGTCCTTCAAGTTCTGGTTTAGGATCATCAGAGCTCCTGCCAGAGTTTATCCCTGTACGTCAGCCTTTCTCAACCGGAGTGCTGTCTGATCTACTCTGGGGTACCATGGCAAAATTATTTAGTTTCTCACTCATGCATTCACTACATTAGAGGAGCTTTAGTCTGCCCCCCCAACATAAAATTAAAGCCAGCAACTACAAATGCTGTAGCCTTTTAATAAAAGGACACTTACCTGTCCATCCAGGGGTCCAGCCCCCATGCTCACCCGGGCCAGTCCTTTACCAGTTCTTCACCAGTCTTTGGGTCCACAGCGCTGGCATGTTTAAATTTGAAAGCCGGTTGTGGCTTTTTATGGCTTTACGCCAGCTTCCCACTGCGATTGCACAAGCCGCGTTGCACTTTGTGGTCCCGCAGAATCCTGGGACTTGGGACATGTCCCAGAAGGCTGTTGGTGAAGAGAGGGGGGGCGAACTTCCACTCGGATTGTCTAGGTGATCCGAGTGGGAGTGGGTACCTATCTAAACTAGGTAACCTTTCTAAAAAAATTTAACTGTCAAAGTGGGGGAGGAGGTGGAGAACTGGAGCTTCCCCTTTTGAGTGATGTTCCACTTTAAGGTAAAATATGCTTTAGCACCTTCTGCTGTCAGTCAAATTGTGTGTGAAGGATGGGGGTGCCTAGCTGTGCGAGTCTATGGACACAGCCTGGCTCAGGGTGCACCCACACATGTATCCCCATAGCAGACGGGGGCCCCAAAAGAGGAGGAAGGAGACAGCTCTGTGCAATACCTGCACAGAGCAGGTAAGTGTAAAGCCCTGCACAAACGGTCAGACATTCTGACCACAAAATCTGTCAGATTTTTTCAGACGGATTTTGGCCGAAACTTGTGTTGCATACACATGGTCGGACAAAGTTGTCGGAAAATCTGATCGTTTGGAAAGAGGTGACGTACGTTGCGTACGACGGGACTACGTAGAGGCCAGTAGCCAATATCTTTCATCTCGTAATTTATTCTGAGCATGCGTGGCACTTTGTCGGAGATCTCTACAAACGATCGGAAAAAGTCCGATCTGATTTTGTTGCCAGAAAATTTTAGATCCAGCTCTCATTTTCCGTCCGAATTTCAGAGGGAAAAAGTCTGATAGAGCCCACACACTATCGAATTTTCTGACAACATAATACGATCGAACCTTTTCCTTTGGAATTTCCGACTGTGTGTACAGGGCATAACATGTTTATTATTTTAGTTTTAAAAAAAATGCCTTTTCAACCACTTTAATTGTCTCTTGACAAAAATTGGCTCAAGTAAAGTACTGTATGGTTTTAGGCAGGTGTGAAAAAATCCTGTAAATTAAGAATGCTGTTAGAAATAGAAGTGTTACTAGCTTATATGTATCCGTTAACAAATTGTAAAGCAAATGAACAGAAGAGAAATACAAATCAAGATGTGGTGTGACCATACTAGTGTGCCATAGTTGAGTTGCTTAGCCTTGTTTCCACATCCTGTGCAGGAAAACAGAGGAACTGGGGTGCAGAAAAATGGCAGCAGGTGCTCTGGGCTGACGCGTCAAAATGTAAAATATTTGGCT
The DNA here is from genome assembly GCF_037356315.1 of Lithobates pipiens. Lineage (NCBI taxonomy): Eukaryota > Metazoa > Chordata > Amphibia > Anura > Ranidae > Lithobates > Lithobates pipiens. The sequence continues at coordinate 411,085,983 of NW_027507718.1, forward strand.
GTAGCAGGAGGCAATTTTTTTCCCAAAGGGCTGGAGGGTAGTGCAATAATGAGTGTCTACAGGCAAAAGTGAAGCATGGTGGAGGTTCCTTGCAAGTTTGGGGCTGCATTTCTGTAAATGGAATTAGAGATTTAGTTCGGAATTGATGTGACTGTACAATATGTAAAGTGCTGCATAAAAATGTTGGCACTATAAAAATACCTGTAATATACAGTATAAATATATGCTGGAAAAAAATCTCTGTGCATTGATCATCTCCTTTTTCTACGGGGGGGGGGGGTGAATCTTTCACTGCACATGTTCTGCATTCACATGCCATCCCAGTGATGGAAAGGTTAAGGTAAGTAATGGTAATGTAGGCAGATGTCTTACAACCTTCCCGGCAAGACAGTGCCTGTGTGTTGGCCAGGTTTGCTAGATACAGTATGTTCATATATGTTTCCCTTATCTCCTTCCTTTTTAATTTAAATTATTTTCTTTAACTCCCTTTTGTAACTGTTGCAATGATTTCCCTACTGTTACTGTACAATGTTAAAAAGAGTATCACACTGGGTTTGTTGCTGACTTGAACAGTATCATTATCATTTGTCCTCCTTCCATCCTGTGAAGTTCACGTCCCATGTAAAAGATGTAGCTCATTAATGACCGAGATGCAGATTGCCAAAAAGCACTGGCGCATTCTGTCACGTTGGTGTAATTACAACCCACGCCTGTAAATATTTTGTAAACACCGTAATGTTTCCTGTCTGAACAGCTGTTTAAACTACAGGTGCCTTACACTGTTATCTGTTATTTGTATCCAGGGAATTAATAGAGGAGTTGCACCCCATAATTAAGGAAGCACTTGATAGAAGACCAGAGGTAATTATATTATATGTCAGCACTGCATTGTTTATATTACATGTTCAGCTTCCAGCTCTTGATGCAAATTGAAATACATGAAATTCAAGGTCCTTTTTTACTCTACCTGTTGATGTATCCAGACCTCTCTTGAACCTCTTGTTATAAAGATAATAGTCCTGTATGGTGAAAAACGTGGCTCTTTAAAGAGGAAGTAAACCCTAATGGGTTTACATCCTCTTTGTTTCCCTGCAAAGGTAAAGCATAATGGGCTACTATGCATCGCATAGTAGCCCATTATGTGTCACTTACCTGACACAGGAGCCAGCGATGTCACCTCTGTCCCCTCTTCCACGGAGTGTCCATCTTCTTTCCGGGTATTATGGCTCTGTTGCTGTGATTGGCCGGAGCTGCGATGACGTCACTCCCGCGTGTGCGCACGGGAGCCGCCACTAACGGCATATCGCCATTAGCAGCGCCATGCTTAGTGCGCCACTGTCTTTTTGCAAATATCTTCAAATATCTCCAAAACCGTGTAGGTTTAGGAGATATTTCTTGGACCTACAGGTAAGTCTTAATCTAGGCTTACATGTAGGTCAGAGTGGTTTGTAAGGGTTTACAACCACTTTAAGTCTTTATGCTTTTCATTTACTTAAATGTCAGTTCTGTTCCACTGCCTGTTTGTCCTGCCATTTAGCGCCCTGCTTAATGGTGAGAGTTTATCAGCTAAAATACCTGACCAGATCATTGTTATTTTTCCTATAAATAAGCAGTAAATTGGTATTGCACTTACATGTGCTCTATGCAGTGTTTATAGCATTAGAGTTGCTTTTCCTAGAGCAGGGGGTGTACAACCCACGCGCCGCATGCGGCTTAAAAGGGCTATGCATGCCGCCCAACACAAAATTGTTAACTGGCTAGGAATGTTCACGTCTGGAGGGATTCCATGGATGCTGTGTTTGGCATAGCACCTGTGACAGTAGCAAGCACAGACAAGCAGGGTCCTGGAAAGTCTGAAGAGATGCTGGCGATGCTGTGCTTGCAGTAGCACCAGCAGCACATACAAGGACTCCAACTAGCTAGCACCAGCCAAGTAAATGCTGCCTGGCTGGATGTAGGGGGGTGCTGGGATGGACTGCCCCCCCCCCCCCAGAGTTCAGTGGCAGCCCACTCTCTCCACCCCAAAGTTCCCCACCCTCTCCACCCCAAAGTTCCCCACCCTCTCCACCCCAAGGTTCCCCACCCTCTCCACCCCAAGGTTCCCCACCCTCTCCACCCCAAGGTTCCCCACCCTCTCCACCCCAAGGTTCCCCACCCTCTCCACCCCAAGGTTCCCCACCCTCTCCACCCCAAGGTTCCCCACCCTCTCCACCCCAAAGTTCCCCACCCTCTCCACCCCAAAGTTCCCCACCCTCTCCACCCCAAAGTTCCCCACCCTCTCCACCCCAAAGTTCCCCACCCTCTCCACCCCAAAGTTCCCCACCCTCTCCACCCCAAGGTTCCCCACCCTCTCCACCCCAAGGTTCCCCACCCTCTCCACCCCAAAGTTCCCCACCCTCTCCACCCCAAAGTTCCCCACCCTCTCCACCCCAAAGTTCCCCATCCTCAACTGCCCTCTATCCCTGACACCTGTGCCTAGCCGACTCCCATCCCTGCACTATACACACAGCACATAGTTAAACTCCGATCATCTACCTGACTTTTTCTGCTCATCGGCTATCCTTAGGCCCCATTCACACTTTGCAATTTTGAATTGCGGGCAGAATTGCTGCGATACTGCCTGAGATTCCAAATCATACTGCAAACGTGATAAAATGCACCATGCATGTTTGGGTGCCATTTATTCTTAATGGCATTGCAAACATGGTGTGATTTTGCCATGATTGTTGCGCATCAGAATCAAATGGCAATCACAGCAAAATGGATCAGGCAAAGCTTGTTGCCCAAAAAAGGAGCAATGACTTAGTTTGGGCAACTGCTTTGCGTGATGTGTTTTGGCGTGCAACAATTGTGGAAGAATTGCACTGCGTTTGAGGTGCTATTAGGATTGAATGGCACCCAGACAAACGTGGTGTGTTTAGCCACATTTGCAGTGTGATTTGGAATTGGGGTCAGAATTCACAATTCAAAATTGCTAAGTGTGAATGGGGCCTTATTGTTGGTGTTTTTGAGTTTTGCGTGGCCCAAGACAATTCCTCTTCTTCCAGTGTGGCCCAGGAGAGCCAAAAGGTTGGTCACCCCTGTTCTAGGGGATTGATTGGATGTATTTTAGGCTTATCATGTAAATTATGATCTAAATGTACGATCTACTTCAGATCAACTGACAGATTTGTAGTTTAAGGTCCTACCTGATGGAATTCAAATTGAATAAATAGTTTAGCTAGACTAGGAATATATACAGTTCCTAAAAAAAAGAATTTGAACTAGGTTCACCACTTTGTTTGGCCTAAAGGCTATTGGAGGCCTAAGCTTTAACTGTCTTCCTCCTGTCCCCTAAACTGACCTTTCCTTTGTTCCTCTAAGGTTTATTCAGTCCTGGGAGCCAACTACCTGGTAGGGAGGAGTATTTCCCATAGCCAAACAAGAAGTGAGAGGAAATCCGTGCAAACGAAGGGAATTCCTAAGGGACCCCCAGGTCATCAGAACTAACATCCTCATTGGAAGATTTCCCCTCTATTACTTTTCAGGGGACAACCCAAAATTTGGGATTTTCATTTACTTTTACTTTCAATGATAATGGTAAACATGAATGTGACCCTAGGCTTACTGAAATAAGTGTTTTGTTTCAGGCTTTGTACCCACTGGATAGATTACTCATTGTTTCTTGTCTGACAGGATAGAGGGGAAATCTCTCCAGTGGGATTAGAGACCTCAGTAAAAACCTGACCAGGGGTTCTGTCCCTATCCCATTCTGTCCAAAAATTAAAAAAATATTATGGAGTTAAACTTTAATGCATAACGTTTGGTATAGTTATTACTATATCAAAGTCTTTAAATGTTTATTTATAATTTCAGATGTACAGTACGTATAAAATGTGTTTTTTATTTATATAAAATAAAATTGGAACAAAAAAATTTGGAAGTTTCTTCTCTCTCTCTCTCCTGCAGAACATGAAGCGGCGCAGGCGTCGAGATATTTTACGAGTACAGCTGGTCCGTATATTTGAACTGCTGGCAGATGCTGGTGTCATCAGTCACAGGTAGTTCCCGCTGAATGGAATTTTCTGTACCAACAGTATTGCTATCATATAGACCAGTATTTCTCAACTCCAGTCCTCAAGGCGCCCCAACAGGTCATGTTTTTAGGCTTTCCATTATTTTGCACAGGTAATTTGATCAGTTTCACTGCCTTAGTAATTACCACAGACGTTTCATCTGAGGGAAATCCTGAAAACATGACCTGTTGGGGCGCCTTGAGGACTGGAGTTAAGAAACACTGGTGTAGACCATTCGTTTCCAAACTGTGGCCCGTGGGCCTTTGCCTTTAGCCAGTTCTTGGGACATTATTCCTCCCGCTTATACAAGGCTCTATTCCTCCCACTGACAACAACAAGGAGGCACCATTCCTTCCACTGGCACCAATTCTTTCCACTCAGTGACACTAATATTGGGGCACTATTCCTGCCGATAGTACCAATGATGGGGTGCAATTCCTCCTACTGACCACAGGTGCTGTTACATTTTCTCTTTTTTAATCCCCACGACCACCAAGCCTGAGAAATTGATCACTCCCACTGATGCCAGGGCATTTTCTGCTCTACTATTGGCCCCCTAATGTTTGAAGGACCGTAAACTGGCCCCTTTGTTTAGAAAGTTTTGTTTTCAGCTTTGGGTGTAATTATTGTACTTTTTGTTTCTATCCTCGGTAAAATTTCTTTAATACTTCTAAATTATCAAACTCTCAAGGTACTTAAAAACAGAGCAGATTATTGCCTAGTCTAGCCAACCATTCTCTCTGAAATTAGGCTAATGCCAACATGTTTGCACACGGTCTCATCTCACCCCTACATAGACTGACTGAGCATGTACGTTAATGAAAAGATTGTTTCTGTAAATCTAAGCATTACACCTTTCCTTATTATATACCCCTTCGCCTCAACACAACACATATATATGCGGGCCTCACGGAACTGGCCCTTTTTTCCCTGGGGTCGCATATGTGTTTCTCTCTTTGATGGGAGCGTGCCACACGGCGTGCTTCCAGCACAAAGTCCGGCTTCTCACCGAGATCCCCGGACTCCTGTACTAATGGTCGAGGCCTGGATCGCTGATTCCGGGTCACCTGATTGCTGTTGTAGCCTCTGGTTACCACAGTGATTAGTCACTGTGAAGCCCACCCCTGTGTTTTATGTCTTTGTGTGAATGAAGATATAGATACATTGGGGGTTATTTACGAAAGGCAAATCCACTTTGCACTGCAAGTGCACTTGAAAGTGCAGTCGCTCTAAATCTGGGGGTACATCTGAAATGAAGGGAAGCTCTGCCGATTTCATCATCCAAATATGTGCAAGCTAAAATGCTGTTTTTTATTTTCTTTGCATGTCCCTCTTGGATCGACAGCAACTGCACTTCCAAGTGCACTTGCAGTGCAAAGTGCATTTTCCTTTAGTAAATAACCCCCATTGTATCCTTGTCTTTCCATGCAGAAAGAAAAAAAAAGTGTTTGTAAAAAAATTTAAATAATAATAAAAAAAAAAAGAACAAAATAAAGAAAAATACCTAGATCAAGGTTTGATCTGGGTCAGTGGCTGAGTTAGTGTTTGGGTCAAGTAAAGGTCAGGGTCAGTATATTTTGAGTCAGATTTTATTTTTTTAATTAGTGTTAGTGTCCAGTATGTTTTAGGTAGGACAGAAAAAAAAAAGAAGCAAAATGCGCACTATTGCTTCTGGGCTGTAATACGAGTACAAATAACATACACATATGTGGTATTGTTGCAATTGGCAGGAGCAGGAGAATTTAATTTGGGTTGTTCTTTGGTGGTAGGTTATGGTAGTAAGAAATTTACAGCTAAATTTAGAACTATTTACTATTTTGAGCCACTTTTCCTTTGGTAATAACGAAAAAAATGGGAGATAACCTTAACTATTTACTACCTAAATGAAAGCCCAATTTGTCCTGAAAAAAAAAAAAAAGGTTTAATCCCCCTGGATGTATGTGTGAAGTGGTTGAAAATATATAGAATGTCAGCATCATATTTATTTAGGTGTCTAAAATTAACAAATAATCAGACCCAAACCTATCTCTAGCTTTCACGCTATGCAGATTCTGGCAGGTTGCTGTGGCGCAACACAGCCAGTGTTTTTTTTTTTTGTAGTCAATAAACAAGGCCTGCAGTGTGTCTAGTGTGTGTCAAACATCTGATTCTTGATTTATAAGCTTTCACAGCTTCAACATTTGTTGGAAGCACTATAAAAACAAACCGTTTTGACAGCACATTCTTTTAAAGTTGAAGGCAGTAGGTAACACAAGTAGACCTAAATTAATGATTGGGTATAACAGAACGCAGTGCATTTCCTTGAACAAAGCATTGGTATCTTGATGTTGTTCTGCTTTCTTTTCAATAGACTCAAAACACAGAGCTGCAGTTGCTTGTGTATGTTAACGTGCTGTGTAAGTGTTTTTTCAATACTTAGCTCTCGGCTACACTGAATAAGCCTCATTATTTAAAAAAGAATGCAGAGCAGATCTTGCATGAAAGGTATGACCTGTATGATGATTATATATGCCAATGTGCACAAGGTATATTTCTAAATCTTGAAATGTTTTCTCTTCTTTTCAAGTGCAAGTGGAGGTCTGGATAATGAAACACATTCCCTGAACAATACTCTGCTTGAGTATGTAGATTTAACCAGACAGTTACTGGAAGCAGAGAATGAGAAGGACTCTGATACGCTGAAAGATATCCGGTGCCATTTTAGTGCCTTAGTGGCGAATATCATTCAAAATGTTCCAGGTATTTCAGATTTATCTGACTTGATATGATGTGTTTTCCACCATAATAGGCTGAATCTACTGTCCTTTTACTTATTACTAAGAAAGGATTGTAGTGGAGGAACCAGCATGTTCCTTCCTAACCAATCTCAACAAGCTAGCAAATCTTAGATAAATGGACACCACCTTCCAAATCGCAGTTTAAAAAAACTACAGCGCCTAAAAAGAATTAGCTCTCTTGGAACGTTTTCGTGTTTTATTGTCATATAACTGAATTGCAGTGTATTTTTGTATTTAATACCAAAGTGAATACAAAAAGATTTAAATTTAAGCCAGATCTTCACATAAAAGTTGATTATTCTGACAATGGGCAGACTTCCCCATTGTCAGAATACACTGATTGGTGCTGGCGGCACTGATCGATCAGGAAAATCCAAACAGGGTGGTTGTACAGAAGTCATTTGGGTAGATTGACTTCTGTAAAACCAGCCTGCCCTTACTTACATTAATGTAATGAATGTTTTTTTTTTGCAGTGCACCAGAGAAGAAGTATATTTCCTCAGCAGAGTCTACGCCACAGCCTTTTCATGTTATTCAGCCACTGGGCCGGACCGTTCAGCATAATGTTCACCCCTTTGGACAGATACAGTGACCGGAACATGCAGATCAATAGGCATCAGTACTGTGCATTAAAGGTATACTGTTGTAGTAATATGTGAACTTGCATAAAATGAATGCATGTCATTCTTATGACCCATTGTGATGAACTTTCAGACTGTATCCTTTTTAAACTTGGAGTCTTGCATAGTTCCATGGTTTAAATAATAAAAGTAGGTCTTAGGATTCAAATCGAGCAGCAAATATGTATTGAATAAAACAATACTGTATAGGGCTGGTTGGATCCAAGCCTCTATCACGGCTATTATCATCAGTGACCTAGAAACAGATGTGCCCTCTCAATCCATCTCTGTAATCCTCTCACTGCTGGAAAAGCATTCTGCGCTAACCAATCTACAGCCCTAGGAACGAAAGCCACAAACTAGTGCTGAATAAGAGCAGGCCTAAGAATTAACATTTTGCTTTTTTTCTATTTTTTTCTATTTTTTTTTTTTATGTGCAGTCATAGCCAGAGATCAGAATGCAGGGCTATAATGTATGGGCTAATTTACAGCTGCACACAAAGACAGGGGACCATCAGGAGGGTGTGAGTGACCACATAGCATCAGAATGTTTTAGGGATACCCTCTACCACTCAGTACCTAGGATGATTATGAACCAGTACGCATTCTTTTGAAGTGGTGTGGCACGGGATGTTAGCACATTTCTAGTGCTGACTCTTCTACCCTAAATCTTGTTCTGCAAAGAATTTCAGAAGGCTGATATCAGGGTAAATTCAAATGTACTAATTGCCATTAAAAATACACTTAAATATATATATATATATATTTTTTTTTTTGCATATAGCACTGCAGAATTTTTTTGTATCTGACCTACACCACTACGTTTACTGTTTTAATTGTACCACAAGATGTAAAATACCATGCTATAAGAAATCGCTATAATGCTATTGTGCATAGGTAGTGTTTTCTATAAAGTGTGAACTGCTAAACACAGTGTTTGTTTCTCTTGCAGGCAATGTCTGCTGTGTTATGTTGTGGTCCAGTTGCTGACAATGTGGGTCTGTCACCCGATGGATATTTATACAAATGGCTGGATAACATTTTGGACTCTCAAGACAAGAAGGTAGGACAGAGTGATGTGGTTGGATTAAGGGCATAATCATTTAGGAGCTTTTAATGCAATCCTAGTTCATTCAAATGTGCTGTCTACGATTTCCTGAAACTTTTTTGCATGTAGCAGTAGTATCAGCGCAGCAAGAGTAAACCGCTGTGCACAAGAGCTTTGGTATGTTTCTCTTTCAGGGGCAATGAAAGGCATGCACTAAAACAAAGCAATATTTATATATTAGAAATTTAGACACTAGCCACAGATATGCACCCACAATTGTAGAGAAACTAAAATCTCAAATTTTAAAGCAAACCTGTATTTTGCTTCTAACAGTCAAAGAAGCCCATTTACTGCAAAGTACCGTAATATGACTACAACTTAACTTCTGGAGCTGTGATCAATACTCAGAACCCCTGCGGGAACTTGGGACACGCTCTCCTCCTCCTTGCGTTGCTAGGCTTGAGTGCTCTCACATTTGGCTAGGGAGGAGCTTGTTGAGCCCTATGCAAGAATCTCAGGGCACTTAACCACTTTCAGACCGGACCATTTTGCTGGTAAATGACCAGAGGTCTTTTTACACTTTGGCACTGCGCTGCTTTAACTGGTAATTGCGCGGTCATGCAATGTTGTACCCAAACAAAATTTGCGTCCTTTTCTTCCCACAAATAGAGCTTTCTTTTGATGGTATTTGATTGCCTCTGCGATTTTTATTTTTTGCGATATAAACGTAAAAAGACCGCAAATTTTGAAAAAAAATGATATTTTCTACTTTTTGTTATTAGAAAAATCCAATAAACTCAATTTTAGTCATACATTTAGGCCAAAATGTATTCAGCCACATGTCTTTGGTAAAAAAAAAGTCAATAATTGTATATTTATTGGTTTGCGCAAAAGTTGTCACATCTACAAACTAAGGTACGTTTTCTGGAATTTACGCAGCTTTTAGTTTACGACTGCCTATCTCATTTCTTGAGGTGCTAAAATGGCAGGGCAGTACAAAACCCCCCCAAATGACCCCATTTTGGAAAGTAGACCCCCTAAGGAAATTGATAAGAGGCATGTTGAGCCCATTGAATATTTTATTTTTTTGCCTCAAGCGATTGAATAATGACAAAAAAAAAAATTTTTTTTTTTTTTACACAAAGTTGTCACTAAATGATATATTGCTCACACATGCTATGGGCGTATGTGAAATGACACCCCAAAATAAATTCTGCTGCTTCTCCTGAGTATGGGGATACCACATATGTGGGACTTTTTGGGAGCCTAGCCGCGTACGGGGCCCCGAAAACCAAGCACCGCCTTCAGGCTTTCTAAGGGCGTAAATTTTTGAGTTCACTTCTCACTACCTATTACAGTTTTGAAGGCCATAAAATGCCAAGATGGCACAAAACCCCCACAAATGACCCCATTTTAGAAAGTAGACACCCCAAGCTATTTGCTGAGAGGCATGTTGAGTTCATGGAATATTTTATATTTTGCCACAAGTTGCGGGAAAATTACAAACTTTTTTTTTTTTTTTTTTTTTTAACAAAGTTGTCACTAAATGATATATTGCTCATGCATGCCATGGGCATATGTGAAATGACACCCCAAAATAAATTCTGCTGCTTCTCCTGAGTACGGGGCTACCACATATGTGGGACTTTTTGGGAGCCTAGCCGCGTACGGGGCCCCGAAAACCAAGCACCGCCTTCAGGCTTTCTAAGGGCGTAATTTTTTGATTTCACTCCTCACTACCTATTACAGTTTTGAAGGCCATAAAATGCCAAGATGGCACAAAACCCCCACAAATGACCCCATTTTAGAAAGTAGACACCCCAAGCTATTTGCTGAGAGGCATGTTGAGTCCATGGAATATTTTATATTTTGCCACAAGTTGCGGGAAAATTACAAACTTTTTTTTTTTTTTTTTTTTTTCACAAAGTTGTCACTAAATGATATATTGCTCACGCATGCCATGGGCATATGTGAAATGACACCCCAAAATAAATTCTGCTGCTTCTCCTGAGTATGGGGATACCACATATGTGGGACTTTTTGGGAGCCTAGCCGCGTACGGGGCCCCGAAAACCAAGCACCGCCTTCAGGCTTTCTAAGGGCGTTACAGTTTTGAAGGCCATAAAATGCCAAGATGGCACAAACCCCCCCCAAATGACCCCATTTTGGAAAGTAGACACCCCTAAATTTAGGGGTACACTAGTGAGACTAGGTAATAAATGGCGGGTGCCCTGAAACTATAAAAAAATAACTAACCAACCAGCGTCACCTGTAACAGTTATATGGTGATCACTGGTGAAAGGGTTAACTAGGGGGCAATTAGGGGGCTTTATGCGGTAGTATATGGGGGTCCCTGGCGCTATAAAAAGCTGCAGCGAACCTAAATACCTACCTGCCTAACTAGCGTCACCTGTGACACTAATACAGCGATCAGAAAAACGATCGCTTATTAGGCTGGGTTCACACTGGAGCGATGCGGGAACGCCACGAATGCGCGGCGGGTTCCCGCATCGCATGCCTCCCGGCGGCAGTTCACACTGCCCTATGCGAACTGCTGGGAGTGTCAGTGAAATGTTACTGACACCCCCAGATCAGTTCGCATATCGCAGTGCGATCTGCAAACTCGGATCGCATGGTGTGAACACCCATGCGATCCGATTCTGCTGCGGGCCAAAAAAAGGGTCCCGTGCGAATTTGCGGCGGGTGCGGCGAATGGCTGAACTCGAATCGCACAGAGATCGGATGTGATTTGCACTGCAGTGCGGTGCGAATCACATCCGTTCTCAAACCGCTGCAATGTGAACCCAGCCTTAGTGACACTGGCGACGGGGGGTGATCACGGGGTTAAACCTTTATTGGGGGGGTTAGGGGGGTACCTTAGAACTAAAGGGGGCTAACCCTAACTGCCCTAACAGTTATTAGTCACAAATGACACCCGCCGGGTGATCAGGGGGTTAAACCTTTATTAGGTAATAAATGGCGGGTGCCCTGAAACTATAAAAAAATAACTAACCAACCAGCGTCACCTGTAACAGTTATATGGTGATCACTGGTGAAAGGGTTAACTAGGGGGCAATCAGGGGGCTTTATGCGGTAGTATATGGGGGTCCCTGGCGCTATAAAAAGCTGCGGCGAACCTAAATACCTACCTGCCTAACTAGCGTCACCTGTGACACTAATACGGCGATCAGAAAAATGATCGCTTATTAGGCTGGGTTCACACTGGAGCGATGCGGAAACGCCGCGAATCCGCGGCGGGTTCCCGCATCGCATGCCTCCCGGCGGCAGTTCACACTGCCCTATGCGAACTGCTGGGAGTGTCAGTGAAATGTTACTGACACCCCCAGATCAGTTCGCATATCGCAGTGCGATCTGCAAACTCGGATCGCATGGTGTGAACACCCATGCGATCCGATTCTGCTGCGGGCCAAAAAAAGGGTCCCGTGCGAATTTGCGGCGGGTGCGGCGGGTGTGGCGGGTGCGGCGGGTGCGGCGAATGGCTGAACTCGAATCGCACAGAGATCGGATGTGATTTGCACTGCAGTGCGGTGCGAATCACATTCGTTCTCATAAACCGCTGCAATGTGAACCCAGCCTTAGTGACACTGGCGACGGGGGGTGATCACGGGGTTAAACCTTTATTGGGGGGGTTAGGGGGGTACATTAGAACTAAAGGGGGCTAACTCTAACTGCCCTAACAGTTATTACAGTCACAAATGACACCAATGCAAAAAAAAAAAAAAAAAAAAAAAATGACATTGGTGTCACTGTGACTGGGGGGCAGGGGTAATTGGGGGGGTGATCGGGGGGTAAAGGGGGGGTGTGAGTGTGCCTGGCATGTTCTACTGTGTGTGTGAGTGTTGGTGCAACTTACTGATCCGCTCTCCTCCGTGTCGGAACGAAAAATACCGACACGGAGGAGAGAATACATCACTTCCTCTCCTGTGTTTACATTACAGGAGAGGAAGTGATGTCACCGGGGATTTCTATTCGTCGGGAGCGATCGCGAGGGGGTGGCCATGAATGAATGGCTGTCCCCTCGTCCGGGATCGCTCCCGTACGAATACCGACCGCCGCAGGCACCGGGCGGGGGCCCGATCGGGCCCCCGACCCGCGGGAGGCAAGGGACGTACATGTATGTCCTTATGCCTGCCCGTGCCATTGTACCGACGTACATCGGCGTGCGGCGGTCGGCAACTGGTTAAAGTGTAGCTAATGGCAAAAAATGTTTTTGTTTTTGCTATGGGTAGAGTAAGGGAAGTTTATAACCCTTGTCAGTTTTTTTTTTTTTTTTTGCCATCTGTGTCCCATTGAGGAGATTTTCCTTCACTTTCTGTCTCATAGCCAAAACAGGAAGTGAGAGGAAATCCCTCCAAAGTGAGGAAAATCCAGTATGTTAACAGGGTAAACAGAACTGTCCCTATTGAAAGATTTCCACTCTATTAGTGATCTGATGTCAACCCAAAATTTGTGATTTTCTTTCTATGATAATGGTAAACAGGACAGATGGCGAGGGTGAACCTCCCTATCGGGGGGTACTGACAGCAGGAAAAACTGACAAGCTTTCAGATCCATCTCTACTCTATCCAAAACTAAAAAAAAAAAAATTACCTTTAGTTACACTTTAAGGTGGATCAGAGCACAGGTGAGTTTACGGAAGTTATTTTGTCTCCTTATGGTGCCCACAGTAAAAGTGAAGCAAACTTGTAATTTAATGGGCACCATTAACACTGCTGTCTGGCCTATTACACTCAGCCAAAACAGGCTTACTGTTAGCAGTTTGTTCTTTTTTTTTTTTTTTTTTTTTTTTTATTATTGGACAGGAAAGTAGTTGTGTGCAGAAAATAGTTTGTTCGTAGTACTACTGTTTAATAACATGTAGTATGTTGTTAATGTGCAATAGACCATCTATAATGGGTAGGTTTAGCGTAATAGCCTAGTGCAGTACTATGATGCTGTCTGTATTAGAACAGCTCAGTATAATAGCTGTATTTAGTTTTGAGTGCAGGCAGCTTTACGTTTTAATCACAGATAAGTGTGTAAGGATAGTAAAGCTGTTGAAACCACATCATATTTTCTGTCTGTTTTATAAATTTTTGCACACATTTTTATGCACTTCTGATTCCCAGTAACTCAAGGTTTAACACGTTGTAAGTTAGCGCAGTCTTTTGCTCTGTAAAATGAAGGTTTTTTTTGTCTAGTTTAATACTGTGCAGAAAGACTCAGTAGCAGTTCTGTTAATAGTAAGCCAAAAAGCCTTTTTCTTTCACTAGATTCCAACGTCTTCTGGAAAACCTATCATATATTTACCTTAATGGCACACGTGGATCAGTGCATATTGCAGCAGAGTTACAAGGGCGCACAGCACTTGGCTACAAAATCTGCAAATTGTGTTCATTGTTTCTCTGAACATTTGAATTCAATAAAAGAACTGTAGGGGAAGGAGGTACAGGGGATGTTGAGAGGAGTAAGAAGGCTTTTTATAGGTCAGGAGAGCTGAAATCATTTTTTTTTTATTTTTTATAGCTAGTGGGTCTGTACAGTTGAAAAGTGGCTTTGCATATAAAGTAGACCCCATCCAGCCTCCAATATTACACTCTAGTATTCTTTTCTTATTTAAAATAATCACTTAATGCAGGAGGTTCAAAAGTGCACCATTAAGGGCACCTAGGAATGCTTGATGTCTAAATATGACCCTGAATCCAATGACATGTGTGCCCCACACTTTACACCATGAACTGAGAGTTATTACAGAAACAAAATGAGGCCAGAAAGAATATATTTTTACCTAGTGGCATAGTTTGCACTTTGGAGATCATTTACAAAAACTGGAGAGTGCATAATCTGGTGCAGATCTGCATAGATTTGAAACCAATCAGCTTCCAGGTGTTTTTGTCAAAGCTTATTTGAACAAGCTGAAGTCAGAAGCTGATTGGTTACCATGCAGAGCTGCACCAGATTTTGCACTCTCCAGTTTTAGTTCAACCCCCTTTGCCTCATTTTAAAGTTTGACAGTAATGAGAACTGTTTGGATTGCAACACAGCAGCCAGTCTTGGTCAAGTTTTCTTTCTCAATTCATTTTCTGATCTGATTGTTTGCTTTAGAGCATTAGGGGTAGCTCTTTTCAATGACAAATTATTATAATAAATGGTTGAACCTGATGAACCCATGTGTTTAACACTCAAAGTAAACAAAAAAAAAAAAGGATAGAGAACTTTTGTTTTAAAAAAAAAATAACAGAATTATTTCTCAGAAGTACTGTATAGCTTTGACAGTTCTCATTGTAATACTTCTGTTTTCAGCAAACCATTGTTTTTAATCTCTCCGCAAGGTTCATCAGCTGGGATGTGAAGCCGTCATGCTTTTGCTGGAACTTAACCCTGACCAGAGCAACCTCATGTACTGGGCAGTGGATCGCTGCTACACTGGCTCCAAGAGGGTGGCATCAGGCTGCTTTAAAGCCATTGCCAGTGTTTTCCAGAACAGGTATAGCACATCTCTCTGACTGACATTCTCTGGCTTGTTATATTTTGAAAAACTTAAATTCAAGTGAAACAGTTCAAGAAGTAGCAAGGAGGTCCGAAGCACTAGAATAGATGGAGACCAATCAGATTTCAATTTTAAGCACTCGTAACAATGATGTTTGAATACTGATTAGTTTCTTTTGTTCTTGGCACATTGCTCTTTGCCATAGTAAATAGGTACAAATGCATCTCTTGTCTTAATATAATGTCATCTCTAATCTTTCTCCAGGGATTACCAGTGTGACACAGTTACACTCCTTAATCTGGTACTGTTTAAGGCGGCTGATTCTGCCAGAGATATCTATGAAGTTGCTATGCAATTGCTGCAGGTTTGTAAACTGTACACTAAACGTTATTAACCCAACAAGTTGCTCCATCTCCCACTCAGGTGTCTGCCCACCAGTGGAACGGTTTTTCATGTATTTCATGGCAAATGGCAGGTCAATTTTGTTCCCCTTTTTTTTTTTTTTTTTTTACATTTTATATATATATATATATATATATATATATATATATATATATATATATAATCTTTTTATGCCAATACTCACACATTGAGTACATTGCACAGATCACATGACCAAGCAATGAACAACTGTTTGTTCAAAAATGGCATTTTCCATATAACAGACATCAGTATGTATCACAGTTATTGAGTTGTGCTTGCCAGAAAAGGTTAAATCCCTAAATATTATTTCTCCCTTAGAGGGAGAAATAATATTTACCTGGCAACGGAGGACTTTTGCTGCATCCATTGATCAGTATTGCTAGTTTACGTTGCATAGGACCTATGAACCTGTCAGCAGGGCCAGATTAAGAGCATCATGGGCCTGGTGCTGAGGATTTTGGTGGGCCTTAAGGGCCGTACGTTGGCATGCACCGTGAAGTGAAAGGCTAATACGACACTACGGAAGCAGAATACCAGGCTTCCGTTAGGCCTGCCCATCCAGCACCCATTATTAATCCTACCATACGGTGGTAGCCAGGTAATGCGTGTGGAATTCAGGGACAGTCAGGCCAGGGGAGATCTCTCCCTGTCGGCCTATTGCTTTCCGTGCATGGCCTGTTCTTTTTGGATGGCTGGGCCCAGGTGACCCCCCCCCCTTCCTATGAAGGAGCATTCCACGTCATAGGGTGGGTGTGGCAAAATTGCACAGTGGGGAGTGTCTTAAAGGGCATTGTTAAATAAAACCAGGACTGCATAACACACAGTGCTGGGTACAGGACTGCATAACACACAGTGCTGGATACAGGACTGCATAACACACAGCGCTGGGTACAGGACTGCATAACACACAGCGCTGGGTACAGGACTGCATAACACACAGCGCTGGGTACAGGACTGCATAACACACAGCGCTGGGTACAGGACTGCATAACACACAGCGCTGGGTACAGGACTGCATAACACACAGCGCTGGGTACAGGACTGCATAACACACAGCGCTGGGTACAGGACTGCATAACACACAGCGCTGGGTACAGGACTGCATAACACACAGCGCTGGGTACAGGACTGCATAACACACAGCGCTGGGTACAGGACTGCATAACACACAGCGCTGGGTACAGGACTGCATAACACACAGCGCTGGGTACAGGACTGCATAACACACAGCGCTGGGTACAGGACTGCATAACACACAGCGCTGGGTACAGGACTGCATAACACACAGCGCTGGGTACAGGACTGCATAACACACAGCGCTGGATACAGGACTGCATAACACACAGCGCTGGGTACAGGACTGCATAACACACAGCGCTGAGTACAGGACTGCATAACACACAGCGCGCTGGGTACAGGACTGCATAACACACAGCGCGCTGGGTACAGGACTGCATAACACACAGCGCGCTGGGTACAGGACTGCATAACACACAGCGCGCTGGGTACAGGACTGCATAACACACAGCGCGCTGGGTACAGGACTGCATAACACACAGCGCGCTGGGTACAGGACTGCATAACACACAGCGCGCTGGGTACAGGACTGCATAACACACAGCGCGCTGGGTACAGGACTGCATAACACACAGCGCGCTAGGTACAGGACTGCATAACACACAGCGCGCTGGGTACAGGACTGCATAACATACAGCGCGCTGGGTACAGGACTGCATAACACACAGCGCGCTGGGTACAGGACTGCATAACACACAGCGCGCTGGGTACAGGACTGCATAACACACAGCGCGCTGGGTACAGGACTGCATAACACACAGCGCGCTGGGTACAGGACTGCATAACACACAGCGCTGGGTACAGGACTGCATAACACACAGCGCTGGGCACAGGAGTACATAAAACACAGAGCACTGGGCACAGGACTGCATAATACACAGAGCGCTGGGTTCGGGACTGTATAATACACAGCGCTGGGCACCGAACTACATAATACACAGAGCGCTGGGTTCAGAGGCTTGCTATGCACAGAGGGCTATTCTGCCCCACATCAAAAGCTCACCACTACATTCTTCCCACAGATCTCTGCAGCCACCTCCACATCTCCCCCACAACAACTAAACTTCCGATCTCTCCTGCTCCCCCACTGCCTCTCACACCTGTGCACAAACAACCCCCCCTCCCATCTACTCACCTCAGAAGCCGTCATTCTCAGCCTCCCACATAGTCCATTTGTGGCTCTTCCTCTCTTCCACTGGGCAGCAGCAGTGAGATTGTTCCAGCAGGGAGCGTCAGCAGCTGAGCACCAGGCTTTTTTTTCAGCGAGCAAGCCCTCCCTGAAGCTCAGAACACATCCATGCATCTGCAACTGTCCCTCTGTGTCCGCCCTGCGTGCTGTGCAGGGAGGTTCTGAGGGAGCCGCAGAGAGAAGTGTGCTGTCACTTGTTGCACAGAAGCCAGGCTTCTGTGTTTACAAGTGACAGTAAAGAGCGGTGACAGTGAATCTGGCCAGCCTGGGCCTATATTAAGGAAAGGAGCCTGGTGTTGCAGCTCAAATAGCCCCTACGTTAATCCGGCCCTGTGTGTCGGTACTATTAACTGAAAAAATTACACAGAGGCCAATTAGACACAGCTTTTTGCAGTTAGTTCCATTTTGACTTTTGGAACAGGTAACTTTAAATGCAGACTATGATAGATCGAACCCATAGCGTATGTCCAGTATTAAATATTTGAATATGGGGGTTAAATAGATATTATGCCCTCTATATTTGCATATGAAATATGTGTTTTCCGAAGGGGATTGTCTGAAGCTGCTTTAGTATATTGCCTACCTAGTTCTGTTCCCAGTGTACCATTGCTAGGTTGTTCAGTCCTCTAATTTTTTTTTTTATGGCAGATTTTGGAGCCCAAGATGTTCCGATATGCTCACAAATTGGAAGTACACAGAACAGATGGAATATTGAGTCACCCATCCCCATTGCCACACCTGTACTCAGTATCCTACTACCAGCTTTCTGAAGAACTAGCACGGACATACCCAGAACTTACTCTTCCAATTTTTTCAGGTATTGAAGCAGCTGATGTGCAGTGTGTCCACTTGTGTTCTTTTTATGTTCTTTCCTTTCAGAATAGTGGGGTTAAATCCCCTGCTTCCTCCATGTCCTAAAAGTAAGGCTGTTGTGATTGGAAGCCACCAAGTATTTTGCCAGTAAATTGGGCAACCTGGCTATTAGGATTTTTCAGGTGGGCTACTGATAATAAACACAGCGGTTCCCTTATTAGTACGTAATAGATGCCCTTGGCAGTGGGTGCATTTGAACACAGATTCTGCCGTTGCACCCAGTGCAAGTACTGTTTGCAACTGCCTGTATAGACAAACATCAGAGCTTGCTTTAACGTGTGGCACATGAGTCAGCCAGCACACAGCACATGTTCACAGCAATAAGCTGACCTGTGCCATGTGTAGTTTCTTCTACACATCTTATCATTTGTCCTATTCTCTAATACATTTGTTTTTCATTATACACCTTTTTTTATAATTATACCAATAAGCTGCAGTATCTATTTGTGTCATTTGTGGATTACACACTAACCTGCTAAGGACAGTAGGCTGAGGAAGCATATTATCATGGCTGGTTTCAGATAGCCAATACCTTGTGCTTTTTTTTTTTTTCTTGGTGTATTTTTTTTACCTCTTTAATGTCTGTTCACATTTTCTAATATTGTATTAGCAGACTTAACCTATAATGCAAACCTTTAAGAATGTATGTTGCAAAGCCTTATTTTTGTATGACCAATATTAATTAAGTTTGCAATTTATTTTTTAACACCTTACTATAACTCCTCTTGGCAGAAATCAGCCAGAGAATACAAACAGCGCACCCAGCTGGTCGACAGGTGATGTTGCACTATTTACTACCATGGATGAATAACATTGAGCTGGTAGATTTGAAGCCTTTGCCTACTGTACGAAGACATGAGGATGATGTTGACGAGTCACTGCAAGACCGTGATGTGATGGTTAACAGCAGGCGCTGGCTTAGAGGAGAAGGATGGGGATCACCACAAGCCACTGCTATGGTTTTAAATAACTTGCTGTATATGACAGCAAAGGTAAAGTTATACATCTGGAAATAACCCATATCTTTATTTTCATCTACAGTCAAAGTGTCTACTGTTGTCAGAAATCTTCTTACTGGAAACATTTTATATTTTGTAGAAAGTGAAACTTGTTGAAGGAAATAAATTCTTTCCAGATCAGCTATATACTGTATATTGCAAGTATTTTAGCAACATCAGTTATAGCTTTTTTTTTTTTTTTTTTGGAGTTGCTAAATACTGCTATAATGATTGAAAAGGATCCTGTGTTGTAATAAGAGAAGCATGTTGTCCCTAGCACCCATTAAAGCAATTGTAAGGTCCTTTTTTTATATTAAAATAAAAGAGGATATATTTAGATGCTATATACAATGGTACTGCGCAGTGGTACCTGCTCTTCTCCCCTGACTTACTGCTTTTAAATTAAAGGCAAAGCAAGGATTCCAATCAGTTGGGATGCAGTGACTGCACGGACACAGCGCGACATGCATGCGGGTTCACAACCCCAAACATACACATATAGATGTCAAATTGGGAGCAGCGGCTGTGTCTGTGTAGCTGTTGCATCCCTAGTGGCAGCTATGGTAATGCCTGCAAGGGGCTGCTTGGAACATCGCACCTGGATGTCCCCATACAGGTAAACATGGCTGTCACATTGGGGAAGGATTCATATGCCCCATGTGAAAGAGGCCTTAGCCCGTGTACACACGGTTGGACATTCCGACGGAAAATGTCCAATCGGGCCGTGTTGTCGGATAATCGGACTGTGTGTGGGCTCCATCGGACTGTTTCCGTCGGAATATCTGACGGGCAAAGTTTTAGAGCTGGGCTATAAAACTTTCCGACAACATGATCCGATCGGACTTTGTCTGATTGTGTGTAGAGAATTCCGATCCGACAAAGTGCCACGCATGCTCAGATCAAATTCCTAGACCAAAGCTATTGGCTATTAACCTGAATGTAGTCCCGTCGTAACAAAATAACGTCATCACGTTCTGAACGATCGGATTTTCCGACAACTTTGTCCGACCGTGTTGTATGCAACACAAGTTTCGGACAAAATCCAACGGATTTTGTTGTTGAAATGTCCGACCGTGTATACAAGAGCTAAAACAGATTATACTTTTGTAAAGCTTGTGTTTTTCATTTTACTTTCTGTGTGTACCATATAATCAGATTTTATTTTTATTTTTGCAGTATGGCGATGAGGTAGCCTGGTCTGAGATTGAAAATGTGTGGACCACTCTTGCAGATGGCTGGCCAAAAAACCTAAAAATTATTTTGCACTTTCTTATAAGCATTTGTGGTGTGAACAGTGAACCGAGCCTATTGCCTTATGTAAGTATTATTTAAAAGGTATTTAGATATTTACATAGGCTTGCCAGTGGGTTGTTTATTATATACAAAGTTAGACTAATTGACTAAGACTTTGCAGCATGTAATAGTCAATCAGAGTTAAGTTTATTTTTAGAACAGAAAAAGTTTAAATCTGCTTGCTTATAAGTAACTGTCCTTTGCATTGCTTATTAAAAAAAAAAAAAAACTTGTCCATCTTTAGTACATATGTAAGAACTGGTAGAAAAAGGAAAAAGTGTTTTTCTTTCATTCGGTTTGTGTGCTTAATATCGCAGTCATTAGGTACTCTAATGCCCCGTACACACGATCTGAAATTCCGCCAGCGAAAGTCCGATTTGAGCTTTTCGTTGGAAATTCCGACCGTATGTATGCTCCATCAGACTTTTGCTGGCGGAATTTCTGCCAGCAAAAGATTGAGAGTAGGTTCTCAAATTTTCGGTCTGAAAAAATTCAGATCGGAAATTCTGATCATTTGTACCAATTCCAACGTGCAAAATTCCTACACATGTTCGGAAAAAATTTGATGCATGCTCTGAAGCATGGAATTCCGTCGGCAAAACCAGCCAAGATTTTTCCAATGGAAATTCCGTTTGTGTGTACGGGGCATAAGTAAGTGTTAGCTAATAATTATAAAGGTAGATCTATTTAGATATCATTGGCTGTATGTGACCTGAGTTTGGATCATGCTGTAATCTTTGATATTCCTATATCCAGCATAAGAAAAACACACCTCTGCAGTACAAAGGGGAGCAGATCAATGCCAGTACAAAAAAATGACTTTAAATTTTAGCACCACCAGGATAGAGTGCTGGTATATCTTATTTCCATCATTTAAACTTTATTATTAGATTAAATGAAAATTGTATTGCAAGTCTTCAAAATCATCTAGTGAACACTTTGTTCCACAAAACGAGGTGACAGTGACAACAGAGTCTGTGGCCAAAGCTTCTGCAGTGATTCATTAGCAACAAATATTTGTTTGATTACCTGTATGTACCAAGCCATCTGACTGAATATGAGGGTTGAAGTTGTGGAGAGTGCTCAATATACTCTGTATACTACAAAACATTACATACTGTGGGCCTCTGTGTAGGACAATGATCATGGTATTTTCCCCCCCCCTAGGTAAAGAAGGTGATCGTGTATCTGGGCAGAGATAAGACAATGCAGCTTCTAGAGGAACTGGTTAGTGAGCTACAACTCACAGATCCGGTGAGCTCTGGTGTAACTCATATGGACAATCCACCATATTACCGCATCACTTCAAGCTATAAAATACCCTCTGTCACCTCAGGTAAGAGGAAATTGGTCAATAAATATTCAATTACCTTCCCTTTATAAATGCAGAAACACCATCACTTGCCTTGATCTTTATCCAGCCACTGTGTTACTTAAAGGCGCTTTCAGGGGTACAGGCCTCTCTCCGGTACTGAAGTTTCTTACACTTGCTTCACTACACACTGTGAGCTGCAGAAAGTCAGATGGAGCCCTTCCTAATTCCTGGCTGGATGATGTCTAGCATCATCCAGTTCTTTTCTCCACAGCCTTACTGCCCCTGGCCCACCCCTTTCTTAAATCATGGAGGCTCAGCATCACATGTGAGCATTACTATTACATGCAAAGGCAGACTACTTAGGAATGTCCACTCCTCTAGACTGACATCCATCCTTTAGTCTGGGTTCACACCTATGCAAATTGGATGCGGGTTTCCTCTCAACCATTTTGCATTGCAGGAGAATGTGACCAGCTCTCTATGGAGGCGATTCACATAAATCCAGGGCGGCTGCGGAGCACACTGCACAGAAACTCTGTGCATCTTTACCTCTGTTTCAGGGCCGAATTCAGGCAAAGATGGTGCCGTGATTCATCCCTTAAATGGAGAGCAGGGTGCACAGTGTTGCTGTGCAACCCGGGGCCGGTATAGGTGTGAACCGAGCCTTAAGGCATTTTAATGTAGTTTATTACTGTATAGTGACTTCATATAGTGACCTCTATATTAAAAAATCTCTAATATATGTTGATGAGCTCAATGTATATTAATATTCCACTATAATAATTGTCCAGTGCTGTTGCTAACTGAGTTTTATCATCTTGCTAGGAACCACATCCAGCAGCAATACAATGGTAGCTCAAACTGATGGCAATCTGGACAACAAACATACAAGGGATGTTGCTGATGATAAGTAAGTGACATTATGCAATTTTTTTTTTTTTTATTATTCCTAAAAGTAACATAGTGACACACCAAATAAAATTTACAGAACCCCATAAGCCATTGAAAAGTTTTTTGACTAGTGGTAACCAATCATAATCTTTCTTTTGTGTCTCATTCACACGTAAAAATAAAATAAAAGCCCCAATGGATTTGCTCTTTGGAATTTTATTTCTAACAATAAAATGAAAATATTAATCTATAAAAAAAATGTACAGAATTTATAGCAGTTATAATACAGAAGCCAATATGAAGTAGGAATATGACCAGGGGGCAAAATGCCACATAGTAAATCCTTTCACAGATGGCAGATGCTTTGGTATGAGACTTAAACAATTCCCGGGATTGGTATAAATGTATATTCAATAGAAAAGAAGATCAGCAATAGTATAGAAAATGCTATAAGCCATTTAGAAAAACTGTAAATGGACAGCATTATCCTAAGATATCAGCTTAATGGTAGGATGTGACATCATTTCTTCTCAATCCATATGTTTTGCTATTTATATATAGCTTAATTTTAAGAATGATTTCAGTTTAATGGAGAGCACAGTTTGTTTTTTTAATGAAAATTCCTTAACTGACTAAATAGAATGTTTGTTTTTCTTGCAATGGGAGAGAATGGTCTGGCTCTCCAGAATCTGACCCATTTCTCACATTATGTTGATAAACAGCCCAGCCCACACAGAGGAGGACTGAGGATAGTGCAAGATCCTGTTGCACCATGGGAGGAAAGTTCTGCCTGATTCAAAACCTGCAGAGTAGGAATGGATGCACACACAGATATGTTATACATCCCTGTTAAACACAAGGAATCCACAAAGAGCAAGTGTTTTTTTACACAAAAAGGGTTGTTAGATTTCCGAAATTATATTTAGACAGCCATGCCATTTTTCTCTATGGCTCTATTGCAGAGGCTGCCAATGTGCAGCAAGATCAAATCAGTGCATAGGCTTTGGCCAGATGATAGTAGTTGGAAGGCTAACATCACCTTTTGCACCATGTTATATGTTACACCCGTGTTAGGGGGGAAATTTGTAACATGGGGCAAATGCGCGCGCACACACACACACACCTTCATACCTTTCTTCCCTATGACAGCTTGTAGGGGGTGGAGGGCTGTCAGTTTTAGGAATCTGTGAATGAATGAATTACATGTCCTGTCGGTCATCACGACAGCAAGGATTGTAGTTCTCAATGAGGTATGCGTTTGGTAATCGGCGTACTCGTAGGCCATTGACACTTCTTTCAGCTCTCCAAATTAAAGCCTATACAGAGATACGGGCAGAGAGCAGGAGGAAGAGTTTGCAGCAGCATGCTTTTTAGACTTTAAGATCTTGTTGTAAATTTGATTGTTGATAAAATGTATGTGGACTTGTGGTTCTTGATCTTATAATAGATAATTTCCTGTGATTGCAGCAGTATTAAGTTGGAAACTAAGGCTTCACTTGCTAATCTGCTACTGTATGGGAAATGATAATGCATATTAACTGAATGTTCTGCTGCACAATCAATAATTGGCTAATGTATACATTCAAAGGAACAGCCACCTCGTCCCCCTGAGCTTTAGTTTGGACTGTGAGCTGAGAGCACCAGGTCTGTCTGTGTGAGAAATATAGTGGGTCAGTGAATCTGCCAGTCAGCTGCCATTTTCAGAAGAAAGTAAACAATGGCTGCCCTGGATTTTTCGTATGGCAGGGTTACTTTAGGTGTGTTAGTTACCATTATGCAAGTTATCAGACTTTATTGTCATTGTGCTGTGTTCCTTCTACCACATATACTGTTTATATATAACATCTGAACCTGTCTCTTCCCTCTAGAATACAGTGCACTGACATTGCAGATGCATGCTGGCAAAGTGTCTATATATATATATATATATATATATATATATATATATATATATATATATATATATATACACACACACACACACACTATAGCACATGGCATGATGATTTGATGGTGATGGTTTTTAAAGCAGTTTTTTTTTAACTTTGCTTTACATAAAACAAAATAAAGCAAAACTCCTAACTGCATTGAATTGTTAATGTTGTCTGTTGATTTCAACAGTTATCCCCATCTTGATATCTACGGCGGTTTGAATAGCAACCTGAATCGTCAGCACCACAGGCTAGAATCGCGGTACAGCAGTAGCTCTGGAGGATCCTATGAGGAAGAGAAAAGTAATCTCATTACTATCTTGTAGACCTTTAACTGTGCAGTAATGCCTAGTTTAGTTGTAGTTGGACTTACAGGACTTTTCTTTCTAATTGTGTCCTTAATTTATGACATATAGAAGCTTTCAAATCTGATCTCAAGTTAAAATAAAAGCATTGCTTCAGTCATTGTTGAGTGTGCACAAACTCCGTGACAGTTAAAAGACAGCTCACACTCAACATTGCTTTGAAATCACACTACTTCAGCGTGATTTCAAAAGTTGCTAGTCGGTGCAATTTCATGTGCAGCTTGCTGACATTTGTGCAATTTCATGCACAGATGTCAATGCAAGTCGCACATGAAATCACCAAAAATAGTGCAGGTCGGAGTCGCACTGATTTTAACGGTTCCATAGGCACAAATAGGGTGCAACTTGTTATGCAATTTTGAACTGTCAAATGGAATGACACACTGATGTGAACAGGGTGCTTTCTACAGAAGGGAAAGAAAGGACTGGAATGTAATCATAAGTTTACAGACAATGAAGAAAAACCTGCGATTGAATACTTGACTAGTGTTTATTGAAAGAACTGGAACTTTTTCAGGCAAATATTTTCAGTGGGATAAACTTTCTGAGGCAGAATATAAAGCATACAATAACAAAAAATGTTCTGAAAAACAGTAAAGCAGTAGGTGTATTTTTGTGTCTCATATTGTATTAAGGTAGTAACATTATTATTACTTTTGTATTGCAGGCGACTCAATGCCCTTGTTCTCTAACTGGCGTCTCAAAGTGATGGAATACAATCGAGGAGAACCACTACCCTTTCCACCCTCAGGAGGCTGCTGGTCACCTCTTGTGGATTATCTGCCAGAAACCACGTCTCCTGGCACATGTTTGCATAGGTATCCATCACATAATATAATAGTGCTATTAGCTGGTCCTTAAAACTATTATTATTGTATGTTAAATCCATGTTCTGTTTGTAGCATAACATAATTATTTACTTCAATTTCTATCTAGGTGCAACATTGCAGTGATCCTGTTGACAGACCTCATCATTGATCACAGTGTGAAAGTAGAGTGGGGGGGATACCTTCATCTCTTGCTGCACGCCATCTTCATTGGTAATAATGGTTACTTCTACTCACATGTTACATATGTGCTTTCAAGAAAGATCAGCTGATCTACTGACAAATACTATGAAAAATGTTTTCATGTATGTTTTATGGTTTATAGGGTTTGATCATTACCATCCTGAGGTGTATGAGCATTGTAAGCGCCTCCTGCTACATTTATTAATCGTGCTGGGACCTAACACCAGTGTTCAGAGTGTGGCATCTATCCTCCTCAGGAACAGGGAATGTAATGAGCCACGAGTGCTGACTGTCAAAAGCAATGCGCATCTGGAGTACTCCTTTACAGGTAAAGATACATTGGGGGTCTTGGGCATTTATCAAGCAAATTAGCAACACGGTCAATCGCAAATCAGGATGTAACTTGTGCAGCAACGTTTCTTGAACTGTTTTGCAGTTTGATTGCAACCCATGCAATTATGCTGTAAACACCTTGCCCCAGTGACATGACAGGCAGTCTTAAAAAAAAAAAAGAGAAGGCGAACCCTTGCCCCCTCACCAAAACACTCTGGTCTGAGAGCGCTGGTCAGCAGACCTTTTTCAATCATGCTCCTTCGACAACTGCATGACACATGGGACGAATGTCAGCTGGTTTCTATTAGACCGGTCGATGCTGCCCGACATCCGGCCGGGGTGTGTAGAGGGCTTTATTGTGATGATTGGCCTCACTGAATAGGAAGGCTTAGGAGGTAGGGCAGGGCTCACAATTCACAAGAAAAAACAAGTTTTGCATACAGCTGTCTACATCTCAAGAGTATACAGATTGTTTCAACACTGCTTATACTAAGGCTGCTTTCACACTTTAGCGCTAAAAAGAGCGCCTGTAAAGAGCCTCTCCTTTCACTCCAATGTGAAAGCCTGAGTGCTTTCACACTGGAGCAGTGTGCTTGCAGGACGGTAAAAAAAAGTCCTGCAAGCCACATCTTTGCAGCAGAGTATACACCGTTCTTAAAGCGCCCCTGCAGATTAAAATCAATGGGCAGTGTCGCCGGCACATCGCTGCTGCCGTGGCACTTTGTAGGCGGTTTTAACCCTTTCTCGGCCACTAGTTTCAGTGCCCCTCTAGCGGCCGAATAGCGCCGCTAAAATGACTGTAAAGCGCTGCTAAAAATAGCAGCACTTTACTGCCAACACCTCAGTGTGAGAGCAGCCTTAAGGTTAATAATTTTCACTGGGTTTCAACAGGTTTGCTTCAACTGCTTCCCAACTACAACCTGAAGGAAAAGCTGTGTATTGCCTAAGCTTTAAATGTTGTCTACCTGCTGCATACAATGTGTAAACTAGTAATAAATACTAGTGTAAAAACTTTTTTTTTTTTTTTTTATTTCCCAGCGGTCATATGAACAGTTTCTGGTCCTGGGCGGCTGGTGGGAGGAAATTCAGGCAAAGTCCAGAGCATTGGCACTGGAGAAGTGACATCACTGCTCAATGTATTCAGTGCCATTATCGGTTCTCACCAGGCTGCTCAGGACCCAGAGCTGTATGTTCACATGGCCGCTTGGCATAAGATTAAGACAAGATATTTAAACTGCTATTTATTTCAGACAGTATGCAGTATTACTAAACGCAGTAGACAAGCAGCATTTAAAGCTTGCCTTTTTTAAATTCTTTAACTTTCCCCTTTACAATGCCCTGTGCTTAGGAAAGGTAATTTACATCACTTATTTAACACATTTGGGTGACGCTGTTTGCAGCTGCTAGCTGTCAGACAGGTACGTAATTGACAGCTCTGGTTTCTCCTAAGGAGAGACAGAGTTTCCTGATCCTGTGATCAATATGTTAGCTATGACATTATGATCCCATGCAGACTAATGCCGTGTACACACAATCAGAATTTCGGCCAGCAAAAGACTGATGAGAGCTTTTCATCGGAAAATGCGACCTTGTGTATGCTCCATCGGAATTTAGCTGGCCGAATTCCCGCCAGCAAAAATTTGATAGAATGTTTTTCCATCTGGAAAATTGAGAACATGCTATCGGAAATTCCGATAGTGTGTATGCAATTCTGACACGCAAAAACTCTTGCATGCTCAGATTCAACTACGAGATAGGAAGCTATTGGCTACTAGGTTTTGAAATTCCTTTTTCTAGTCCCGTTGTACGTGTTGTAAGTCACCGCGTTCTTGGCGGTCGGAATTTGGTGTGACCGTGTGTAAGCAAGACAGTTTGAAAGTAATTCCGTCGGAATTCCGACAGGAAAACCATCAGAGCTTTTTCCAACGAGAATTCCGATCGTGTGTACGTGGCATACGGGTTTAGTCATAAAAAATAAACCTTGCTCACACCAGTGCGGCTTTGAAATCACGCTACTGCATTGCGATTTCAAAGCTGCAGATCAGTGCAATTTTTGGCCCTCCCGATTTTATTGCGGCTTGAGATTTCATTTAACAGGAGTCAATGCAAGACGCAATGAAATCACAAAAAAGTAGTGCAGGAACCTCTTTAAAAAGTCGCTGCGACTGGAGTCTCAACAATTTGAATAGTTTCATTGCCGGCAATGGGGTGAAATTTGTCATGCAATTTTGAACTGACAAATCACATGACAAATCGCACAGGTGTGAACAAGGGCTTAGCCCATTTCAAAAATAAAACGAATGTAAACATTTGTCAATCTGTATTAAAAACAAAACAACGTTTTTTATTAAAACAATATACCAAATAGCAGACTTATTTGTTATAAAATAATACATAAAAAATTATTAGAATTCTTGGGCCCATTGGTGTCTTGACTCCACAGACGTTTCTGAGATTGCTTGATCATAATAACTTTGATATGCTTACTTGTCATGATTTTGTTCTTGTGATCGCTTTGCTTCTATATGTCTGTGGAAAACCGTAAGTTTTTCTATTTTTGTAAAATTTATTATGGGGAAAAAAAAAAATTTAGTAATGCAAAATAGTCGTAGCGATATAATCCAGTTAACCAGAATATACTGACACTGCTAAATTGTTGGCTTTAGCTTTCAATTACCTGTGCACCAAAAGGTTAAGCAGAATTAAAGAGGAAGTAAACCCTGATGGGTTTACTTCCCCTTTTTTTCCCTGCAAAGGTAAAGCATAATGGACTACTATGCATCGCATAGTAGCTCATTATGTGTCACTTACCTGACACAGGAGCCAGCGAAGTCTCCGCTGTCCCCTGTAGTCCGCCGCATCCATGTTGCTTGTGGCGTCTCGCAGCTCCGACGAATCACAGCGGCGCAACCGCGATGACGTCACTCCCGGGCATGCGCACGGGAGTCGCGTCTCGCAGCTCCGCCGCTGCCATACGGCGAAGCCGCGATGACGTCACTCCCGCGCATGCGCACGGGAGTCGACAAATTTGGCAAATCCATTCTTGGATTTGCCGCATTTAGTGCGCCTGCGCGCCGCTGTCTACGGCGCATGCGCCGTAGACAGCGGTGCCCATTTTCGGGCAAATATCTCCTAAACCATATAGGTTTAGGAGATATTGCTTGGACCTACAGGTAAGCCTTAATCTAGGCTTACCTATAGGTCCAAGTTGTTTGGAAGGGTTTACTTCCTCTTTAAGTGGGGAAAAGTCCTGAACGATGGACGTTTTCAATGCTTACAAGCAAGCTGCTTTTACATGAACATATTCTGAAATGTTTGCTTCCTATCTGCAGGTATTAATGATTTTATACCGGATTACCAGCCTTCCCCTATGACGGACTCAGGGCTCAGCTCAAGTTCTACCTCTTCAAGCATAAGCTTAGGGAATACAAGCACTACTGTTCCCCACCTCCAGACCACTATCCTCAATGAGGTTGATCTCACTGTAGAGCAAGATGAGAAGGTGAAAACCCTCATAGAGTTCATTACATCAAGGTACGTCTTTAGCTTTTTCCGATGTTTGACAATATGCTCTGTAAATGTTACCCATTCCTTTTGACCTCATTTGTGTATTGTCTTCTAGGAAAAGAGGACCGTTGTGGAATCATGAAGATGTTTCTGCAAAAAATCCCAGTATAAAAAGTGCTGAGCAACTTACAGCATTTTTAAAACATGTAGTCTCTGTTTTCAAGCACTGTAGATCAGGTGAGTCTATGGTAGAGTTTAAATTCTGATCAGATACATGGTTACGTTTTCTACAATTGCCCTAAGTTTCCGGCTCCTGAAATAATGTGGATAACCTCTACATGTATGGTCTTCTTGAGGTGACGGCATTTATTTTCTCTCGTTGCTTACATTGTAAATTGTGCCAAGGTTTGCTTTACATTCTTAGGTTTTAAGACAAATATTTATATGACATTTCCCTTGCCATATTTTGTACCAACCACAAGTAAATTGACTTAAAACACTCCTTACACTTGCTCATCTTACAACAGCAGTTAGCTGTCAGTTCTATCTAACACTAAGGCTAGGCTCACACCTAAGACGGCCGCAGCTCGCAGCAGGGGTCCATTTTGTCCCTGTTTTCCATATCGGGGATGAATTTTTGCCTGAGTTTGGCCCTGAAATGGAGCCAAAGGCGCACAGGACTCCTGTGCAAGCTGCTCCACAGCCGCCCCGGAGATATGTGAACTGGCTCCATAGAGAGCCAGGCACAATCTCCCGTCATGCGAAATGGATGTGGAGAAACCCACATCCAATTTGCACTAGTGTAAACCTAGCCTTAAAGTGATTCTAATGGCTTTCTTTTAGAAAAAATATAAAAATCATACTCGCCTGCTCTGTGTAATGTTTTTTCAAAGAGCGGCCCAGATCCTGCTCCAGGTCCCCTCCGCCAGTGTGCCTGACCCCTCTCTCCTGCACCCAAACAGGCTCGTTGCCAAGCCGTGGCTCTGCACGTCTATTCACACACAGAGCCACATTCGGTCCAACCCCCTCTCTCTCCCCTTATTGGCTCACTGGCCGTGATTGACAGCAGCGGGAGCCAATGACTCATGGTGCGGTCTCAGCCAATGAGGAGGGAGAGTCCCTGGAGAGCTGAGGCTCTCGTGCACATCGCTAGATCGAGATTCGGCTTGACTAAGTATTGGGGGTGGTCTGGGGGGAACTGCTGCACAGAGAAGGTTTTTTATGCATTTTATGCGTGAAGGTAAGAAAAACCTTGAGACTTTAGAACCACTTAAGGCTGGGTTCACACTGCTGCGGGGGGAGATCCAGATGTGATTCGCACCGCAAATCACATCCGATCTCCGTAGCGATGCAAGTTCAGCCATACAGATAGTATGGCTGAATTCGCATCGCTCCCGCAGCAAACTCGCACGGGACCCTTTTTTTGGTCCGCAACAGAATCGGATCGCATGGGGGTTCACACCATGCGATCCGATTCCTGTGCGAGTCGGCAGATCGCACTGCGATATGCGGACGGATCTGGGGGTGTCATTAACATATCATTGACACTCCCAGCCGTCCGCATAGGGCAGTGTGAACTGCTGGCGGGAGTAATGCGATGCGGGAAAACGCCGCGGATTCGCGGCGTTCCCGCATCGCAGCGGTGTGAACCCGGCCTTAAGCTGGACATAGATATTTAAGAAAAATCTTACAAAAAGTCTCAGAACTTTTGTTTGTTGTTCAAAACAGTTAGTTTGTTTTTAACATTTTGGTTTTGTAATGAATGGGCTTTCCTGAATGAAAACGACATACACTATTATAAAATGTGTTTGTTCAGGAAAAACGTTCTATCCAGCTCTTTCTAATTTTCTCATCAGTGTGGTTGAAAAGAAATGGTGATTTGACCCCACTAATGATTAGCAAAACAAATTAACTTTTTTTTTTCTCAGAGCCGTCTTTCTCCAAGAATATATGTTCAAAATTCCACCCAGCTTGAGGGACATATTTATTCTGCTCATAAATATTCTCGGTAAACTATTCCAAATATTTTGATTTTGCACTGGTTGTATCCATGTGCTTATTTTTATCCAAAGTCCATGATTAGGGCTGGGTAGGATGTACTCACATCAAGATGTAATTTACAGTTCATTTATAGAAGGAATCTCAAAACTTTTGTAACAAAGGGCCAGTTTACTGCCCTTCAAACGTTAGGGGGGCTGGACTGTGGCCAGTGGGAGTAGAAAATGCCTTGGCCTTCGGTGAGAGTAAACAATGCCGTAGACTTGGTGTTCAGTGGAAGTATAAAAAAATTACAAGGTTGGTTTCAGTAGGAGCAATGGCGCCCCATCATTGGTTTCAGTGGGAGGAATAATTCCATGTCATTGGAGTCAGTAGGAGGAACAGTACCCTATCATTGGTGTTAGTGGGAGAAAAACTGCTCCATCGTTTCAGTCAGTGGGAGGAATAATGCTGCATTATTGGCATCAGTGGGAAAATTAGTTACCTATCTCTGGTGTCAGTGGAAGGAACATTTTCCCCTTAGTTGGTGTCAGTGGGAGGAAGAGTGCCCCATCGTTGATGTCAGTTGGAAGAATGTTACCCCATCTTTGGTGCCAGTGGGAGGAATAGTGCCCCATCATTGGTGTCAGTGGAAGAATTAGTTCCCTATCTCTTGTGTCAGTGGAAGGAATATTACCCCATTTTTGGAGTAAGCAGGAGGAATAGTTGCTGTCAGAGGGCAAATTAGTTCCCTATCTCTGGTGTTAGTGGGAGGAATAGTGCCTCATATCAGTGGAAGGAATAGTTCCCTGAGGGCTGGATAAAGGAAAAAAGGGGCATGTTTGGCCCGTGGGCCAAAGTTTGGAAACCTCTAATCTATAGCACTGACAGAACAAGCAGTCGACTATTGTAGTTACAAGTAATTAACTCTTGTTAGGTCTATACACTGTGTTATATAAACATTTCAATGGATTTGGGTCTATACACTGTGTTATATAAACATTTCAATGGATTTGGGTCTATACACTGTGTTATATAAACATTTCAGTGGATTTTGAACATAAAACTTTTTTATTCAATTGAAAAAGGCTGGTTCTAGTAAGAAAAACTTTTATTCTCCTTTCCAGTAGAACTCAACCTTGTTCTGTTCAATCATTCAGTGCGTTTTACTCCTTGCCCACTGGATTTAGCTTATTGACAGTAGGCTTGGATATAAGAGAAGCAGAGGCAAACCAATGATTTTTGTTTGTTTACCAGCCAGACTTAACAACTGTCAGTGAAAATACAGCCATCTCATATACGGACATATAAAACTTATATTGTTATTGCCATTGTCAGCAAGTTCAGAACAAGAAAAAAACAAGTAATACTTCTGTGTAAAGAGGTGATTCTATCAGGAGTGTTGCTGGGCTGCTAGTTATTATGTATTACAGTTTCTGGTTAAGGAAATCCATCGGATTTTTCCAATGCTTGTCTGGCCTTGTTCTGGGACTTGTGCCCTTAGGTCAAAGAGCACATTCTAGAACAAACTGGTCAAAGAGCACATGCTGCACACCAGTGGTACAGTCTACATTAGGCAGATATGGCACTTCTGGGTAACCTAGATAAATAACCTTGTTTATGTGCATCTGAGTTGTTATACGGCTGAATGTCGCAAACGTATAGGTCTCTGTTTAATGCAGTGGTAATTATTTCATCCTGTTTTTGTAGGGTTCCAGCTCGAGCACCATCTCAGTGAGGTTGCACTGCAGACGGCTCTGTCCTGCTCATCCCGCCATTATGCTGGAAGGTCGTTTCAGATCTTCCGGGCTCTCAAGCAGCCTCTCTCGGCACAGACCCTATCAGATGTTCTTTCCAGGCTGGTAGAGACAGTGGGAGATGCAGGGGAAGAAGCACAGGTAATATTACAATTTATGATTGATATTTATTTGTATGATACACTAATGGAAGGTTATTGAATATGATTCTTTAACCTCCCAGCAGTACATGTTCTAATCACTTTGATAATATGACACTGGACAGTACATGTCTTGGTTGTAGCTCTTTCTACCTTTATTACTTTGAATTACACATCGGGGACTTTTTACATTTTCTTCACATCTGATTTTTATTTGTGCATGATGAGTTTTTTTGTCACTGAAGTCAATGGTACTGTTTGCTTTTCTTCCATGTTTGTAACTATTTATCGTACATGTACAATCTGTTTGCCATTTTAAATCTCACTTTAGCTTAGCAGTGATTATGAGGATGAGTTGCATAAGTGAAATATTGATATTTTTTTTTTTGCTTCTTTTCTAGGGTTTTGTCATTGAACTTCTTCTAACACTAGAGTCAGCTATTGACACATTGTCAGAAACTATGAAGCATTATGACCTCCTGACTGCACTTGCTCAGTAAGTTTGTTTGTTCCCTCTCTAAGGGTTCAACCTTGTTTTGTGAGATTCTTTTATCTTTTATTCCCGTCTTCATTAGAATAGTCCCCTTCTATTCCCTTTCCTGTGACAAATCAAAATTTTAGATTTTTCCCTCACTCTAAGTCCCAGTGACTCTGATCATCAAAGGTTGAATCTCCCCAGTGGGGATACAGACAGCAATAAAAATCTAACTAAGATTCTTACTCCATCCA
This sequence comes from Lithobates pipiens, assembly GCF_037356315.1. Classification (NCBI taxonomy): domain Eukaryota; kingdom Metazoa; phylum Chordata; class Amphibia; order Anura; family Ranidae; genus Lithobates; species Lithobates pipiens. The sequence goes on from NW_027507718.1 coordinate 411,120,781, forward strand.
AAACAAAGGAAAACAAATGGCTTTAAGGAGATTTAATAAGGAAAACTCATCCCCATCCCTATTCCATCAGTGCTTTCTGTTGCTTTGTAGGAACAGCCTCTGATCTTTTGATTTTATTTTTACTTTCTAGATTGGGTGGTGTTGCTCATTTCCCCTCCATTTCTTAACAGCCAGGAATCTTAGAATTTATATCCTACCAGATTACAGGCAGCATGGCAATGGGATCATTGTACTTCTTACTACTTGTGGCACGTTTTAGATGCATTTAGAAAGCATTACTAGCTGAGATAATACAAATATCCATGCAATAAAAAAAACAACAAAGGGGGCATCTGGCAAGCGTTTTTAAATGAGACGCAAACGCACACATTTTTTTCCAAAAACGTACTGTTTAACGCATTAGGTGCATTAATAGGTGCTCAAATTTCTTTGCATGTCTATATGAGCCCTTACAGACAAACAAAAGACATGCCTTGTAAAACCTGCCAATACCCAAAAGCTGTTTGTGAGGTGTGCGGTGAGGGGGCTTTAAATTGTAAAATTAACTGTTAAAATCATTAAATGCAGGCACCAATACAAAACATCTCTATTCATGTTGTTGGTATAAACCTTTAACAGAGGTGTGCTCTTTGTTATCATCTAGCATGCCCCATGAGTCTTTAAACATGGGATGCTTGAATGCAGGGGTTTGCCAAGATTTGCAAACAAAGGGCCAGTTTACTGTTCTTTAGACTCTAAAGGGGCCGGGTTGTGGCCGGGGGGGGTAGAAAATGTCCCAAACCCAACATCAAAACTTGTGGTTTTTTTTATGTGGTCAATGACCTGTGGGTCATTCATCAAACCACGTGTTCTATATAGTTCAGGGGTAACGTGCTGAAAACACACCTAAAATGCAATACACCAAAACGATGTACTGCATAGATGTGAACTGGCCCTAAGTTGGCATAATTAGAACCTGATATTTATACCTGGTTTGGGCCTGCTGAGCTGCCACATGTGGGAAGGGGGGAGGTGGCGGCAATGCACAGCTTCCAATCTTTCATATATGCATCTTGGAGTATGTGTCTTGCTTCTTTCACACTTTTGGTTTTTCTGATATTTACTTTCTAGGGCCAGTTTCTCTCAACCCATTACTACCACCCATCCCTCCCACCCTACACTATATGTCCTCTTCTAACTATGTAACAAAAAAGATCTGAATCTTACCCAGACAACATATACTTTGTAAAAATCCATCCTAGACTTTATATTTTAAATTCACAGCTGTGACAAACTACTCAGCCTTTAAGGTGGTTCTAGAGGCTCAAGGTTTTTTTTTTTTTTAACCTTCATGCCATCTATGCATGAAGGCAAACAAACTTCTCTGTGCAGCAACCAGCCCCCACTAATACTTACCTGAGCCTGATCTTCCTCCATCCCTGTGCACTCTCGGCTCACACTCGCCTCTCTGGGGACTCTCACTCCTCATTGGCTGAGACCGCAGTGGGAGCCATTGGCTCGCTCTGGTGTCAATCACATGCATTGCGCTAATGAGGAGAGAGAGGGGTGGGGCAGAGCCACAGCTGTTTTGTGTGAATGGACACGCAGAGCAGCAGCTTGGGAGTGAGCCCGCCTGGGTGCCCCCATAGCAAGCTGCTTGCACTGGGGGCACTCGGCAGGAGTGGCCAGGCGCACCGCTGGGGGACCCGGGAGAAGGAGGATTGGAGCTGCTCTGTGCAAAACCACTGCACAGACCAGGTAAGTATAACATGTTTATTATTTTAATGGAAAAAAAATGCAAAGCTTCACTATCACTTTAACCGATACCTGAATGCGCACTTGCTGTTAGGAATCATTGTACTACAAAAGCCATTGACACAATATTCTTTACAAAAGATTTTTACTGTCAAATTTCAACATGTTACACCGGAAAACCCACAATAAAATCAGATTACTCAGAAAATATAGGGCCAGTTGAAATGTGATTTAATATTAGGTTTGTTTCTTCTTTATGCTATGTCATGTAAACGCAGTTTTTCTTTTTTCTTTTTTTTATATGTTTTTACTTAAGATGATGTGTGTGATAGATCCTTCTAGTAAATAGTTTTTTCCTTTTTATTCTGTAGCACCTCATACCAAGAGCCAATGATGGGCAATAAGAATGCTGCAAACAGGAAGAGCACCGGGCAGCTGAATCTAAGCACAAGTCCTCTTAGTAGTGGCAATTTCATGGCATACTGTAACAATGCTAGAAGCAACTCTTTGAGGCTAAGTTTAATGGTTGACCGCCGTCTGGACCGGCGGCGGAGTAACACACTGGATATAATGGATGGCAGGATAAACCATGGGGGAAGTTTAGCAAGGACTAGAAGCCTTTCCTCCCTGCGAGAGGGAGGGATTCATGATGTGCAGCCTGCTACTGATCCCACCAATCTCATGGCTACTATTTTCTGGATAGCGGCATCCTTGCTGGAGTCAGACTATGAGTATGAGTATTTACTTGCTCTTAAGTTACTCAACAAGCTGTTCACTCACCTGCCACTGGATAAGTCTGAAAGCCGGGAAAAGATTGAGACGGTGCAGAACAAACTGAAGTGGAATAATTTCCCTGGTTTGCAGCAGCTTTTCTTGAAGGGTTTTACCTCCATTTCTACACAGGAAATGACTGTACATCTGCTCAGCAAGCTTATAACCGTTTCTAAGCACACCATAGTGGATCCACCCCTGCTGAGTGGTGAGTGGTGATATCAATTCTGGGAGATCCATAAGACAGCCATGTTTGCCTAATAGATATCTGTACTGTGCTTCCAGCTTATCAGTTCTTAATTGTAATTGTGCTTTACTGTTTTGCTTCATTAAGCCTATTTTAAACTGAGACTTTTAAAGAGGAAGTAAACCCTGATGGGTGTTACTTCCTCTTTCATTTCCTGCAAAGGCAAAGCATAATGGACTACTATGCATCGCATAGTAGTCCATTATGTGTCACTTACCTGACACAGGAGCCAGCGAAGTCGCCGCTGTCCCCTGTAGTCCGCCGCATCCATCTTCTTGGTGGGGTCTCGCAGCTCCGCCGCTGTCATTCGGCGAAGCCGCGATGACGTCACTCCCGCGCATGCGCACGGGAGCCGACACGCGCGGCAGCTCCGTCGTTGAGAATGCTGCGCTCAGTGCGCCTGCGCGCCGCTGTCTACGGCGCATGCGCCGTAGACAGTGGTGCCTCTTTTCGGGAAAATATCAGATATTTCTTGGACCTACAGGTAAGCCTTAATCTAGGCTTACCTGTAGGTCAAAGTGGTTTGTAAGGGTTTACAACCACTTTAAGCTGGCCATGGTTGGTCGGAAATTCAGCAAGTTTAGCAAGGACCTGTTGGATTTTGTTACATCCATGGTCTGTCCCATTTGAGAGGAGCCAAGCTAGTGATCAATTTCTATCAAACAGGAATGTTGAAAAATGTGTGTTCGATCAGCACATGCAGCCAAACAGCTACAGTGCTAATCGGTGTATTCTGGCAGCAGAGAACTCCTGCTGTCAGAATACAATAGCACAGCGTGGAGGATTCCTTCATCCAACCTCATATGTGTGGATAAGGGAATAACTTTGTTATCTTTGTGTTTTTTTGATCAACTGGCTTGCTAATTAAGAAAATTTTAATTTAATTAAAAAAAAAACGAATCATCTATGGACAGCTTTACAAATGGTAGGTGCCTTGTACTGATTTTTTTTTTTCCTATTCAGCCAAGTTTCTAAATTGTACTACTTGACATACAAACCTGTATATGAAATGCCATAAAAAAAGTAAAATGCAGCAATTTGTGTAGTACTTGTAGTGCTAATTCTGTAGGTATAATAAATCCGACATGGGTTTTAGCAATCTTTAGCAATCTTCTTTCAGCATTAAGTGAACCCAGGGTGCGCTCAGTGCTGAGCATTTCCCTTATTTAATCAAAGTGCATCACTATTTGTCTGAAAAAAGTAACGGGAGACTGTCTCCCACATATCAATCTGCTATACACAGTGGAAAAACAAGAACAAGAAAAAACCCCTGTGTGGGACTTTAAAATATAATGTTTATTCATACAAAAAAGCAAAAACAGACGACTAGCATCTGAATAAATACACAGTACAATGCAAGAAAAAATTATTATTGGAACATCACAACAACATTTGTGCTCTCATGAAAGTAGGACACCCCAAAACCCAACGCGTTTCCAGTTTTGCTTGAAAACTTTCATCAGGGGTAGAGAGTAAGATGAGATGCAGTGTAATTAAAGCTCATGATAGAGCCAATCCTCAATAGGATGTGAGCATGTAAAATGCAGCTGCAGTTGGGCCCCAAGGACAAGGTCCCTAATGAGGAAGTTAGTGCACCCCTCCACAAAGTATACAGACTGATGTGAAGTCAAGAATCCACCACCTCCCTGTAAAGCGTGACGCCTAGATCAGATGCAGCCCGGGCTGTGGTTCGGATCCACGTTGGTGGGGATTTTTACTTTACCCCCTTTAATTGACTGGGAGGTGGTGGATTCTTGACTTAGAATTCACATCAGCCTGTATAATAAACATTATATTTTAACAGTTTCATCGCATGTGTCGGTGGTCTGCCAAAGTCCCACACAGGGGGTTTTTCTTGTTCTATATTTAGGGATGGGACCGCCACACTGCTGTTTCTGACTCAGTGGGAGACACTTTTTCTTGTACCCAGTGGAGAAACAAGGGGTCTACTTAGATCTCTGATGCTTCCATAAAGTGGACCTGTGACCTTAATAAAATTTAAAAAATGCATACATAATTTTTTACAGGTATATACATCAGCAGCACTTTACATGTATACTGTACATTTACATCAGTCCCTGCCCTCAAGGGGCTTACAATCCAAGGTCCCTAACTCACATTCATTCATGCACATTCTAGGGCCAATTTAGACAGGAGCCAATTAACCTACCAGCATGTCTTTGGAGTGTGGGAGAAAAACGGAGTACTCGTGGGAAACCTACGCAGGCACAGGGAGAAATAGGCAAACTCTAGGCAGGTAGTGTCATTGTTGGGTTCTGAACTAACGACCCTAGCGCTACTAAGCAAGGAGCGCTAGCCACTTGGCCACTGTGCTGCCCATGTATATGCATATTTAGCACAGCTACATACACATGCATATAGTTAAGATATTTGGGCATACAGCACACCCTAAATACACTTTGGCGTCGTCGTAAATTGTGTTGAGGCATTGTGAGGCATTAAAACTAAATAGATGAAACCGTAAAGATTTTTTTTTTTTTTAGTACATGTCACTTATGTACAATTCAGTTCACCAAAACGTACTTTTAAATCGGCACAGATTTGTTATCAACTCAATAGTTTCCTTTTTGATACTTAGTAAAATTATCTGAAATGATGTTTGTGTGTTATAGCAATTCATGGGTAGAGGTGAGCTTGGCATCCTTTTGAACTCCTCTCTAGCCAAACTCTGAACGGGCACTTTTCCTATTACGATTATAACCTCATATCTAGCTGAACTTGTGCTATTTTCTTGCTCCCAATGGGTTGTGGGTCATTCCCTCCCCACATCCCACCTAAAGAGAGAGTTGGCCTGTGAAGCGGGTATGACCCAGCCCACAGCCCATTGGAGTAAATAATATCTCATATCTAGTTCAGCTAGACTTGAGGACACCCGAGCACATGTCTGTTCATGGGTATTGCAGAGCTGTAGTGAAATGTGTGGCCAGTTTGGCCCACTGTAGGGTTCACCATAGTAGTATACAATTATCTTATTATGTCAGACTACAGACTTTTGTATATCGTTTGTTGTAATAAAGGATATTATTGCTTGTTATATAGTAATGTGATTATCTTTCAGTGTGGCTGACAATGTTCTATTTTGGCAGGCTTTCCACTTAATATTTTGTGCCTATTACCACATCTAATTCAGCATTTTGACAACCCAACGTCATTCTGTAAAGAAACAGCCGAAAGGATAGCAAAGGTCAGTAAACATGAACACGTTTACATAGAAACTTATTAGGGTGGTAGAAAAAAAAACAATACTATTGAGTCTTCCCCTTTTTCTAATTTGCTTATTTGTTTTAGGCATCATGCACACTAGGCATTAAGCCTCTATGCATGATATGCTGGAGTTTTTGGTGGGGGTGGAAGACACAGGCACACCGTTCAGCTCAACCACTGCTAGCAGCTTGTAAATCTCTGAGGGAATGCGCCCAGGGAAGAAGACTGTGCGTTCTGGACATTGATCCCTGTTCACATACTGTTCTTAAGGGCTCGTTCACACCATACGTGCATGAAAACTGATGGGAAAACCACGCAGATTTCACTTGTAGACATGAGTTTACATCAGTTTTCATGTGTTTCAGGCAGTTTTTATGCACATTGACATCAGTTTTCATGCCTATCAGTTATGTGCCCTGTTCACACCACAGTGGTGATGTCACATTAGTTTTTTTTTTTCTGGGCAGAAAACTGCATACATGTTGCATATTCCTGTGCATAAAGAAATCTGCATGTGATACTAGTGTTGTGGTGCGAACAAAGCACATTAAGTACAAATTTTTTTTGTGCCCTTACCAAACGTGTGCAGAAAAAGTGACATTTCTGCACTTGGTGGGAACGAGGCTTTAAAGTGGTTCTAAAGGTAGAATTTTTTTTTTATCTTAATACAGATAATACATATAGAGAGCCTTGGCTGTCCTGATACTCTCCCTCATTGGCTGAGACATTGGCTTCCACTGCTGTCAAAGTCAGTGAGTCAATGAGAGAGAGGGGGCGGAGCCACAGCTCCGTGTCTGAATGGACACGCAGAGCAGCCTGCTGTGGGGGCACTCCTCAGGAGGGTGGGTCAGGAGCGCTGGCGAGGGACCCACAAAAAGGAGGATATGGGCTGTTCTGTGCAAAACCACTTGCACAGAGCAGGCAGTAAGCATAAAATGTTTGTTATTTTTAAAATAAAAAAAGAGACTTTAATATCACTTTAATGTTAGTACCACTCAGTGCATCATCCAACCGCAGCAGCTTTCAACCTCTGAGTTTTGTAGGCTGCTGGCACTTGGGCCTGTGCCCTCTAGCCACATGAACACACCAGGATCTCATGCAGCAGGGCTGAACACTCAGTATGCATAAGGCCTTATTTTGTTTTAACCTTTTTGTTTGATCTTTGTTTATCCCAAGCATTTTTAACAAGTATACTAATTAATCAGAGTATAGGGTCATTAGGATGCACGGTTTTTAGAGTCATCATACTTGGCTTCTGAAAATCACTGTATTCCTTATCGTGTAGCTTCAATATATTGAAGACAGAGAAGCATTAAATAGCTTCTGATGAATTGCTGTTGGTTGCTGCCTTAGTTTTTGCCTGTTGTAAAAGATTTACTGCCTGTTTTATGCTGTGAATATTAAGGTGACTCTGTCAATTAGAGAAGTGTGAGGGCTTCTGCCTATTGAAATTGTCTGATATATCTGAGGTCAGTAATTTTGAATCAGAGGCCCAGAACAAGTATGCTGTAAAGGAGTGTCGGAGTTCCTTTTCTGTGTACTTGTTCAGGTAAAGAATAACCGCTTGGAATGTAGTAGCACTCTCAGATGTAGGTGAGAAAAAGCAGTCTCTCCTATTCCCCATGACCAATTCCTCTTTAAAGAGCATTGCCCCTGGATAGAATGGGAAAGTGTTAACAACACATGTCAAGTTTGAGTCTATTCTTGGGGTGTAGCTCCTTATTTGCAACACAACCTTTGCAGGGGTCCTAACCTTTCCCTGCTTTATCCGATATACAATAAAATTGTGGAGTTGGGCATTACACCTACACATAAAATGTATATACAGTATTAATTTTTAATAATATGTTGGTAATATGTAAAGCAATGTAGCTGGCTGATGTAAAAAAAAAAGAAAAAATTGAACACTCTCCAAATCTTGTTTGGGGTGGTAGTGCAGTATTAGGTTGCCCACCTTCATTACTTGTGTTTTTATGTAATAGGTTTGTGCAGAAGAGAAGAGTGCCACCTTAACAAATTTGGCCCATATGATGAGCCTTTACAGCACACACAGTTACTCCAGAGACTGTGCCAATTGGATCAATGTTGTGTGTCGATATATCCACGATTCCTTTTCGGATATAACCTTCAGCCTGGTCACTTATCTCGCAGAGGTAAGAATGGAAGTTGGATATTGTACTGGCTGTGACCATATGACAGACTTATCCCCATGTTATGCTTAAATCCATTTTCATTGGAAAGACACATTTTACAGACAGATTTTTTTTTAAGTTTACATACCACTGGAAATGCAGTAAATGTTACATCCTTTTTACCTAGATAGCAAATATACTTAAAGTGGATGTAAACCCGAATTTTTTTTTTTTATGTCATTTAATTTATGATTTTCTATCATTTGAGCCCAGTCTTGCCACAAAGAGTTAATCCAGCTCTGAGCAATCCTCTTTTATTGTTCAGGGAGATAAATCTTGACAAACAGAGAAAAACTTTGTCAAATCCTCCCCCTTGCTGTGAGTGACAGGTGATTTACATATCTTGTGCACTAGCCTAAGAGACGTGCATTATTTTTTAATTCCCTCCCACTCCTTTCTTCTGCTGCTCTGCAAGGATTGGCTGTTCCACAACTCAGCATGATTTGGCATGCTGAAGTAATGTGGGGACATTTCTGGGTTTTGACTGGATGTTAGTGATCGTAGCAGAAGTTCAGTGTAAGAAATACACAGGAGAAAATGCATGTTGATAAGAGGAGAGTAGAGGTGGGCGGGGAGTCTACTGACATCACAACTCCACCCATTGAGCCCTGGAAAACAGACCCACCCACAAAATCTGCAGTTTTTCAGGTCTCATAGCGGACAGAGGGGAGACATTTGACAGATAAGTATACGTGCAGGAGGCATGTAAACCTTCTAGATTACCAATATTGCAGTAGTTTAGAAAGGATGAGAGTGGCTTTACATCCACTTTAAGGCACACTGTGCTGTACTGACTTAATGAATAACCATGAATTGCTTAACCCTTTTGTTGCTCAGATTAAATCATTGCCTGTGTTATAACTCATTTTTGATCAGTCCCAAAGTAGCTGCCTCATCCTATATATGTATGTTGTTTTTGTCCAGAGACTTGAGTTGCCCAAATATATGGTTTTATTGGAATTTTATGGAATTGCTTCTATTTCAAATATTGTGTGAATGTATATTACTTCCTGGGGGGGGGGGGGGGGGGTGCGCAGGTTTTGGAGATAGGTGGACGAGAGGATTTGGATGCTCCCATTAACAGCATGTCTGTGTTTTTTTGTTTTTTTATGGTGGTCTACTCTACTGAGAAGTTTTTTTCTTCAAGAACGCAAGTTTCATCAACCAACATCTCTTTAGTTACTGCTGGAGCTGATCTCTATATGCAGCTATCTGGATCTGCATATGCTCAGCAATAGCTTTGGAGAATGTACCTGGACCCTGCATTTGGACGATTGGTGAATAGGTGGAGCACTGAGAGTTGCTTATCAGAATTGTTGGCCAGCTTTATTTATTCTTATTTTCCATTGTTTTATGTGGGAAGGATTCATGAGTTCCCAAGGCTTAGCCTTATACCTTGAGCTGCATTGTCACTGCCTTGCAGTGCAAAATGTCAGCTCCCAGATACACAGGGAACAGTTCCGCTGTTACAAACCCGATTGCTGACTATTAGACCGCAAGCGTACTTCCACTCCTAACCCTACATAATCTATATTTGATTTGCCTTCAGAATCTATATTTGATTTGCCTTCAGCCTTCAGAGAAGCTGTCTCATGAGTAGCCCTACATTCTTGAATAGTTTAATACAGTGTAACTTCTAAATCCCAAGCAACTTCAATTACTCCCAGCCTTAGAGAAACTGTTTCAGCTCTTATTGATACTGTGAACACCACCGTGAAATCAGAAGAACAGCCTGCAGCTTCCATCAGTGCTGCTAACTGTTTAGGATTACATAAATGCCCTAAAGCTGGACATACAATGATAGATAAAAATCCAGCCAATTCCTTAACAGTGTAAATGAATGAATCCACCACGGGTCCTAGTGTATTTTCACAGGTGGTCCCGCTGGCTGTCAAAATACCTAAGCAGTGCCTGCATCTGATTGGATACAGCCATTGTTCTGTACAGTTTTCTGACTGGCTTCTTTGAACTTTTCTTCAAGAGATTTTGAGTGGAGTGAATTTTGGCTGATTCATGAGGATATATTGTATTAACAGGTTAGGGCTACCAAGGCTATCCCGATGCATATGTTGGTCCCAGATTTCCTTTATGGAGATTGGGACACTCCTGATAAGCTTTTCATGCCTAAACATTTGACAACTCTTTACCCATTTGAGGAGTCCTTTTTGAAGAGTGTTCCATGCCTTGAGTATCCCATCCTAATAAAGCACTAACAGCTCCTATAGAGGATGCACCTGTTTTTAAGGATCCCATTGATCAGAATTTGGAGAATCTAACTGTTGAGACCAGGGGTATCTCTGAATCAGTGATTCCAAAAAGTCAGGATTTCTACTCCCTGCTAGGTCTACCCTAGCCCGTCGAACGCATAACTATTGGTATGAGGAAAGAAGTTTTCATTCCAGGAAATACTCAATAGAGTGAAACCCCACCTTTTTTAAATCAGGGCCCAAATCAGTAGTTGGCCCTGAGTACCAATCAAGGGCCTTGCTGTCTTGTTTCAGAGACCCCTAGTTTATCTTTTTGATTGAGACTTTTGTTCAAGGTGCTTCTCATGTAGCCCGGCTGTGCGTTCATCTGTATTACTGTGGGATCTTAATGTTGTTCTTACTGTAGAATCCATTTCTTAGAATTCATTGAAGGACACAGGTCCCGCCCGCCCCTATGTGTCTATGATCTTCCCCTTAGTATTGCTTTTCTACAAAACTGAGGCATGCTGGGGAGTGGGAAGTGTTGTACCTTCAGGTCACTGTTTTTTTTGTTGGCCAGTGTCCAAACCCTCTTGTAAACTGCAGTATAACCAATTTGCATCCCTCAATGAACTCCAAAAAAAGGATTTTCTGGTAAGTGAAAAAAATCAGTCCATTTTAGTTATTTATTTTTGTTTAGCTAAAGCTGTGAATGTTGTGGTAAATTGATTATATTTAAGGGTCAGTCCACCTAAAGCAGATCGTTCAATTTTTGGGTAGCAGCAAAATCATTTTACATCTTAGCAAGTAGGTTGTCTCTAGTGGAGAAATCTCTATCTGAATAACCAGGCGCATACCTGCTGCATTTATTATAAGGAATGTCAGGGGTGGGTGAGCAACATTCCTTTTTGTCAATGGACTTTCCCATTTTATTCCACAAGTAATCAGTTTGTGTTTCTTGTCTTTGTCTTACAGCTCCTGGAGAAGGGCCTGTCCAGCATGCAGCAGTCATTACTGCAGATCATCTACAGCCTCCTCAGTCATATTGACCTCTCCACTGCTCCTGTGAAGCAGTTTAACCTTGAAATTATAAAAATCATAGGAAAATATGTTCAGGTAGGGATTTTTTTCTAGATTTAGATTTATCGGGTGTGTGTCTGTGTGTATATATATATATATATATATATATATATATATGTGTATGTATAAATATATATATATATATATATATATATATATATATATATATATATATATAAATATAAATGTGTGTGTGTGTGTGTGTGTGTGTGTATATATATATATATATATATATATATATATATATATATATATATACATACAGACGCACACAGCAAGGATTTTCATTGTTGTATGTGCACTATTACATGCATTCTCCTCTTCAGTGCAATGGCAATTGTCCCCAGAGCAAGGGACTGGTTTGCATTCACAATGTCATTCATTTAATGTGCTCAAGAGGTTTTTGTTTTGTTTTTTCTTTTTCCTGTTACCCATAAAAGCCAGATGTTTTATGACTTGTAATTAATTTCCAATATCCTGCTCTGACAGAAGCATTTATTTTTTGGCTCCCGTCAAAACCACAACATTCTATAATGCAAGGTTCTGTGCAGGAAAGCCCTAGAGCACTAAGCCAGCTTGATGCAAACTGCTTTATATAGCTTTGTGCTTGGCTGGAACACTTTATTCAGGAGCACTCAAATGAAAACACTGAAATGAGGTCAGCTTAGCAGTACCAGCAATACCATTCTCAGAACTATATGTGACTGTAGAGATGTACAATGCAGCTTTTCAGGTCTCGGGGTCTGCTTGTATCCCACAGAAGAAAAGTCTTAAAGGGGTTTTAAACACAAAACTAAAATTGTAATATATTGCAGCTGTGCATGCAAAGTGAATATGACTGAAAGTGACTTTTTCCTTTATTGAAGTGAATGCGACTGGAAGTGACTTTTCCTTATTGATTAGCTGCTGCACTTGCAGGGTTCTAATGAAGAAAGTTGCCGGGTCTCAATCTCCCTTTGAGGGAATCTCAACAAAAATTAAGTTTTTGTTGAAGGGGGTGACCAAATTCAGATTTTTTTTCTTAGTGCAGACATCTTGGAAAATGAATACCTTTCTGGGGGGCATACCGTACACCAGCTGTGTACAAAATGCGTGCAGGTTGCTATATTGCAATAATTTTTTTAGAAAATGACAGCGCTGCAAATCAAATAGGAATGGTCATTTACATTTGTGTCATGCATTTGTGATTAAAGTCATTCATTTACAATGTGACTTCTGTATCAATTGTATATGCTATATTTTTTTTTATTTACTTTTTTTTGGGGGGGGGGGGGATTTCCAGTTAAAATCATAGTTACCCTTTAAATGTGGTGGCTGTATTAGGTTTTTCTTTCTTTTTTTTGGCTTTTTCTCACTGTTTCATGTGGCCTGTAACACACCTTCTGTCTTAGGCTGGGTTCACATTGCAGCAATGCGGGAACGCCGCAAATCCGCTGCGGGTTCCCGCATCGCATACCTCCCGGCGGCAGTTCACACTGCCCTATGCGAACTGCTGGGAGTGTCAGTGAAATGTTAATGACACCCCCAGATCAGTTCGCATATCGCAGTGCGATCTGCAAACTGGGACAGGAATCTGATCGCATGGTGTGAACACCCATGCTATCAGATTCTGCTGCGGACCAAAAAAAGAGTCCTGTGCGAGTTTGGGCCGGGTGTGATGCGAATTCAGCCATACTATCTGTATGGCTGAACTCGCACCGCACAGAGATCGGATGTGATTTTCACTGCAGTGCGGTGCGAATCACATCCGATTCTCGTCACCGCTGTAATGTGAACCCAGCCTTAGGGTGCCTATACTCTGGATGCTGGAGCAACAAAGACACCTTTTAGATAACAACATTCTTAATCTGAGAGGAGGGTGTTAGAGTGTGTTAGTGTTAGATGTACGAACAGTTTTAGATGCAGAAATTCAGCTAATACTTTATAAGCAATTACAGCAAAAGTTTTTTTTCCTTTTGAGACAAAGCCTTTGACATAAATAAAAGCTGACCATTATAAGCACAGCTGTCAGTGGTAAATGGCTTTTCTCCTCAACCCTGTAACTGACACATCTGCAGGGCAGCTTGTTTTGTTGAAAGAAAACTTATTGGCCAGATTGCCGGGTGAAAATGAAGTAAAGCCTAAAAAAGCAAACCAATACAGCCACCATAACTAAGAATTGGTAAGACTTCAGTATAATAAATGTTTGCTTTTGTTTAACACTGCTTTAAGGTAAAATAGATTTGCTAGGAATGAACTCATCTTAAATTCCTATTATAGGCTGGCAAAACACTTTTTGTGGACTGAGTGGTGTCAGCCCTGCCAGTTGTCTTTTGCTAGACTACTCAACTACTCCCACTGTCTTCTTTTCTATAACATAGGGACTAATTGACTTGTAGTCAATAGGAACAGGGAGGGCTAAATGGTATTTTTGAGATAACACCTTTAGTTAGCAGAGGAAATTTCTGACAAGATTAACAGGTGTTTTTGCAGTCATAAAATAGATATAATAAAATGCTTGCAATGGTATCTTTAACAAGCCAAAATGTAGCAAATAAGGGGTTCATTGGTTAGGGGTTACAATGACTTTCTACACATGCTTTCAGTGCTTATTAGATGCTGAGAGATGTGTAAAGTAGTTGGCACCTGTCCTCTTCTTTTTACTGACTCTTATCAGGGTATTGTGTCCAACCAATAGACTATTTCAGGCTGACCAATTTCAGGTGAAGAATTGTCTTTAGTTCCAGATTTTCGTGCTGCCTGCTACTGGGATTGTTGTTTTTTTGCCTCTCTTTCTGCCATAGTTTTTGTTCTTGTATTATTCATCTCTTAATCATAGTTTTATTTTACTATTTGTCCTGTCAGAGTGCGTATTGGAGAGAAGCACTGAATATCCTTAAACTTGTGGTCTCCCGCTCAGCCTGTCTTGTAGTGCCAAATGACGCTCCAAAATCCTACAGAGATATAGGCTCACCCGAAATCTCATTTACAAAAATATTTAATTGTGCCTCCAAAGAGCTACCTGGAAAAACATTAGATTTTCATTTTGACATATCAGAGGTGAGATACCGTGTTATGAGAATTGATTGTTCGTATTTCCATTTCTTTTCCTTCTCCCGTCTCCAACACATTGCCAGATCTCACTTATATTGGCCTCTGTTTGTAGACACCAATAATCGGGCAGAAGTACGGAGACCAACACAGCGCTGCAGGAAGAAATGGGAAGGCAAAAGTCATTGCTGTAACTCGAAGTACATCCTCCACTTCCTCTGGTTCTAACTCCAATGCTCTTGTCCCTGTTAGCTGGAAAAGACCACAGCTCTCTCAGGTAATGGAGCCATTCATTCATAATCTCTCAAAAAGGCAAGTTATCCTTTATAAAGGTACCCAGAAAAGAAATATGTTTATGTTCTCCTCATCGTGGTATTCACCACTATGAACAATCAAGAGTGGATTTTTGTTTATAACCAATCTGCTGGATTGGGCACTAGATGTCCTTCTGTTTACAGAATATGTTTTTTAGGTTAAAACCCAACTCCGTGCACATTTATATATTTTCTTTTGCTATACATTAAAAAAAGCAACTTGGTCTGCAATACTCAACTGTAATACAAAGTTTTCCTCTAAGGTACCTCTTTTGGCCAAAATATTCCCTTGATCTTCTAGGTTGAATGACGCCCAGCATCATCAATTCAGTGCCCATCTCTGATTTAGTAAAGACTGCCTTGTACAGGAGGACTAGGACCCACATGAGCGAGCCCACCAGGAAGCTGTCTCTGTACTGGGCCAATCACAGCTTCACACATACATGAGGCTTGTATAGGTTTGACTGCAGAGTGGGAAATGCCTTGAACACAGATAATTGATCCACTACAGTGACAGCTTCCTCACAAGGGTTCAGACTAGATCCGAAAACACCTGAGCTCATCCCTAAAGAGGACATTACATGACCATCCTGAAGACTTTGGAAAAGTTAGGTATAAAAAATAGCTGAAAAAGCATGCTGGGGGACCTTCAGGAAAAGAAGGGGGTGGCTTGGGGGGAAACTAGTGTGTCTGGAGTTGAGCTTTGAGTTCTGATCAGGCTGAGAAGCCGACTATGGAGGCAGTGTTCAGGTAGCCAAACCACTTAATTCGTCCATCCATGCTGTCTAGGAATCTACAGGCTGAATATATAAAGTTTGTTTATGGTCAGCCTTAAAGGGGTTGTAAAGGTAAATGTTTTTTTACCTTAATGCATTCTATGCATTAAGGTGAAAAAACATCTGACAGTGCCTGCGCCCCCCAGCCCCCCCGTTTTACTTACCTCACCCCTCGAAAATCCCGTGCTCGCCCCCGTCGTCCTTTCCACCATTCAGCCTGGCCGCTGATTGGCTGGAGTGGATGGATGGAAAGCAGCGCAGCCATTGGCTCGCGCTGCTGTCAATCACATCCACTGATGCGGAGCGCCGTGGAGCAGGGCCGCGTGATACAGCGAGCGGCTATAGCCACCGGCTGTATCACGAGAGCACGCCTGCAGGTGCTTCTCACCATGCGAGGGAGCTCGCATAAACATGAGAAGCACCTGCGAGAGGAGGCCGAGACAGCCGCCGAGGGCCCCCAGAAGAGCAGGTTCGGGGCCACTCTGTGCAAAATGAGCTGCACAGAGGAGGTAAGTATGGCATGTTTGTTATTTAAAAAAAAAAAAAAAATTCACTTTACAATCCCTTTAAAGTTAAGCTGGCCATAGGCGGGTAGTTTTGGCTGAATGAAAAGAAAAGCTTAAAGTGGATGTAAACCCCATTCATGAAATTTGACCTGGGCACATACCGGTAGATCTGTAGTGTTTACTTCTCTCTCTCTCCAAAGCCCTAAGTCCCGTGCTGCTCCGGTCCTCTGCTACCAGCATGATAACTTCTGACAAGGTCTCCGACATGGAGATAAAAGCAGCTTTCTTCATTCCTCTGCCTATGTGGAGGGGGGTGTGTGCTTTCCTCCAATCAGCTGTCACACTGTGTATGTCCACACTCCCCTCCCACTGAAACAGGAAGAGCATTTTTTTAAATGATGTGCACTTTCTAAAGGAATATAGCAGATTTACATGTATATCCAATATATATAACTTATGTAGGGAGATTTTTTTTAACTCAGTGTATCATCTGAGGCTGTTCACTTCACTGGGTATATGTGAGGGTTTACATCCACTTTAAAGTGGAATTTTACTCTCAACCAACATGGACTATTCTTATTCCTTATGCTGCTAGCATTAGTAAAAAAGATAGATATTTTTTTCACATTTCTTCAGTTACTTCCTGGTTTCCAGGCCTAGGCAAATGATGTCATAAATCCCAGGAGACTTCAGGAGGGGGAGGAGGGGTTTTCTCAGCTAAGCACACTCTCCCGCCTGCATCCCTGAGCAAAGGACAGATGGATTCCTAGAAGTAAATGCTATATGAATTATCTGCCCTTACTCAAGATGACCATGGCCAGAATTGCTAAGGGGGTGTTTTTTCAAAGTGATTTTTCAGCAGAATAAAGCATGGAGACATGGGTGAGTTTGCTTTGAATATTAAAAGTAAATTAAAAAGCATTTTTGGTTTGTGGTGCTAACATGTTGTGTAATTCCACTTTAAGAATCCTCCATTTCTCCAGCACGTTCCTTCAACAGAAGTCGATCAAATGATTAACTTCTGTCGCACATAGTTGAACCACACTTTGAAATTCACCAGGTTAAGCAAGGATTCGATCAGTCTGTGACCAGCTTGAATCATTAATCTGCACACAGTAGCCTTTACCCACTTGAGTAACTGCACTTTTGTTGAGAAAAAAAAAAACAATCTCCTCTGGGTGGTCTATGTACATTGCAGGGATTTTACAAATGTTTGTGTAGATTCCTATCTGTTTCTGCTCTTAAAGTGGAGGGCCACCCTAAAAAAAAAAAAAAAGCATTGATATTCTTTAATAAAAAATAAAAAATAAAAAAATGTGAAAAAAAAATTTTTTTTTTACCTGGCCAGAAATCCCTGTTGCTAGGCAGTCTTCCTAATCTGCCTTCTTCCTGCTCCTCGGTGATCTTCAGTCTTCTCCCCTCCTCCGCGCTGTCTTCTGGGTAATGGGGCGTGCTGTGTTCTGGAAACTGTGTGTTCCCTAACAGAGTGCGTCCCATTCACAAAGCGACTCGAGCATGCGCAGTAGGAAACAGGCAATGAAGCCGCAAGGCTCCACTGCCCGTTTCCCTTAGTTGGAATGGCAGCGCTGGGACCCGAGAGCCGAGGGACATGTTAGCCTCGGCGGCCGACATCGCGGGCGCTCCCTGGAAAGGTAAGTCTCCTTATTAAAAGTCAGCAGCTACTTTTGTTTCAGCTGCTGACTTTTATTTTTTTTTTGTGTTTTTTTAGGGCTGAAACAACGCTTTAAGGGAATAAAAATGTTTGTGCAGAGTAAATCTGAATGGGAGTGCCTCATTATCAATCAGCTGATACACTTGCAGTGTTCTAATGAGGAAAATTGCAGAGTCTGAATTTGTTTAGAAGTGATTAACCCTTTGGGAGTAATGCACAGAAAATTATATTTTTGTTGAAGATGCCTAAAATCTGACTTCTCTTAGTGCAGACCTCTAGGAAAATCAGTAAGCCGTTCACACAAGCAGGAAATGACATTTCTGGGAAAGTTCTGTACACATAAGGTGTACAGAAGTCCTCCTGGTAGCCATATTGCATTTTACAGAAAATTATAGAACTACAGATTGAAAAGGAAAGGTAATTTTTAATAACATTCAATTACAATATGACTTGCATAGGAATTGTACTGTGTGTGTGTGTGTGTGTGTGTGTATATATATATATATATATATATATATATATATATATATTTTTTTTTTTTTGCTTATTTTCCACCACAAAAACAGGAGAAAGTTTCATTGGTACGCAGATAGTTCATCTCCTGCTGCGTTTTGTCAGATCTGGATCTTCTACTTAATCTGTGCTGAGTAGTTGGTTCATCTTGCAGGTCAGAGCTTATGTAAGGGGATTTTTCCAGCAGCATCCAGATTTTCTTCTAGCTGCTTCCACAGTTTATATGTTCCCTTCAGATGTTTTTGAATGGTGCAGCCTGCTTGTAACCTGTAAACTTTTTAGATTTAGAATAAGTCGTGATTGTAGCCTGCAATCATTGCTTTCGTTGTGCTGCTATAAGGAATCGGGGTATTTAGAGCATCTGATGAAAGTAAATGTTCTGTCTGCCATTAATTGATGTTGTTTTCTGACTGTTTCTCATTATGCCTACCTGATTGATAAGAAGATGCACACTGTTTCTGCTAATTTTCTTCTCCATTATGACCTTTCTTTTCCAGAGGAGAACTCGAGAAAAGTTAATGAATGTCCTGTCACTGTGTGGGCCTGACTCCGGTCTCCCCAAAAATCCATCAGTAAGTGTGACTTGTTGTCTTAGCAGCCGCTAATTAAACCTGCTTTAATTGCTCTCCTTGCAAGTCATTTGGCTGTTTGCTTAGAGAGCCTTGGCACCTGTAAATTGTCAAACGTCAGCCGCACACAGAGAATATGAGTGTTTTTAGAAAGCTTGAGTTCCAATCTCTGCTCTCCACAGGTGGTCTTCTCATCAAATGAAGATCTTGAAGGTGGAGATCAGCAGACCAGCCTGATTCTGAGCACAGAGGAAGCCATTCAAGAGGAGGAAGTGGCTGTCGAGGACACCGGCAGTGAACAGCAGTTTGGTGTCTTCAAGGACTTTGATTTTCTGGATGTTGAATTGGAAGATGCGGAGGTGAGAGCCATGTGTCAGTCTTTTAAATGTCGACCACTCATCTCTGGAAATCCATTAACTCCAAATGATAAAAAGAAAATAAGACTGAATCAGAGCAGATATTTCATATCACTGCAGTTCATACACGTAGAAAACACAGAATTCTAGCCATAAAATATAGTGGAATCCAAGCGAGGATCTGCTTTGAAGCATTTTTTTAATGAATCTGTATTTATTAAGCTGTGAATACAAGTAAAAACTATTTTCTTTGCAGAGCTAGGCTGTAATCTCTCAGCTTTTCTCCAGGCTATAATGTCTCATTTCATAAAACCGTTCTATCTGCCTAGTTAAAATGTAACCTTGCTACTGGGCACCATTCTTTTAAGTTCCTTTCATGACTTGAAATACAATTATTGTGTGAGGCTGTGCAAAAAGTATTTATTCAGATTAAATCTGTGATCAGTTTTAATATGGTGACTGAAAAGGCAAAAGTTTTTTTTATCTTAATGCATTAAGGGAAAAAACCTTCTGTGTGGAGCAGCCCCCCCTAATATTTACCTGAGGTCCCTCGCTATCCAGCGATGTTGCAGGAGAGACTTGGCTGCCCGGGACTCTCCTCCTCATTGGCTGAGACAGTTGCTGTCAATGCCAGTCAGCCAATGAGGAGAGAGGGGGTGGGGCCTTACCAGGCTCCATGTCTGCATGGACACACAGAGCTGTGCCTCCGCTCGGTTGCTCCTATAGCAAGCTGCTTGCGGTGGGGGCATTTTTCAGGGGGAAGGGGCCAAGAGAGCCGAAGATGAGGATCCAGGCTGCTCTATGCAAAACCACTGCACAGAGCAGGTAAGTAGAACATGTTTTTTATTTTTCGGCAAAGAAAATAGACTTTAGTATCACTTTAATTCTCTTCATTAAGATAAAAACCTTCTGCATGCAGCTCCCCTCTCAGGCCATCCTTATACTTACCTGAGCCTGATCTCGATACAGCTATGTGCATAAGAGCAGAGGCTCCCTCGGCTCTCTTCCTCCTCATTGGCTCAGAGTCAGCAATGGAGGCCATTTGCTCATGCTGCTGTCAATCACAGCTAGTAAGAAGGAAGTGGGGGTGGGGCTGAGCTGCATTCTGTGTGTCAATGGACATGCAACAGAGCTAGGAAGCAAGCATGCACAAGTGTCCCCATAGCAAGCAGTTTGCTATGGAGTCACTTGGGGGGGGGGGAGCCAGGAGTGGCAGCAGGGGGAACCGAGAAGAGGACCAGGGCTGCTGTGTGCAATGGTTTTGGAGGTAAGTGTGAGATGTTTGTTATTTTAATTTAAAAAAAAAATTGCATTTACAATCACTAAGAATTATTTAAAGTGACTTTGTGGACACTTTTCTAATAGGACGGACATGTTAAATTCAGATACTTAAGCACATTTTAAGGGTGTTCAGGGATAGAAAACCTGAACACTTTATGTGGTGGAGAACTTGGGCCTACAGATTCCCATACCACGCTATTGGCTATAAAGGATTCCCTTCAAAAGGAGATCCAGTATGTGCAAGAATGGACAGGCCTAAGGCCTTGGCACAGAAGCTGGACCACATTTAGCTATTGGAGCACTATGTGTTTGGGTCTTGGGTGCTGTACAAAGTGGGACAGCATGCATGTAGACACCTGTAGGTTTCTGCTGTTAGTTTACAACTTTTAACAACACCATGGGGTCACTATCCTATATGATTGAAAGAGTCCAACTATGAAATTGCTTTCTTCTTAGTGCAGGACGGTGCTTTTTGAAATAGATAAGAGAATTTGCGTATAATGTATTGAGTTCTAGGTACATATAACAGCCTTCATTTTTATTTAGAGTTTAATATGAATGTAGCCCCATAAAGGTTTCAATAAATCCACAGATAAACATTTATGGAACTTTAATTAATTTTAGCTACATAGGACCAAGGGCTCTGCTTAGGACTGAGCTTAGAATATTCCCATGGACTTTGTATCTGTTAGTATTCAGGCCAAGAGTAGTATAAAAATAAAGTGTGTGTATGATTTTAGGGCTCATTCCGGCAAGAGGAAACCAGAACAATTTTCAGTACACACTAATTTTGGTAGAATAATTATTCATGTGAAATGTACATTCCTTGCTATAGAACATTATTTTTTTATCAAGAATACAGTTCCGCTTTAAGTTTCTTAGTTCCCAGGGCTGCCATGACCAGTAAATGATAGTCCTCCTTTCCCTGTTGGAATTTCAGTTTTTTTTATAATAAAGCATGCAGCAGGAGGGATCTTAATCACTTCAGGCTGGCCCTTTTTGCATGTATAGCTATGTAGAACATTATAAATAAGTGCCTATACTGTTTAAAATTCAGTAATACACTGTCTCACCCTGCTCTACACATGCTCAGTTGCTCTCCATTTTCCTCACTGTGCCAAAAATTGTCGAGTCTGATCTTTTGACAGCCTAAAGATTTAGTCCTGCTCTGGCCTTCAACAAAAATGGCAGCCTCAAGCAAGAAGGAGCAGTACTCACAGCACACACTAATTTGGTAGCATAATTAATAATGTAGACTGTATGTTTCTTGCTAAAGAACATATTTTTGTGACGTTGTTATGGGTAAAGTTCCACTTTATGTGGGAACAGAGCCAGGAGCTGACAGGGATACCTTGCCATTGAAGTTCAAGTGCAAATTATACACAAAGCCAGCTGGAGACTTGGCCTTTCAAGATCCCACCAGTAACTGAAATATCAGTCTTGTACAGACTGTTTTTTTTTTTCTATGGCCTACATTTGATGTTAAGATGCTGTCTTCTGTCATTCTTCAGTTGGTAGTGTCTTAATGGTTAGAATATTTTCTGGCACTTGTCAGTTGAATGAGAAGAGGGAAAGGGCTTCTTGTCAACTCTGCCCAAAGTCCATGCTGTGTGCCTATACGTAGGATACAAGGGGTTCCACAAGGGCACATGCTTTGGTTCAAAGCGGGTACTTGCCTGCATCACATCAGTAGAGTAGTTGTTGGAATGAGTACTTCTTAGGCCATGACAAGTTCATTTGAAGTCTCCAGATTAAAGGAAGACCTATAGTAAGAGAATATGCAATTGCTGACATCTCCTGAAAATACTAGTTGCCTGGCCTTCATGCAGATACAGTGGTTTCAGTACTGCATGTATGCAGATCAGGGGTTGTGTGTTCCTAAACTGCACACTATTTCCGGGACATTGACTCAGTGTTAAAGCCACAGGCAGCTGTGAAACTAGCTTTTTTAGAATGAGGTCTGCAATGACGAACCCTGTTTTTCTTTAATAGACTGTGCAGCATGTAAATAGTTTATCATTTCAGACACTAATGATTATTTCCTGGTAAGGTTCATTTCTGATCTCTCCTTCAAAAAAAAAAAAAAGCTCCCAATTTTTGTCAGCCCTAATGTGCCCTATACAGTAACATGGCAGTGCTGCTCTGCCCAGCGTTTAGTCTGTATAAGTGATGTTAAAGTGATACATAACTGTTTTCTCCTGCCTCTGTGTTTGTCCTTGTAACTTATGAATATTTGTGTTTTCCTTTTTGCTAACCAGGAGCTGCAGGTAAGTTGCAGCCTGGTGGAGTGGCTTGTTTTAGCTGTGATCCCATGTGGTTTGTGTTTTTTTTTTTTTTTTTTTGCCATATATAAAATGTGCAAGGTTTGCCGTTTGATTAATAGATATGTACATTGGCCAAGTTATCTGTTCCCTGTCTTGTTCTCGTATCCCTGTTTTTGTTTTTTGGATTGTGCTCCGCTCCTCCCCTTTGTTTCAGAGCCATCATATTAATAGCTTGCACTGCTTGTGCTTCTTGATGTTCTATGTACGATTTGACATGAGTTGCCCACGTGGTCTTTTATTTGTCATCACAGGGTGAAAGTGTCGACAACTTCAACTGGGGAGTCCGCAGACGTTCGTTGGACAGTATTGACAAAGGTGACACCCCATCTCTGCAGGAATGTCAGTACTCGGGAAGCACACCTAGCTTGAACCTAACCAACCAGGAGGACACAGATGAGTCTTCAGAAGAGGAAGCGCTGACTGCTAGTCAAATTTTGTCCCGTTCACACATGGTATGACATCAGAGTCCATTTTTGACTTCCATGCACTTTCAAACTTGTAAATCTTATGCCTGACCATAGTAGACCAAAATGCTTGTTTCAGATCATTTGTTTCTTCTAATGTCTGTTACTTATGGAATAGTTAAGACTGCTATTGCAGTTTGTTTACTTTCCTACAGTAACTTTGCAGGTAGTTGAATTTTTGTGGAAGCATGCTCTTCATCAAACCATAGATAAAAGTGTACTTACTACATTTTTGGTTTAGCTTTCTTTATACCCCTGACTACATTGCCAGGTATCATTTAGCTTTCCTATTGACTGAAGTAAAATAAAAAAATGCTCCAGGCAGCCAGAAAAGGAAAGATGGTGTCATTGTATCTAGACAGACAGTTAATGAACTAACTTTACGTTAACGAATCTGGTTTCCTGTCTGAATTTCCAAGCAGCCAAGTACTTTTGACAGAGAAATACAGCCAAAGCTCATTTGGCTGTACTACTTCTGTGGATCACAGGAGTGCAGTCCGTTCTGTGCTCCTGTGACCCATTTTAAGCCAACAGCTGGCTGAAGTCACAGAGTCGGTCCAGGCTGGGGAAAGATTGTGGCCATATGCTCGTGATCCACTCTGTTGCCTGGACCAGCACCCAGCTTAACCTCTTAGCTAGTAGCTGAGAGCTTGAGCCAGCCACCTCTGCCACAGCCAGGAGAACTGAGCGATCAGCAGCCCTCGATCGTTCAGTTTTCAGTCTTAGAGCTGGCAGGGGAAAGATACAGCACCCACCTAGGTAAGTAGAATTTCAAAAACGCAAAAAAAAGCCCATACGTCTCTCTAAAAAAGCAGCTGAAATTTCCAAGCAAGAGAAGTATACTCCCCTTTTGGCCTCTTGTGTCTCCCGCTTTCCCTCCATTCTAGTGCTGTAGCAGTTTGTCAGACTCTACAGCATTCAGCACATCCAGGAGTTTTGAATGCCCTTTTCCCCCACGCGCACTGTGATTTTTTCCTCCAGCCCTTACAACACTACAGGAATAAGCAGTTGCTTAAAGAGACAATGCCACCAAACATTTGCAGCAATAAACTCAGATTTTAAATATTTACTTGCAGTAATTTTCATTTCCATAAACAATTTTATATTTATTTGCAATGTGTCTTTTAAACCTTCTAGAAAAAGTGAGGAGTCTATTTCCTAGCAAAGCCCCCGCCTCATATGTTTATAGCCATCTGTTCATTTGTAGTTGTTGAATTACTGTCTGTACCCACAGCTCCTCTGCACTTTTATGCAGTTTCTGGAGAAGGAGCAGGGGGAATAGTATAGAGCAGTGGTCTCCAAACTGTAGCCCTTTGCTTGCCTTTTATCCATCCCTTGGAAGACTCTTCCTCCACCTGACACCATCAATGGGGCATTATTCTTCCCACTCATACCAATGATGGGGCATTGTTTATTCGCGCTAACACCAGAGCATTTACTACTCTTACTGGCCACAGTCGGTCAAAACCAAAGCCTGAAGAACAGTAAACTGGCCCTTAGTTTAAAAAGTTTGAAGACCTCTGGTATAGAGCGTTACTTCAGTTTGCTGGGACTGCTGACATTAATATCCAAGATGGCTTATCCCAGAAGCAGTCTCAGGGCTTTTGGATGTCTACACAAGGAAGCTTTTGCAGGTAAATAATATACATAAAATATGTTAAATCCACTATGGGAAGATTTTGGTTGAAATTAATGGTCTGGTATCAGGGATCTTTAAGGGATGGGAGATGGAGCCATTGTGCACAGGGAGGGGCACAGGCATCCGACACTCACATAAGTGCTGAATGGTGAGATACGGTAGAACAAACGAGCCGCTGAAGGAGATTATACTTCAACTCTATACTTTCTCTTGCCGGAAACCTTCACCTACAATTTTGTGTAACTTGACAGGGTCAGTTTAACAGCTTCTGTCTAGGGATTGCTAGAGAATTGGAACATGATAGAGGTAGATATGGAATAATTTGCCGTAAACACTAGTAAGTCTGTCCAGCAGGGGAGACTCACCGTATACAGCCATCTCAGTATAAGCAGAAAACCTACTATCATCTGTTGCTTTCTGGCTACTGTTAGCAATCTTGTGTTCCAAGATATTACCTTTGAAATTGCCTTTTTAGGGAGAGGAGCAGTTGCCCACCCACAATTTTACTTTTATAGAGCCTTTCTAACTCAGCCAGTGTTATTACATAAATGTAATATAAATAAAAAAATGTCACCAGTATTCTTTTTCGACCAATTTAATACCATCCATTTTGATGTATAAAAACTTGTGTGTACTTCTTTTAATGATAGTTGATCTTTAAAGTGAACCTGTAGCTAGGCTATGGTCATTCAAGTACTTGCCTCTGTAGCTGCAGGCATTATTGAGCAATTCATCCTCAAATTTCACAGTTGATGCAGTAAAGTTTGTCAGGTCGTTCTCTCAGCAGCTCAGCTCACCCTGCTTCCTTAGTCCCTTATGTCTGGCTTTCTGTGTACATGATTAGAAGGTTGCTTAGTCACTTCTGGGAGGGGGAAACAGTGAGCTGACTTATTCTAGGGCAAGAAACTGGAATTGGGCTTTAAGTTGCTGTCTTTGCTGTTGTGACTATTTTATTTTGCACTTGTTTCCTGCAGGTTAATAATGACTCTACAGCAGAGGACAACATGGCTGACCACGTGGACCACTTCCTCCAGCCTCAGGACTCACTCACTAATGCTCTGACAGAGGAAGTGCTGCAAACCAGAGCTGAGACCCCCAGTGTGGAGGTGACCCCTCCAGATAGCGCTAACAGTCAGCTGCCTGAGGTGGGGAGAAATCTGGGCTGGTGCATGGCTGATCTGGGTTCCTTTTAGTTCTGTCTCATAGATTTTCTTTTGATTTCATGCAGCTGTCCTACACATCAAAATTAGATCTTTTTATTTTTTATTTTTAATATTTCTAACCTGTTTGGGGTCTTAATCACAGTATTATTTATCATTTATAATTGCACGCACCCCAAAGGTTACAAATATTTCTGTTAAACTGTTACTGTTTTTGGTGAATTGATTTATTTATTGTACAGTTTTGGGCATGGTTACGTTGATTCTTGAGCAATTTATTTCTCTGTGGTGCTTCTTTGTAGCTGATCATTTTTATTCATTGTGTGTGATTTGGGCTGTAATTGGGGTTAGGACCTCAGGCCAGCTCTGTTAGTGATTGATATTTTGTAACCATGGTGACACAACAAAGTCCCAGCTTCACAATGTTAAATGGCCAGTGTGTGGATGAGAAATGGCAGCTAACTGGGGACCCGTCATTTGTAAGTATCTTTATTTCTGTCATAAATAATTTATGTTTTGCTGAGAATCATGTAAGATTTAATTACTACCACTGATGTAATTGAGCCCAGAGTGGCAAGAAATGAAAAACAAAGATAACACATGGCCCCCCTGGATTGATTTGTGTGAAACATGGATACAGTTAAAGCCTTGTTCCCTTCTCTTAATAGAAAAGGGAACAATCTGCTAATGGCTGGAAAGAGATTTTAAATGCAATTTCCTTTGTTACTCCCAAGACTTTTTGGCATGACTGTAGCAGGCGATGCTCAAATTTGTACTGCATGCTCTGATCAGGCCATGCATGACCAAACTTAAGAGAGCCAGTCATGATTGGGCTGCCACAAGAATGTGAATATTTGGTCTAAGTGTATGTCAAGCAATTTATTTTTGTTTTGCATAGTATGGGGTAGGCTCTGAACCTTTGGGTTTTTACTGCTTCATGGGGCCTTTAAGTCCTGCTGACACCTGTTTTACCTAACAGAAAGTAAGGTTAAAGTAGAACTAAAAGCAACATTTTTTCATATTGGATAGAATAAGGGAGGCTTATAACCCTTAACCCTTCAGGGCTTTTTTTTTTCTGCCATCTGTGTCCCATTGGGGAGATTTCCCTTCACTTTCTGTCCCATAGCCAATCAGGAACTGAGAGGAAATCCCTCCAAAGTGAAGGGAATACATGGTTGCCACCAGAATTTGTGTCCCCATTGCAACATTTCCCCTCTATTCCTGTTTTGAGGACAACCCAAATTGGGGGATTTTTCTGTACTTTCACGTTTGATGATAATGGTAAACAGGACAAATAGAAAGGGGGAATCTCCCTAATGGGCACAGACAGCAATAAAAACGGACAGGTGTCAGCTTGACCCAAATTAACTATGTAAAGTGTGTGAAAAGATGGAGTTTTTCTCTTAAAGCTGAGCTTCGGCATAAGCAAAGAGTGTCTAATTACAAAATTTATGTATTCTTACTTGGAGTATTTCCTCCAAATCTGTACTGTGATCCAGTGTTAAACTTTTCCTCTATGCAGGAGCTTCCTGTAATAAAGATAGGTCACACAATGGCAGCTTAAGGCATCCAATGTGTCCCCAGGCCAATTCCAGCAAGCTAAACAAAAAAGCCAACTACCTCAATTTATAACTAGCAATAGCTAGCATTTAAAGTAAGGTGCACATAGAACCAAAAAGGTTGTACCCTTTTGTTTGCCATCTTACGTATCATTGTATAACTGAAACACTATATGGTCAAACATATGTGGACTGTCCTCCACATTATTGAATTCAGGTGTTTTCAATTAACGATACTGTTAATGCTGCAACATACAGTACGAAAATCGGGTCATTGTAATTCCACAACATACAGTGCAAACACATTTTGGATAATTGTGTGCTTCCAACCTTGTTTGAGGAAGACTGTACTCTGTTTCAGCGTGACTGTGCACAAAGACCCATCAATTAATACATGGAGGAACGCAAGAGGCTTTAACAGAGCCCTGATCTCAACTCTATTGAACACCTATGGGATGACCTGGAACATTGATTGTAAACCAGGTCTTCTCCTCCAACATCAGTAACTGACCTTGCAAATGCTCTTTTGGCTGAATCGGCACAAATTCCCGCAAACACTTGAAGAAACCCAAGATCTTCAGGAGACTCTTTATAAGAGTGGAGGCTGCTGGAGCTGGGGGCAATTTCTATATTAATGCCCATGATTTTAAAATGGCAAACTCCAAAACCTATTTTTGTAGCAACCCAATGCCAAGACCTCTATCTTTTCACAACTCTGTGTAGTCTGGCATGTACGGTTCTTGTGATATCAAGGTTCTGGTGATGTTGGAGCTGGAAGATCTGTGAACAAATAGCAATATCTGCTCAGGTGAGGAAAACTGCATGCAGTAGCAAAAGCATGTTCTGTCCAGCCTCATGAGTCACAAAAGATGTCATCAAAAAGCCTTTGAAGTACTGTAATATCAAGGTTATTGTGTGTAGTATTACCCTCATGGGGTATATTCGTCTGATAACCTCCTTGTTTTTAGGATGCCAGTACACTGGTAAAGGATGAACAGCTGAGCACAGCAAGTGAGGAAACCAGCTCCATTGCTACACAAGACCAGCATGAAGCTTTGGTTTGTCAGGAGACTCTGGAAGTAGAAGAACCATGTGACCTGGAACCACCAGCTCCAGGCAGCCCCCAGGACTCTATCTGTGAAGATGAGGTTACATTGGCTTTAAAGGAGCTGGATGAGCGATGCGAGGAGGAAGAGGCAGATTTTTCTGATTTGTCCAGGTTAGCGCTTTTAGTCTGCAATGTGAATTATCTTATGTATACAGTTGTGCTCAAAAGTTTGCGTACCCTGACAGACATCTTGAAATATTGGCATTCATATTGAAAGTTTGAGTGATCAGGCCACAAAAACTGTCTTTTAATTTATGGTTAGTGATCATATGAAGCCATTTATTATATTATATAAATCATATCCTTAAATAAAAGACAGTGCTTTGGCATGACCAGTCATGTTTTCAGTATCAATGGCAAAATTTTAAGATTTCTGCCAGGGTATGCAAACTTTTGAGCACAACTGTAAGGACCCGTGTCAACAGACGTTTGGATTATTTTGATGGCTCAGTTTGAGATGCCTCTAAGATCATCCAGAATTTGATAGGTGCATTCGACCTGTGGTTGCCCTCCTCCTGACCTGCTTCAAGTGGGTTTTGCATTCCCTAAACCAGTGATGGCAAACCTTGGCACTCCAGATGTTTTAGAACTACATTTCCCATGATGCTCAAATACACTGCAGAGTGCATGAGCATCATAGGAAATGTAGTTCCAAAACATCTGGGGTGCCAAGGTTCGCCATCACTGCCCTAAACCCAACTAGGAATGCAAAACCCATTTGCCACAATCTCCTATAAATCTCAGAAAGTTTTGATTGTGACAGTTTATTTCTTTAGATGTGTGGGAGAACTTCCTGTACACTTGGGGACTCCTAATTGATGCTACGTATTGCATCCCTTTGTACAGATATTGGAGAATTTCATAGCAACATGTATAACGTAAATAATAGTGTTATTACACAGTATAAATGCACTGTATACACAGTATATTGCAAATTGGCAACAAAATGCAGAGTAACTGGCCTACTGGAGGATTGGACACTGTAAAAAACTGTAGACCATCAAGAATCACAGCCATTTAAAAAGTAAAAGACCCTAAAAGCTGGTTGACGCTTCTGTGTGGGTGATTCCTGCTACGGGTCTGCACCCATTTCCGCAGCCGCAAACATCCACACAGAAAAAGCAGGAGATGCTTTTAATCCTAATGGCACCCGCATGCACTGGAGATAGCAGCGGTTTCCATGTGGGCTTCAATTAAAAAAATAGAGCAGGGACCTTTTCCCTGCATTTTTAGGAGGCACAGCAGCCTATTCAAATGAATTGACTGCTGTGTCTATGTAAAACGCAGCTCTCACAGCTGCAGAAGTGTGAACCAGGCCTAAAAGAACATAGCTAGTAGAAGTGAGGAAGGAGATTTATCCATCTGTGTTGTACTGCTGTATTTATTTTTCTTTCAGCCTGAAATCTGAACAAAAATAAATTCTATGTATGGCCAGCTTTACACGCCCATTGCCCTCTCTTCCGTACAAATTGGTGTGATGACACTTGATGAGGGTTTGACCTGTTCTCATCTAGGCTAATGTAGAGCACAGGATTGTGAGGGTAGGAAGTATATCTTCTCTGTCGAGAAAAGGGTATTTTACGGCATCTCAAAGCAGAAATCTATTAAAATAACAGGCCAGGGTTCAAAACTCTAAAGAGTAAAAAAAAGTGAGATTTGGTTTGGCTAGATGTTTGTACATTCCTTCCCACTTTGCAACCATTTCAAGTACCTCCAGAAAATGTGTGAGCAGCTGATACAGAGCATGTTGTGTCTACTCACACACTTCTGCTAGCACAGTACATAGAGTGCCTTGAAAAAGTATTCATACCCCTTGAAATTTTCCACATTTTGTCATGTTACAACCAAAAACGTGAATGTATTTTATTGGGATTTTATGTGATAGACCAACACAAAGTGGCACATAATTGTGAAGTGGAAGGAAAATGATAAATGGTTTGTCCAAATACTTTACAAATAAATAACTGAAAAGTGTGGCGTGCATTTGTATTCAGCCCCTTTACTCTGATACCCCTAACTGAAATCTAGTGGAACCAATTGCCTTCTGAAGTCGCCTAATTAGTAAATAGAGTCAACTTTTGTGTAATTTTAATCTCAGTATAAATGCAGCTGTTCTGTAAAGCCCTAAGAGGTTTGTTAGAGAACCTTAGTGAACAAACAGCATCATGAAGGCCAAAAACCTCACACCAGACAGGTCAGGGATAAAGTTGTAGAGAAGTTTAAAGCATGGTTAGGCTATAAAAAAATATCCCAAGCTTTGAACATGTTACGGAGCACTGTTCAATCCATCATTCGAAAATAGAGTATGGCACAACCGTAAACCTACCAAGACATGGCCAACCACCTAAACTGACAGGCCGGGCAAGGAGAGCATTAATCAGAGAAGCAGTCAAGAGGTCCATGCAACTCTGGAGGAGCTGCAGAGATCCACAGCTCAGGTGGGAGAATCTGTCCACAGGACAACTATTTTTCATGCACTCCAAAAATCTGGCTTTATGGGAGAGTGGTAAGAAGAAAGCCAGTGTTGAAAGAAAGCCATAAGAAGTCCTGTTTGTTAGAAGCCATGTGGGGGACACAGCAAACATGTAGATGAAGGTACTCTGGTCAAATGAGCCCAAAATTTAACTTTTTGGCCTAAAAGCAAAACACAATGTGTGGCGGAAAACTAACACTGCACACTGCACAAATCACAATGTGTGGCGGAAAACTAACGCTGCACAAAACGCAATGTGTGGCGGAAAACTAACACTGAAAACACCATCCCCACCATGAAACATGGTGGTGGCAGCATCATGTTGTGGGGATGCTTTTCTTCAGCAGGACGACGACGCTAAACATACAGCTAGTGCTACAGTGGAAAAGTTTAGATCAAAGCACATTCATGTGTTAGAAAGGCCTAGTTAAAGCCCAAGCACCTAAATCCAATTGAGAATCCGTGGCAAGATTTGAAAATTCCTATTCACAGACTCTTTCCATGCAATCTGATAGAACTTGATCTATTTTGCAAAGAAGAATGGGCAAAAATGTTACTCTAGATGTGCAAAGCTGGTAGAGACATCCCCAAAAAGACTTGTAGCTGTAATTGCAGAGAAAGGTGTTTCTATAAAGTATTGACTCAGGGTGGCTGTATACAAATGCACCCCCAAACTTTTCACATATTTACTTGTAAAAAATGTTGAAAATAATTTATAATTTTCCTTCCAGTTCACAATTATGTGCCACTTTGTGTTGGTCTATCAAATAAAATCCCAATAAAATACATTTACATTTTTGGTTGTAACATGACAAAATGTGTAACATTTCAAGGGGTATGAATACTTTTTCAAGGCACTGAATCCTCTGCTGTTAAAGGCCGTGATTCATTTGTTTGCTGAGCTAGTGTATCACGTGTGCCTGAGTTTTGGCAGCAGAAGACGCACTGTACAGGATCCATTAAATTGATCGCCCTAGAAATGGATGTTCTGTAGTCTTTTTTTTTTTTTTTTTTTCCCTATACATAGATATTACTTAAGATAATTAAAAAAGTGCATCTGCAGTGAGCACCCTTGGACGGTTTCCAGCAGGTAATTGTGTATTCAGCCTGCATGTCCTGGAGATCAGCCTAGCATTGAGATAGCATATAGATGGCAGTTAGCAGAGCTGTGCTTACTTCCTCTATGGAGATGTCGTCTTCCTTTTTGTTAAGCAAGAAGACTGTGAAATATATCTACTCAGCATGTGTTGTGAGACTGTTTGGGAATCTGAGCCTGTAAGTAAGCCTTAGAAATAAACTTGTTGGAGGGCAGACCTGTGTTTAGCTTGTCATTTGTACAATAACATCCTGCTATCTCTTTGTAGCCAAGATGATGGTGAACAGGACGGCTTTGCAGAAGTTCAGACATCGCCACCACCGTCACCTTTCCTCTCAGCAATATTAGCTGCTTTTCAGCCAGTAACCTATGAAGATGAGGAAGAAGCCTGGCGCTGCCACGTCAATCAAATGTTATCAGAGACAGATGGCTCCTGTGCTGTGTACACCTTTCATATCTTCTCCAAGCTCTTTCAGGTCAGACTGTGTGATTGTGTGAATATATCTTAAAGCTGGATTCACACTATTGCGAATTGGATGAGGGTTTCCCCGCATCCAAGTCGCATGACAGAGGCCTGTGACCGGCTCTCAATGGAGCCGGTTCACACAGGTCTGGGACGGCAAATTTCACGAGGTCCTGTGCATCTTCTGGTCCATTTCAGGTCATAATTCAGACAAAAATGCCAACCGAAATCAGATCTGAAGCGGTGAACAGGGACGCACCAGACCCCCTGCTGTAAGCCGCTCTGCACAGAGATGTGAACCCAGCCTAAAAGATCCCCTCGATGTTAAATGGTCATTGCTTGATTGTTCTGATGTTGGCGTGATCAGGAGATGATCTGGATGTCTGGTCTCTTTTAGACCTGGGCAAACCTGCTAGTCAATAGATTTAAGGACTGGTTGTAGATACAAGAGGGCAGACTGATGTGCTCCATTGATCAAAGTGTACCCAGGCATGTGTCTTGGGCAGCCAGGCAGTGGGAAGGGAGTGGCAGGCAGATCATGCCAGCACCTGCTTATCAGGGAGCAGAAGTGAGTAAACGTGTTTCCTGACCTGTTATTTTGCCCATTCACAAAAGATATCCAATGGTGCATATTTTGAGTGTGCATGTTCTGCCTCATCTCCAGGGGGAGATCAGCTGGGGATCAGCTGTTGAAATCCTCAGGAACAGTTAGCTATAGAGATTAGCATCACCAAGGCCTGTTGGCGAGATAAGATAGTTGTCTGCACCATCATGTTTGAGAGCATCAGTTGTTCCTACTCAGACTTTCTCTTCTCCAGGCCGCTGCATATGGCATGCATTAAATATAATGCAGCATGTCTGTTGTGTGAACACCACTGTTTATCTCTCTAGCACAAATGAACTGTTGATTGCCAAATCATAAAAGGATCATATTCTTATCAATTCCCCTTCCTCAGTACTGCCTTGGTGGAAAAAGACAGCTGTATGCCTACTTTATACATGTAGAGAACATGTGTTAACTGTTGTTCCTCTCCTGGTGGGAACAAACCTTCATACACAACTCGGCTTGTGATTGCAGGTTTTTACCAGTTGGTATAGATTTTTCTGAATGATTGCTGGGGCGTTCTCATGAACATATACAGTGCCTTGCAAAAGTATTCACCCCCTTGGCTTTATACCTATTTTGTTACTTTACAGCCTTTAGTTCAATGTTTTTTTAATCTGAATTATATGTGATGGATCAGAACACAATAGTTTAAGTTGGTGAAGTAAAATTTGAAAAATATATACATAAAACTGTTTTTCAGAAATCTAAAAATAACTGGCATGTGCATATGTATTCACCCCCTTTGTTATGAAGCCCATAAAAAGCTCTGGTGCAACCAATTGCCTTAAGAAGTAACATAATTAATGAAATGATGTCCACCTATGTGCAATCTAAGTGTCACATGATCTGTCAATACATATACACACCTTTTTGAAAGGCCCCAGAGGCTGCAACACCTAAGCAAGAGGCACCACTAACCAAACACTACCATGAAGACCAAGGAACTCTCAAACAAGTAAGGGACAATGTTGTTAAGAAGTACAAGTCAGGGTTAGGTTATAAAAAAAATATCCACATCTTTGATGATCCCTAGCAGGACCATCAAATCTATCATAACCAAATGGAAAGAACATGGCACAACAGCAATCCTACCAAAAGGCGGCCACACACCAAAACTCACAGCCTAGGCAAGGGGGGCATTAATCAGAGAGGCAGCACAGAGACCTAAGGTAACCCTGGAGGAGCTTCAGAGTTCCACAGCAGAGACTGGACTATCTGTACATAGGACGACAATAAGCTGTACGCTCCAAAGAGTTGGCCTTTATGGCAGAGTGACCAGAAGAAAGGCATTACATTCAGCAAAAAACATAATGGCACATTTTGAGTTTGCGACAAGGCATGTGGGAGACTCATAAAATGTGGGGAAGATGCTCTGGTCTGATGAGACTATAATTGAACTTTTTGGCCATCAAAGAAAACACTATGTCTGGTGCAAACCCAACACATTACATCACCCAAAGAACACCATCCCCACAGTGAAACATGGTGGTGGCAGCATCATGCTGTGGGGATGTTTTTCAGCAGTCGGCACTGGGAAACTGGTCAGAGTTGAGGGAAAGATGGATGGTGCTAAATACAGGGATATTCTTGAGCAAAACCTGTACCACTCGGTGTGTGATTTGAGGCTAGGATGTTCACCTTCCAGCAGGAAAAGGACCCCAAACACACTGCTAAAGCAACACTTGAGTGGTTTAAGGGCAAACATGTAAATGTATTGGAATGGCCTAGTCAAAGCCCAGACCTCAATCCAATAGAAAATCTTTGGTCAGACTTAAATATTGCTGTTCACAAGCACAAACCATCCAACTTGAAGGAGCTGGAGCAGTTTTGCAAGGAGGAATGGGCAAAAATCCAAGTGGTAAGATGTGGCATCCCATGTTAATTCCAGGCTGTGAGGCAACAAAACATGAAAAATGCCAAGGGGGATGAATGCTTTTGCAAGCCACTGTAGATCCACACACTCCCACAGTATGAACATGCAGAGCTGTATCAAACAAGTGTGTTTGTCCTCCATCTAATTTCTATGGCCAAATTGTAACTGACTTCAGGCAAGGTATTCTTGTGGTACTGTCAAAAACAATGAAAGATTGTCTCTTCTCTTTGTAGTCAATTCAGAAAAAGTTTGGGGCTGTAACAAATGACTCCATTAACTTTTTGGGAGAAAGCGTTCAGAGAATAGGAACGAAATTTAAAAGCTCCTTGGAGGTAATGATGGCATGTTCGGAGTGCCCAACTGTGTTCGTGGATGCTGAAACGGTAGGTTGTGCAATTGATCCTATGAAATATGAGGATGTAATTCTCAGTAAAAGTCCTGTTGAGTTCTTTCTCTGAACTGAACTTTTATTTGTAAAATTATTGCAGCTTTAAAACATATTTAACGACTTGGGAGCCATGGGCGACTTACATCTACGTCCCACCTTTCCCTGGACCCAACCAGAACCTTGGCACTTCTTACACACCTTAGGTCCCCCTCTACTTACTGCTCCTTGGCTTCTCTTTTCCTTCCTTATTCCTCTCTTTTCCCATACTTTTGATACCTTACCTCCTCTATTTCATATCGGCCATTTTACCCTTACTAATGCAAATGCGACCCCACATTTTTTGTTTTCTTCTTCCTTACATTTCATTTCCAATGTGTCTGAATCGTGATTCTTATGCCACTGTTACATTTCCTGTATAATCCTATTGTGTTTGGATTCTTATACCCTGTGCGAAGTTGGCTGATTTCATATTGTCAATTAATTGATAATAAAAAAAATAATCTTTTGAACGTAAA
The DNA here is from genome assembly GCF_037356315.1 of Lithobates pipiens. Classification (NCBI taxonomy): domain Eukaryota; kingdom Metazoa; phylum Chordata; class Amphibia; order Anura; family Ranidae; genus Lithobates; species Lithobates pipiens. The sequence goes on from NW_027507718.1 coordinate 411,156,902, forward strand.
ACCTATTTCCCCTCACCTAGCTGTGCAATTTGAGAATAGCGGGACTCCCGCAGCCACTGTATGATGATTGGGCACTCTAAGGCATATTTTTCAACAGTTCAGTGTCAATCCACAGCAAATAATTTATTACACAATGATGAGCCTATAATAATGTGTGTCATGCAGGCACAGGCTAACAATGCACTATATGCAGTATGTAATACAGTAATCTCCATAATAGTATTATATTATTATACAGGTTTTATATAGCGCCCACAGTGTGTGCAGCACTTTACAACATGAGGGCAGACATTACAGTTACATTACAATTTGGTACAAGAGGAATCAGAGGGCCCTGCTTGTTAGATCTTACAATCTAAAAAATAAGTAATAATCAGTAATTTTTGTACACCAATATTTATATAACTGCATTTTATAAGTTCATTGATAATGTGGCGTATCATTCTCTATTTCAGCTGATGTCATGTGGTTTATTGGAGACCTTGAAATTCAGCGTTTTAGAACTACAAGAACACTTGGACACATATAATGTTAAACGAGAGGCAGCAGAACAGGTACTGGATGTCTGTCTATCAGCCTTTATTTAGAGAATGGATAAAATTACTGTATACAATGTATTTCTACAGGCGCTACAATAACTCTAAATTTGTTTTCTTTAGTCAGATAAATATGACAACTTGCATATGGATTTTTCATATTAACCACCTACAGTAGGTAGGTGGTACACTTGAGGCTGCAACTGCTGGTATCTCCACCGTGTTTTAGTGCTATGCTCTAAATAGCTTATGTAATTTATTTTTTCTATTCATATTCTATATTGACACACATGTAATGACCCAGAGCAAGGGAATGTCCTCTCTATGCAAGTAGATAGGGTTTTTTTTGTTTTGTTTTTTAAACAGAGGCAGTCAGCAAGTCATTACCCAACATGCTCTGAAATCTGCTGTATATGTCAAATGGAAATGGCTAGATAATGCTGGATGTCCTCCAGCCAGAAAATGGGGCTCAATATGACTTGCTGCAGCAATATCAGAATAAGCAATCTCCGTACAGAGGAGGAGTCTGTACAAGTATGCAAGACAGAACATAAGGCTGGAGTTTTGCTCCACAGCAAACATCACAGTGGTCAGAAAATTGTTTCTTGGGAAATGCTGCAGAGCTGCTTATTCCCCGGGGCTGTGTACTCTCTGGAAGCTTATGCACTGGTTGTAAACAATGCAGGTTAAAAGTATATAAATAAAATTTGTATAATCGTGTTTTAATTTGTTTCAATAGGTTCTTAATGATTTTTTTTTTTTGTATGTGCGTGTTCCAAACCCTAGATAAGAAGTGGAGAAAGGACAAATTGGAACAATGTGGTTGCTGCACATAGTAAGGCCCCTTTCACACAAGAAATCAGATTGGGTCCATTTGTCTGTTTTTCAGGCACACCCAATCAGACCCTTCATTCTCCTCCTATATGGAGTGATGGATATAAAGTTTCCATTTATACCCGCCTACCTCCAATCCGATCTGGCAAAAAACGGAAGGGGATCCATTCTCCTTCGTCTGATCGGATCAGAGGGCAGTCAGTGTAAACAGACAGCCGGTCTGTTTACATCACTGCCTATAGAGCAGAGTGGGTTTTGTCTGTATCTGTGTCCACTCTGCATAAACTGGGTGGACACAGACCTGTCATCCACACACTCTGTTCTGCTCAGCAGAGGATCAGTGGACAGATCCCCTGCAGAGAAAGCTGGAGTTAAGCGGCCCACGTGAAAGGCCTAACTGATCAGGTTAACCTTTTTACTTGCTAGGGAAATGAAATAAAGGATCTGATCACTATAGGCAACAATTCATGTTTTTTTCCAATTTTTATAAATAGTCCTCTAGGTGTTAATACATGTATTACTGAAATGTCACTACTGACTGTGCATCATCATGCTGGACAGTAGAATGTGTCATTGCAAAGTACCTGCATAAAGTCTGAGCTATGCATTAGATTGTTACCTAAAAGAAAACATACAGGTTGGCAGCCTTTAATCCTAATGAAGGACAATGTCTGTAGGGATGACTCCTCCCACTACATCATGGTGTGGTTGTGACGGAGGCTGTTCATTATTTGTTCTGAGCACTTATTCTATAAAGGCGGCTGTCAGGAGAAAATAAGATTTGCGGTGGACTTTGGGTCCATGTCACTAATTTAATCTGGCACGGTATTCCTCAGAGAGCCCTTCCTTCGCCTTCTCCCTCACTAATGCAGACCTCTGCGGTTAATTCACTAAGTGAGTAGCCTTTATTAAATTGAGCCGACCAGGAAAACACATTCTTCTTTCCTCATTGTTGCCGTCCTTGAAGGTTAGCCAGAGGTTATAGTGATTACTATGAAAAATCTATAAATAGCTGGAAATTAGTGATCATACCATTACAAGTGATGAACAACACTCCAGCCTGCTTATATTTTTAAGAACCTGTCATGACCAAATATCTCGTGCATTAAATGCAGCATTCATGTGGTTTGTTGTTTTTTGTTTGGCTGCTTTTTAGTGCTTGTTCTTGTCTTGTCCTAAAAAAAAAAAAAAAAATTGCTGCTGAAATGTATAATCGATGCACCTACACTTACAGTTTTGTCTTGGTCCCCCTGAGAAGTCCCTCAAATACTTGTTGATCTTGCCAGTGAAGTCCACCTAATGTGGCTTCCTGTGATGGTGTGGAGATGATGCTGAACTCCTCTTGAATTCAGAGTTGCCACTCTTATATAGGCTTTTCCTGCTTGCACTACGGTGATGTTGCAGAGGGCATGGCTATTAACATTATCACTTGTCATTCACAAGCTTGTAGCATATTAATCAGCACCTGGTCACACTCAGCCATACCCACTGATTTACCATGAGGGAAAAAAAGTATTTGATCCCCTGCTGATTTTGTACGTTTGCCCACTGACAAAGAAATGATCAGTCTATCATTTTAATGGTAGGATTATTTTAACAGTGAGAGACAGAATAACAACAAAAATATCCAGAAAGACGCATTTCAAAAAAGTCTTAAATTGATTTGCATTTTAATGAGCGAATAAAATATTTGATTCCCTATAAATCAGCAAGATTTCTGGCTCCCAGGTGTCTTCTATGCAGGTACCGAGCTGAGATTAGGAGCACTCTCTTAACGGGAGTGCCCCTAATCTCAGCTTGTTACCTATAGAGAAGACACCTGTCTACAGAAGCAATCATTCAATCAGATTCCAATTTCTCCATCATGGCCAAGACCAAAGAGCTGTCCAAGGATGTCAGGGACAAGATTGTAGAGCTACGCAAGGCTGGAATGGGCTACAAGACCATCGCCAAGCAGCTTATTGAGAGGGTTACAACAGTTGGTGCGATTATTCGCAAATGGAAGAAACCCAAAATAACTGTCAATCTCCCTCAGTCTGGGGCTCCATGCAAGATCTTGCCTCGTAGAGTTTCAATGATCATGAGAACAGTCCGGAATCTGCCCAGAACTACATGGGAGAATCTTGTCAATGATCTCAAGGCAGCTGGGACCCTAGTCACTAAGAAAACAATTAGTAACACACTACGCTGTGAAGGACTGAAATCCTGCAGCACCGACAAGGTCCCCATGCTCAAGAAAACACATGTACAGGCCCACCTAAAGTTTACTAATGAACATCTGAATGATTCAGAGGAGAACTGGGTGAAAGTGTTGTGATGAGATGAGACCAAAATCAAGCTCTTTGGCATCAACTCAACTCACTTTGGAGGAGGAGGAGGAAATGCTGCCTATGACTCCAAGAACACTATCCCCACTGTCAAACATGGAGGTGGAAACATTATTCTTTGGGGGGGGGGGGGTATTTCTGCTAAGGGGAGAGGACAGCTTTACCACCACATCAAAGGGATGATGGGCAGTGCAATGTACTGTCAATTCTGGGGTGAGAACCTCCTTCCCTCAGCCAGGGCATTGAAAATGGGTCGTGGATGGGTATTGCAGCATGAGAATGACCCAAAATACACGGCCAAGGCAACAAAGGAGTGGCTCAAGAAGAAGCACATTAAGGTTCTGGAGTGGCCTAGCCAGTCTCCAGACCTTAATCCCATAGAAAATATGTGGAGGGAGCTGAAGGATCCAGTTACCAAATGTTACCAGCCTCAAAACCTTAATTACTTGGAAAGGATTTGCAAAGAATGGTGGAAATAAATCCCTCCTGAGATGTGCGCAAATCTGGTGGCCAACTACAAGAAATGTCTAACCTCTGTGATTGCCAACAAGGGTTTTGCCACCAAGTACGAAGTCATGTTTTGCGAAGGGGTCAAAAACGTATTTCACTCATTAAAATGCAAACCAATTTATAACTTTTTTTTTTTTTTTTATACCTTTTTCTGGATTTTTTTGTTGTCTGTTTATCACTGTTAAAATATGCCTACCATTGAAATTAGAGTGATCATTTCTTTGTCAGTGGGCAAACGTACAAAACCAGCAGGGGATCAAATACTTTTTTTCCCCTCACTGTATGTATTGGAAGCACAGCCTCTGTTGCTGAAACCCTCCCACTGTGAGCGGCAGTGTCTTAGAGGGAAAGCGTGTGAGACCTAAATGGAGGATTTGGCTTGGTCAGGAAAGGTAAAGGATGTTTTTGTTTACTTTGAGCCTTGTGCATCACATAGTTCCTGGATTAGTCTCTTGTTTTGACAGGAGCCTTTACTTGTATCTATTTTCAAAATGTCTACAGATGCATCCAAGTTAGGTGATCACACTAAGATTTTCCCTCTTCATGCCAAAGAAAATTGGTGTGTTGCAGTAATCATGCACACTCAATGGCACAAAAACAGGATTTGAGCCAGGGATAGACATGTGGAGGGCTTTGTAAAAGAGGCTGTATTCAGTAATATAAAAAACATTTCAACCCTTGTATGTTTAAATGTGACTTGTGATAGAGGAAGTTACAGGTCAGAGGCTCCTGGAAATACAATCCTCTCTGCTTCCCGATCTCCTTACCCTGTATGTATAACGTTTGCTCGTACCTGCAGAGGGTAAGGCTTCTTTCACACAAATGTTTTGATCGGGTGTGCCTGTCTGTTTTTCAGGCGGACCCGATCAGAACCTCCATTCTCCCCTATGGAGCAACGGGTGTAAACGGACATGTGTCTGTTTATACCCTCCTACATTCGATCTGCCAATGGGGATCCGTTCCCCTTCCGTCCATCGAATCAGATGGCAGTTGGGTGTAAACAGATAAGGAGCGGGCTGTGTCTGCTCTGTATAAGTGCAGCAGATGGAACTGTCATCCACCTGCTCAGCAGGCATCAGCAGACCCCGCTGAGCAAGCGGATCGCAGCCTGAGTCTGCCCCATGTGAAAGGGGCCTTACCGAAAAATTCTGATCAAGGGAGTGAATTTGCGGAGTTTATTATCGTTTGTGTTGGCACAATGGCATTAGTAGCTCACTGTGTGCATTTACCTTTTGCCTAGAATTGCTTATTGGTTATTATTTATCCATATCCTTTGTTGTTTGTAGTCTTCAGTTAAGACCGAGCTGTTAATTGTAATATGTCTTGTGTGTTTGATTACAGTGGCTGGAAAATTGCAAGAAAACATTTAGTTCTGGAGATGTCAGTCATGTTCCCAATACAGAAACCCAGGTAAGCTGACCTACTAGTTATCTTCAAACAGAGTTAGTAGGAATTGTTGTAAATTTGGATGTGCAGGGTGTGGACAGGAAAACTCCTTTCCCTGGAGGTATAAAAAGCATTAATTAAAATAATAGGTTTTGTTATATTCCTTCACACACGTAGCAATAACTAGGTGTATTGTGTATCCTGGATCCTCTATAGCCGGTGTGCATGATTAAAGAACCCTGAAACCTTTAGTCTTGGGTAGATAACAGATTATCTAAACAAAAGAACTCGCTGCTCCACTTGCAACAGGAAGCCTAATGATATCACAGGTGCCCGCCTCGGCTCGCCTCCGCATAGATCAACACTGAAGAAATGGCTGCACTCCAAGATCCATCAAAATTCTTATTTAATAATGAACATCCCAAGTGTTACAGACAGTTCAAACGATATACCATTTGAACTGTCTGTAACACTTGGGATGTTCGTTATTAAATAAGAATTTTGAGGGATCTTGGAGTGCAGCCATTTCTTCAGTAGATGACACATTGCATGTAGGTTCACACACAAACATGTCATACTTACCTGCTCTGTGCAATGGTTCTCAACTGAGCATCCCCAATCCTCCTCTTCTCTGGCCCCCCATTAGTGCTCCTGGCCCCTCCCTCCTGCCAAGTGCCCTCAGAGAACCCAAGCAGGCTTGCTTCTGAGCCATTGCTCTGCGTGTTCATTCAGACACAGAGTCAGGGCTCAGCCCCACCCCCTCTCTCTTCTTATTGGCTCACTGGCTATGATTGACTGTCTGATTGGCTATCTCAGCCAATGAGAAGGAAGAGTCCGCAGAGAGCCAGGGCTCTTGTGCCCGTCGCTGGATCGCATTGGGGGGCTGCTGCACACAGAAGGTTTTTCACTTTCATGCATAGAATGCATGAAGGTAAACAACCTTGAGCCTTTAGAAGCACTTTAATCTTGCTGATGTGTGCCATCTTCAAGAAGACATAGAAGATTAACTGCAGAGAATGGTGCTGTCCTTCCTATACCGATAATATCCTTTATGAAGATGTATTATGCCATTCAGTCCATTTTCTTGGCATTCTTATAAAATAATGCCACGCCCCTCAAAAACTAGACTGGACTGATTGCAAAGATATCATACTGTCCTTTCTCTTGTTTGACATTACCAATCTAGGCTGTTTTATACCTAGTGGAGTAATCGGTCCCTTCCCACCAAATAACTGTTTACAGTGAGTGAGGCTTAAGCTGGGCAGATGTTCAGTTCTGTCACCCAGTATCCAGAAAACATAGTAGGTTAATTGGCTCCTACTGAAATTAGGTTTAGTTCCTGTAAAGCACCACGGAACATGTTGATGCTGTAGAAATAACGTAAATCTCAGAGGGGTTTGGTTACTGTGTTTATGATTTGAATACAAATTTCAGCATATAAGAAATTTAAAACTATTGATTTTTTTCAACCTTCTTGGCTGAATATTAGTCCAACCGTTTCAATGCAAAAAGTAATCATTATTTTGTATTTTCCTTTGGGAAATAGCATCTAGGCAATTGGTTATGTCCACCACTGTGGGATGCCTTCAATAGTGTTTACAGGGCTTGTAAAGTAGTCTCTTAGAAAATAATTTGGGCTTGATTTGAGCACATGCCTTCTTTTAGGCTCTTACTGCTGGTTTAATACTACTCAGGCAATCTCGCTTTTAGAGAGAAGCTGTTAAGACATTACTGTCTGTTTGCCCAAAGTTCTCCAAGTATAACTAACTTTCCGTCTTTTTCTTTCTTTGTGTTTTTGTGACCTGCTCTCCTTCTTGCTTAGCAAATGGAAGTTCTAGCAGTAAGTGATGGTTCTCCATTTATCCAATACTTAACATGTCAGATCAAAGCCTGACTTTCACCTGTCTTGTCCATTTGTTGAGCTAGCAACATCTTGCCATTGTAAGATTACAGTGTGCGCTGGGTTTGCATAGTCTTTGTCCTTTTACTGTTGACTGCTCATTAAAATCTCCTTACTCATATGTAGTTTCTGAGATTTGTCTTACTATTCTGGTTATTATCATCATCTTGTTACAATAAATGTGTTAGGATATGACACCCCTGGCCCTGTCTGGTACTGAAAATGAAGAGAACCTACTTTCTTTTTTTTATTAAAGGGCAGTATCCTCAAGTAGTATTCTGACAGCCTTTCTTCTTCTGCCATAACAACTTTTTCACTTGTAGGGCTTGAATGCTGCCTACCAATATTACAAAAACAGAAAAGTAGAACTACTACCTAGTAAACAACAAACGTCATATTAAGCCAAAACTAAAATATTCATAGGCGTGACCTTATTGTGCAAATACATTGTATGAAATATTCTTTGTCTGATGAGATGTTCACCTGAATATGCAACTGAATTGGCAAACCCAACAAACACATTAAATGCCCCAGAGCTGAACCTGTACGAGAAAGGAAGGGAAATGCAGTAGGTAAATAAGTATAGAATGCATCACCACGAAAACAAAACAGTTCAGAATTTAAGTAATGCGTAAAAAAAATGGAACGACACAGAAAAAAAAGTATTGAACACGTAAGAAAGGGAGGTGTGCAAAAAGGCATGGAAAGCCAAGACACCAGTTGAAATCTCAGTAATTAGAAAGCAATCCTGCCCCTTGTCAGTGCAAATGAGTATCAGCTAGTTCAGTCTCAACTGATGGCCTATAAAAAAAGGTGTCTCATTTCCAAGGTGTCACACATGAAACATATCATGATGGGTAAAAGCAAAGAGCTCTCAAGCCCTTCACAACTTTATTATTGCAAAAAAATACTGATGACATTGGTTACAGAATTTCAGAATGTTCCAGTGAGTACTGTTGGGACCATAACCTGGAAGTGGAAAGAATATAATTTCACCATAAACAGCCCATGACCAGGTGCTCCTTGCAAGATTTCTGACAGAGCAGTGAAAATAATTATCAGAAGAGTTGTCCAAGAGCCAAGGACCACTTGTGGAGAGCTTCAGAAAGACCTGGAAGTAGCCGCTACAATTGTTTCAAAGAAAACAATAAGTAATGCACTCAATCACCATGACCTGTATGCATTCTCACCACGCAAGACTCCATGACTGAAGGAAAAGCATGTTGAAGCTCGTTTTAATGTTTTCTGCTCAATATTTAGACAAACCTGTGAAATACTGGGAGAATAAAGTATGGTCAGGAGAAACCAAAATTCAATTCTTAGGATGCTATAATACACATGTTTGGAGGTCAAATGCGCATCACCCCAAAAAAAACCCATACCAACAGTCAAGTTTGGGAACATCATGGTGTTGGGCTGTTTTTCAGAATACGGTACTGGCAAACTTCATGTCATTGAAGGAAGGATGAAAGGAAAATTATACAAAGACATTCTTGATAAAAAATCCGCTGCCATCTACCAGGATGATGAAGATGAAACGAGGGTGGACATTTCAGCAAGACAATGATCCCAAAGCCAAAGACAAAAAAGTTCATAGAAGAGGCCCACGTAACCTTCAAGATTTAAAGACTGTGTGGAAGAATGGGTTAAAATCACACCTCAGCAATGCATGTGACTAGTTTCTTCATACAGGAGGTGTCTTGAAGCTGTCATTACCAACAAAAGATTGTATATGAAGTAATAAATACATTTCAGTTAGCGTGTTCATAACTTTTTCCCTGTGTCGTTTAATTTTATTACACTTAATTTTTCAACTTTTTTTGTTTTGGTTTCTTTGTATGTATGGATTGCATGGGTTGTTACTGACATGTGGTGAAAATGTAATGTCAGCAGCACCTTTAGAAATATACCTAGAAAAATGGCGACATGTTCAATACTTATTTTACTGGCTGTATGATAGCTATGGCTTCCACAGAATCCCTGCCATATAAATACCTCTAGTTTGTTTGGCAGATCATATGTTTGCTATGCACATAGATTTGTCTAGTAGTCAAAGGGCACACACAGAGCATACTCACATTGGATGGCAAGCAAGGGATGCCAGGATTCCTAAAATGTTTTTGCACAATTTTTTATATTTTAATTCTACTGTGTCTAACTGACTGTTAGAAATCTACACAGACTATAAAATATTGTATTTTAAAACCTATCCTCAAGTCGCACCAATTATACACAGATCAGTTTCCATACTAATTGGCTTCCTGTATGCACATTCTTATAATATGAACAGTTTTGTGAGACTCGAGGACAAGTTTAGGAAATGCCATTGCAAATAGGGTTTTTACACAAAAAGAGTTAATAATTTTTCTCAAAATTTGCTGTGAGGTTTTGTTAAAGGAACTATTTAGATGCAATAGTGCTTCTTGGAGTACCACTTTAATCTGCAACATATTAAAAAAAATGTAAGTTCAAACAAAGTCATCAACACATGCAGCTGTCCTTTCGACCCTTTTTTTTTTTTTTTGGTTTGTCACAGCAATTCCTATTGCTGAGGACAGCTCACCAGGAACAGAATTGCTAAAACCCAACTGAGCTTGACCCATGGTTTTTCTAGCTTGCTTCCAAAACTAGCAAGGTAATGCCCTGCTGCTGCAGCCTCAGTCAATGGAAATCTCTCCTTTTGTTGGCTGCACTGCACTACACTGCATTATTTTGACTAAGTAAAATAGCAATTACATGTTGGTGATTCTGTGTGCAATGTCATTCCAGCGGTAGAATTCCCAGTTTGACATGAGTTGCTTTTGCTTTCTGAACTTAAAAATTAAATATTTTTATTGTTCCCCAATGCCAGTAATGGCCCACACTCTGATGTAGTAAGTTCCAAGGTTTAAAGGGGTTGTAAACCTTCGTGTTTTTTCACCTTAATGCATCCTATGCATTAAGGTGAAATAACACCTGGCAGTGACCGCTCCCCCAGCCCCTCCGTTTTACTTACCTGAGCCCTGGAACTTGACCCGGCATGGATGTGCTGTCTCTCTGCCAGGTGTTCTCGGCTCCTGATTGGATAGATTGATAGCGCAACCATTGGCTCCCACTGCTGTCAATCAAATCCAATGACACAGGTTCTGGGGAGCAGGCCGAGTCATACATTCGGCAGCTACGGATGCCGAATGCTGGACTTGGGAGCGCACACGCAAGGTAACCTCCTCAGGAGAGCGCTTCTCCTAGGGGGTTATCTGATGTGGGAAGGAGCTACGAGAGCCACCGGAGGACCCCAGAAGATGAGATTCGGGGCCACTCTGTGCAAAACGAGCTGCACAGTGGTGGGAAGTATGAAAAAAAAAGTAAAAACAAACCCTTACAATCACTTACAATTACAAAGAAAGGTTAAAAATGAACACTCACAAAGTATAAAAAACCACACATGTATATATGGGAGTTCATGGGACTGTGTAAGCCTGTTGTGGAGGCACAGTCCTAAAAGGGGTGCAGATAGGTGGGTGATGAGCTGCTACAGGCACAAAGTCTAGATCTCTGTGCCACTGGCTGTTAATGGGGAAATGGCTCTGACGGCCCAGTAAGCATGTTTCGTCCCACGGCTTCCTCGTTCCCAGTGTCAATGTCTGATGGATGGTAATGTCCACCGGGAGACCAGGGTCACAGGATGCGTTTCGAGGGTCCTTCACTTTCCTCAGCCCATCCATCCAGCTTCACCAGAGGCTTACGCTCTCCCGTGGACCATATATACATGTGTGGTTTTTATAATTATGTGAGTTTTCAGTTTAAACCTTTCTTTGTAAATAAACTTCCTTGGAACCTACTACACCAGAGTGGTTGTGCTGTCTCCTCCCACCTCCCCCCCCCCCCCCCTTTTGCTCTGTCGCATGGAAAAGAAGAGTGAGCTCTCTGCCCTTTAAAACGTTATCAATTCTGCCCAGAACAATGCATGGTGATACCTGGCTGCTTTTCCATACACCTGCATCTCACACATTTCACCTTTCCCAGTCTGGCCACAGTTTTTCCAGCATTGATGTAGGGGGTGCTCCTTTTTCCCCACAGAAACCCAAATCAGTATTCTGCAGCTAGCAGCAAGCTTCTCTCTTTGTGAGCAAAGAGGAAAGTACAATGTTGGAAAGCATTAGTGTGGCAAAAAAAAATATTTGAAAATTTTTAAGCAAAACTATTGAATAAAATAAAGCCTGTTTTTTTTCACATTTTGTCCTCCTATAAAATAAATTGTGAGCAAAGGTTTTATTAAAGCAGTGCACCAAATAAAAGCATTATATGCCCTTTAAAAATCCCGGGCAGCAAATTAGGCACAGAGTTATTGGCAAGTTACTGGTTGCATAATAAATATACTAAATTTTGTCTGGGCACCAAGGCTTTAAAGAGGAAGTAAACCCTGATGGGTTTACTTCCCCTTTGATTCCCTGCAAAGGTAAAGCATAATGGACGCATAGTAGTCCATTATGTGACACTTACCTGACACAGGAGCCAGCGAAGTCACCGCTGTCCCCTGTAGTCCGGAGCATCCATCTTCTCGGTGGGTCTCGCTGCTCCGCCGCTGTCATTCGACGAAGCCGCGATGACGTCACACATGCGCACGGGATCCTCCATTCGCGGCATATGCGCCGTAGACAGCGGTGCCTGTCTTTCGGCAAATATCTCCTAAACTGTGTAGGTTTAGGATATATTTCTTGGACATACAGGTAAACCTTAATCTAGGCTTACCTGTAGGTCAAAGTGGTTTGTAAGGGTTTACAGCCACTTTCATTAGCTGCTTACGAAATGGATTTAACCTTAAGCGTTTGGGAAAAAGGAAACAAGGGTAACCCTATATATTTTTTTATGACCCAGTCGCTGCAAAATAGCAGTATGCATGAGCATTCAAGGAGCCCAGCAACTGGTTCAAGTATACAGAGAAACCTAGGAAAAGCCTCTAATAGTATTAATGGGTAGACAGTGATCTATATACTGAATTGGTTACTCTCGTACTTGTGTAGTTAGTAGAGTACTACATACACATACTGCTAGAATCAGTATGATATAACTTTAGAACTTAGGGCTAGTTCTTCTTCTTCTTTTTTTTTTTTTTTTTTTTTGGCTTGCTTATTAGTCTTCCTCATCAAATTAATCTAACCGGCTGCTGGTTTCTAAGTAGCACGTCTGATTCCCTCGGCGAGGCCGTTTCCATGTGTTTTTCATTTTATTTAACAGTTCTTGACCCTTTGTAATCATTAGATGCCTGCACTTTTCTCCCTTGCATTAACCAATAACAACATTTGATTATACAGTCTGTTATGTAGGACTAGTACACCAAAGTTACGTTTTGCAATTCCTCCATGTTGTCTAGGAGCTTGAGCTGTGCCGAAGGCTTTACAAACTGCACTTCCAGCTGCTGCTGCTCTTCCAGGCCTACTGCAAGCTCATCAATCAAGTGGACACTGTTAAGAAAGAGACCGAGGTATGGTGGCCAAAGGCCATATAGCATTGAGATGTGTGCATTGGCTGGAATATATAGATTGGTGGTTTCAAAAAAGACTATGGTCACTATTATATCAAGAAAGCCTTAAACATTGGTTGTCTGTGCTGCCACCTTATTTGCTTAACGCTAATTTCTCAGTCCCAGGGAGGCAGCTATTCAATGGAGTTGAAACTATTTACTTATAGGTACACTGGGCTTGCGTTACATGCCATCATTCTGGCTGCAGGAAGTTCAGTCTCTGAAAGACTTGATAATTCATGATGAAAGGGGACAGTAGAAAAGGCAATTTTTAATAGAGCATTGAGGGGTTAGAATAGCTGTCTGTTTTTAGTGTTGTCTGTGTCCCCAAAACAGCGTTTTACCATTTTTTTTTTTTTTGTTCTAATGAGCGATGCCACTAAGAATTTTATGGTTGTCATTAGAATAAGAATCAAGAGTAAGTTTTCCACTGGTGGCACCTATTTTGGTGACAGCTGTCTAAGGCCGGCCACTAAACCTACTGAACCAACTGAGATCCCAACCATGTATGGGCAGGCTGCATGACAGCCAAAAAAAGAAACTGGAAAGGGAATGCATAAAATTCCTATAAAAATTTTTTTTTTTAACTTGACGAGAGGTACGGTATAAAAATATTTATTGAAGGAGAGTAAAAGAAAATTTGCTAATGGGACCCAACAATGAATAAAACCTGACAGATACACATAGATAGATATATATATCTATGTGTGTGTGTAAACCTTAACTGATTTACATTTAGAGTCTATGGACACTTTTTTGCATTGTCGTAATCCTCAGTTTAACGCACGATACTACAACACACGTAGTGTATTATGGCCCCATTCATGAGGGTTTATTGCAACACAAGTGAGAAATATACCCACACTGCAGTTTGCCACATTGTACCACATGTGTGCTGCATCAGAAAAATTGATGCATGTATTTTTCGGCTGTGTTTGGTGGGCTTCTTTATATCTCGGTGCTGTTGATATCCAGTTGCCTCTTTGCAGCCTCTTCCTGTCTACATCATGTACTCCAGCAATCGGTGCATGGCATTTCTCATTGTGGGTTTCCTGATAACAGCAGACCCTCTACCCAAGTGTGTGTTTAAATGGCCACTTCTAGTGTTCTCTATCAGAAGCTTGTGTGACTATAGGGGCAGGTGCATCACTAGGGTTGGTGTCACCCGTTGCGGAAAAAATTGGTGTCCCCACCACCACCAACTATAGTCCCCCCTCAGTGCAGACCCCCCCTCTATCAGTATACACCCCCTTCAGTACAAACCCCCCTCTATCAGTATATACCTCCTCCAGTGCAGACCCTCCTCTATCAGTACAGACCCCCCTCCCTTAGTGCAGGCACTCTCCCCCCCCCTTCCTCAGTGCAGACCCCCCACCCCCCTCATTGCAGACACTCCCCCCCTCAGGGCAGGCCCCCCTCAGTAAGACCCCCCCCTTCAGTGCAGATCCTCCAGACCTCAGAACAGCACGGCACATGCACAGTGTTGTATGTCCCACCTCAGACTCCCTCTTCCTGTATACATGTAAGCAGAGAGGATGGTAAGGTGGCTTCGGTCCGCTTCACTGAGGGAGACAGCCATGAGAGCAGATCAGTGTAGGGGGTGCGTCCAGAGTTGATCAGGCTCCAGTCCGCCCATATTTGGTATTACTTCGGTCTCTTTTCGCTTCGGCTGTCCTTTGGACCGACTCTCGAGCCCCACGTTGGGCGCCCGTTGTTTTGGACCGAACCAGAACTGCTCTGTACTTTTGTTTCTGCCCCCCTGGCCAAATTAACCTTCAATGTAAAAGTGTGCACACTCGAAGTAAGACACTGACACAGGCACGGTTCAGTATATAGGTACTTCTGTATTTTATTTCCTGAACTCCGGCTGATATACAGTGAGCCGGATATCTTTTTAACAAATCAAAAATCAGATAAAGACAGCGTGTACAAACCACAAATTATACATATTCATTATTGTGACGAAGTATAAGCTTTAGCTGGGTTACGTCTTTATAAGGGAAAAGCAGACTATCATAGCTAAATAGGGTCTTGTTTTCAGCCCCTTCTTCCTCTTGGGTGTAGTCTCATGGTTCTGAAAACAGGTGCAATCTTCTTTTTAACTTTACTCTTTTAACTCTTACAGTTTTCGTTCCACATGAAGGGAGAAGCTGGCAGACATCTAACTGAGTATGATTAAGGCTGATAGTAAAAGATAAGCACTTATATCTATATGATTACAAGAAATAGGCATTTCACTAATAAGACTCATGATCACATCCATTACACATGTAAGCAGAGAGGAGGGTAAGGTGGCTTTGGTCCGCTTCACTGAGGGAGACAGCCGCGAGAGCAGATCAGTGTAGGGAGTGCGGTGTTAGTGGTGCTGTGGCACGCCGCTGACCATAGATCTGAACCCTTTGTCAGGTATCGCCCTGGTGCGACCTGCACCCCCCTGCCCTCCCCTAGTAATGCCACTGTATAGGAGCACTATTGGGGGGACAAGGACAGAGCTTTATTACCCTATGACAGATGTGCCGGAACAAGACATGGCAGGATCACCAGGAATTATGTTCATGAAATCTTCAGTTTTTAAAATATTGAAAATTGCTGTTGAAATGGCAGTTAAGTGTCATAGTTTGTATGATGGTTTACATCTACTTTAATACATTTCACAGGTCATAAACATGTCAGAGGAGCTGTGTCAGCTGGAGGCATGTCTAAAGGAAGCAGAAGCCAGCACCGACATTGGCATTGAGGACTGTGACTTCTCTGATTTTTATCAAGCGAGCGCTGAGGCTGCTGTCCACTCTCTCATTGAGGCCCTTAGAGGAAAGGAATTTGTGTCAGCCATTGCACAAGTCAAGGCATTCCGGTATGGTAAAAATCAGCTTCATTACTATTATATCTGACCAAGAGTCTGTGGCTTAATAGAAGGGCCTTTTGTGAAGTTCTTTTTCATGGGTATTTGGATGTGTGTTGGATTTAAACGCTGTAATCAAAGTGAAAATACATTAGTGGTGATGATGCCAATTTTTGTTCTGCTCATCCTAATTTATTCCTTTGTCCAACCAAGCTGGAGGTTGATGGTAGACGTCTTGTAAACTAGCACAAAAATGTAATGGATAGAAATCATAGATGCGATAGAGCAATAAATTATTGCGTGTATTTGTAAACCGAACCACTACTAAGTGATGAAATTGATCAGCATGGAATTTAGTGTTATTGCTGTTGCGATTGCAAGAGGTCATCTTTAGGTCCTCTCTATGGAGTTTTCCATACATAAGGTGAGTTTGAAGGCCTAGTTTAGAATTGGTTGACGAAAATCTTTCTTGTGATTTTAATTTAATTTTATTTTTTTAATGTGCAGTTAGCATGAATTCACAGGTAACATTGCACCCACCAGTTTCATAACCACTTGGATGTCATATTCATCCATGACAATTGCCGCTTTTATAGAAGCCAACGTTATACATTTCAAAATGATTACTGTATTTATCGGCGTATAACACGCTCCCCAATTTTAAGAGGGAAGTTTAAGGAAAAAATGTTTTCGTAGTCCCCCTCCCCCTGTACAGTACACAGCCCCCCTCCCCAGTACACAGCCCCCCATCCAATACACAGCCCCCCATCCAGTACACAGCCCCCCTCCCCAGTATACAGCCCCCATCCAATACACAGCCCCCCTCCCCAGTACACAGCCCTCCTCCCCCTACACTCTCAGGAGACCCCCAGTCTCCTGGCACAGTGCTGCCAGCATTCTCTACAGTTAGGAAAAAAAACACTGTGCTTCTCCTGTGTCACTCGTATTGTAAAATGAAGCTTCCATATACCTCAATAGCTCAGTTTTTTTCCCCACTGACCTGGTCACATGACTGCTCTCTGACGTTAATAGATGGTCATGTGACTGCTCTCCTCCTCCAATCTAAAGCTAGGAGGAGGGGGAGGAGGAGAGCAGCCAGAAAAAACTGAGCTATTGATATATTTACAAGCTTCGTTTTATAATGACACTGGCACAGGAGGGGTGGTGTAGGAGAAGGGGCTGGGAAGTGACTTTTTTTTTTTATCAACTTTACACTATGCAGGCAGCTCTGTCCCAGGGCCATGAGAGGCGGGGCAGCTGGCCTGACACCCCCCAATGGGTGGTTCGTGGGGCAGATCGCCCAATCCCCACCTCCTGTTGGTAAAACATAGCATCGGCGTATAACAGGCACTGTTTGTCCTCTGTTTTCAGGGGAAGTGTGTGTGTGTGTGTGTATGTGTGTGTGTGTTTGTGTGTGTTATATGCCAATTAAATACGGTAATTTACTAATTTAGTTTCCAAACTATGGCCCTCCAGTTATTCAGGAACTACAATTCTCATCATGCCTAGACATGTCTGTGAATGTTAGTTTTACAACTGTGAATGGGTAGTGTAGTTCTGCAACAGCTGAGGGGCCATAGTTTGGACATCCCCGATGGTTAGATGGGCTGTCATTCTACTGGTAGCTTGTCGCATTTAAGTTGAACTCCAGCAAAAATGTTTGTCTTTATGGGGTAGTAAGGCTCAGTTCACACCTATGGGTTTTTTTGGTGCTTTTTGCAGAAATACATTACAGTTCATTTAACATGGTTTCCTATGGGAAATGTTCACCGCTATGCTTTTTTTCCAGCCTCTGCGTTTTTTTGAAATGGTTAGAGGCTTTTTTAAATGCAAAACTGTACTTTTCTTGGTTCAATGGACTTCAATGGAGAAGCTGCAGAAAAGCATGAAATATGTTTTTGCAGCGTTTTGCATTTTTTAAATTGCTCAACAACAAATTGCCCACAAAAAAAAAGCTTAAAACATGCAAAATCCCGTAAAAACAGATCAAAGGTATCTTCAAAAGATACCATATGGTAATACTGAAGATGCAGTTTTTTACGTTTAAAAAAATATTTTGGCTGGAGTTACAGTTTTGAGTATCAAGCCACTTTCTTTCCATATACATTGACATATTGATGTCTAGTTAAAATGTGTACTGGAAATAAAAAAACTTTTTTTGTTTTAAAGGGATGAAACACACTGGTGTTTCCAGAGTGCTTGTTCCTGTGCCATCATAATGCTTGTTTTTTTTTTCTATTGCTTTCTAGGACTATCTGGCCCAATGATATCTTTGGCAGCTCAGAAGACAATCCGATCCAAACTCTGCTGCATATATATTTCCGTCATCAAACTCTGGGCCAGACTGGCAGCTTTGCCATTGTTGGCTCCAAGCAGGACATGTCCAAAGCCAGTTCTAAACTGATGGAGCTAAATGTAGACATCCGGATGTCACTACGTATGGTGCAGTCCTACCAACTCCTATCTAAAGCCAAGCCTGTCACCGTTACGGTGAGCACTAACATTTGAGCACCTGTTACTAAGAAAGCCTCGAAAATGAAAGCACTGGACGTCTAAAGATAATATGAAGCACCTTTTGATATTTACTGTATGTCTTTTGAGTTTCATCCTTTTCATGACTGTTCTGAACTCCAGCAAGTGGGACTTTCAGAATCCCCATTCCCCCAAACCTAGTAGCGAAATGTGATGGATGCTCTGGTTCTGTAAAATTCATGTGACAGTAGAAGCTATTTTATCCCGTTCTGTTACATATAGAATGTACCATCCATAAGCAAAAGGGCTAACATGATGTATATAAATAAGCAGTGGCAATACGGAGACTGGATCCACGGGGAAAGACGGTGAACTTCTGGTCGCGGTCACTTGAGTCTGAAGCCTGCTAAATATGTACAGTGTCAAGACTGTCCCATGTGACTTTGGCAGATGACTTATAAAGACTGTGGAAACCATTGAGCTCATTATTTATGTTTGATACATTTGTACTTTATTTTCTCCTTTTGCTTTTTTGTTGCCCTGCCTAAGCAGATGGGTAACAGACGGGACCTTTTTGGTTGTGTTTTTGGTATGAATGTGTGTACATAGTCTCCACGCATGCCTCAAAGAGTTCTGCAACATTATTTTTGGATAAATTTTTATTTTATTAGATCTAACAACCCATAGCTTGTAAATGGTAGTACATTTAATTATTTTAAACCGAGCTTTCCTCGATATTTCTAAAGAAAAAAAAAAAACTAGAAAAAAAAAACTTAATTTTATTAGATGCTGCTCAGTTCTCTGACCAGTGCTTATGGTATAAATACTGATAACTAACCAAAAAGTAGCTGCCTGCAGAGACTTTAATAATGTATATTTAGATATATGCTGCCCAACAGCAGCTTTCACTAGATAACTTATTTTATTCTGTATATATTCTAGGATCTGGGGATAAAACCAGTATTTTTCTTGTATATGTGTGCAATGCACTGTTCTAGGATGACCAGTGTACATAGCCTCTGTTAACCCTTTCAGCAGTGGTGCTGAAAGGACACCTTCATTGGTGGACATGTTGAAGTAGAATTTGTATTCTATGATATAGAACAGGGATGGACAAATTACAAAGTATTGACGATTCCTTATTTTGTTTTTTCTTTCTTTTTTTTTTTTTTTTCATAACTTATTCATTATTGAGGGAATTGTTTAAGAATAAAACAAGAAAAGCTACCAAAAAAAAAAAAAAAATACAACATTGGCAATACCAGTTCATTGTAAAAAGGAGAAAAAAGCAGCACAAAAAAATAAACCATTTCTGTATACACCACAAGCATTATTATTTTTGTAATACATATGAATGTAGTTGCAGGGTACTTGTGACGAAAAGGAATATTCTTCATTTTATACGTTTTATCCACTGTGATTAAAAAAGATAAGAATATATTTCTTTGCACAAAGATATGTAGCCTTTTCATATAAAGGTCATATTTAGTGTTGCCTTTTGCTGGGGCCAGTGGATCCCCCCGAAAGCCTGAGTTTTGCTGTTAAATATGTGCTAACTCTAACACTCGGAACTGGTAGACTGCAGTAGAGAGGTCACCATGGCTTGAAGAGGTTAAAGGTTAGACACAGAGCACTGTCAATGATGGCAAGACATGATCCTGTAAGCATAAACCTTATTGTCCCCTTACAGAGCCACAAGAACCCAGGGGGACAACTGTCTCCTAAGTAAACGTCACATTGAGCAATCACTGTATTTCCTCCCCCTGGAGAATATTGCACGGGGCATGTGGTATTGTAAATGACATTCTTAGTATAAATATTGCTTACTGGGGAGAGCTAGTTTTATTTCGCAGTGCAATACATTTTTACTTGCATCATCTTAACAGTTTTTCTTTTTGGTTAACAATAAAAAACATTGCATATGTTACACTGTTTTTCCTTTTCTGCCTAAACATTCACGGTCAAAGTTGGCCTCATGCATCCTCCACCTTTTTTTTTTCCAATGTACCCTTTACACAGTTTTCTGCCTACACTTCAAAGGGGGGGGGTTATTGTTTCACAATAATTTCTGTTAAAAAAGTGGGGCCAAATGTTATATATATATATATATATATTTATTGAAATACAGCCGTAAGAGCATAAATGAAACCTGCAGGGTAAAATGAATTCAGTCAGTAAAGCTGAAATGCTATTTACCTGTGTGTGCTTTTTGTTTCAATAATATTCATTATGAGAACTTTTGGGGCCCATTCACTCTGTTGTGGTATGTTAAGGTATCCAGTACATTTGAATGGCCTGCCTAATGCACCAAACAGGTGTGTACCATTTCTGGAAAATGCACATCTGTTGGCAAGGTGGGTTGGGATGACAACACATCACACAAGTGCATTAGTATTATCCAATAATTTTGTTTGCACCTAGGGTCCTTTCACATAGATGTCCTCTGGTCTGTTTATCGGGGTATCTGTGATGAACAGATCCCCTGCTGAATCTAAGCAGGATGGAGGTCAATCTTGTGACATCTGAGATTTTTCTCTGTATTTTGCCAATGGACCTTTACATACTTGTATTGGATCTATGACCTCTGGATGAAAACGAACTTCCATCTACCGGTATTTACAATCAACTATTTCTGATCTATCATGTTTAGGCACATTTTTTTGTTTGTGCAGACCTGGGCAGACTCCAAGGTGAGGCCATGTAATCTAAACACATCAATTTAAATCCACCTGCCCATAGACTTGCATCAAGCTTCCAATCAGGTCCGCCTGAAAAACTTAACATGACAATGAACTGATCGTCACAGCTGTGTTTTCACTCCAAGCACTTTAAACTAAACCCTTGTAACACCATGCTACTTCTGTTTATTTGTTCCACATTGAGGGTCCTTTTACACAGGCTGTCTGATCAGGTCCAAAACGAACCTGATCAGACCTTGCAGTGTTTATGTGTGTTTTCTAGGCTGCAGTGTGGTGTGAATTGCAGGCACATAATCTTCAATGGGAAAGCATCTGATTCACAGATGTGTTCTGTTCTGAACAGAAATTCTCTCCCCCCCCTCCTCCCTCTCCCTGGTCAGCTGATCCACAGCTACAAAGGAGAGGAACCACTGAATGAATCATTTTTATCTTTGCAAGGAAACCGGAGGTGTAATAATTCACACTGGACTAGTGTGAATCCAGCGTCAAAGGGAATGTCTGGGAAAAAATTGTTGTTGGTTAGAGTGGAAGAAGTATTGGAATTTAAGTTTTTACTGCTATCTAGGGTGTTGAAAAGGGACACACATACCATTTAAGCTCACACCTTCATGAAGAGGTATAGACATGGACCTTAAGGTCAGGCTGCAGCACATATGTGGCAATGGATTGTTCCTTCAAGTACACTTACTCTGCAACACCAGAACACTGACTGAGCTTTCACAGGCAACTTCTGACAAAGGGAACCCGGTGAGATGGGCTTCTGTTTAAGTCATCAGTGCAGCCAATTACATAATAATAAGCACCTCTACTGTAACAGCCCACCTAAAGAGTTGGTGACACAGGTTACAGTTTCTCACTACTCTACTACAATAAAAATGTTAATTTCTGCATGTGTGGTTGTTGATTTCCCCTCACTTTCTGGCTCATGAACCATTGGCCCTAGAAAAGGGCAGTGGGAGCCTCAGATAGCACTAAAATAGTAATCACTCTTCCACTGTTTTTCTTTTTTCTTTCTGAACATACATTTAAAGTTGAGCTCATTCTTCAGTTAGGGCTGCATATACAGTACTTGGTGCTACCCACAATTCTCAAATTTTTCACGATTTCCCCTATTCAAAAAGTAAGATTAATATTTAAAGTGACAAGCAATATAGTTTTCCATGCCATTAAATAAATTACATTTAACAGCATGGTGAATATGGAATGAGTACATGCATAATGAAGTTTTCTTTGCTACCAGTCAGGGAAATTTACTAGGTGTTATCAGGGGAGGGCTGGCAGCCTTAGGCCGGGGGAGGGGGGGGGGCAAGTCCAATCAAGTGGCCATTGATCCACCGAATCAGCTCACCATCCATGCGCAGTTGGTTTTTCAATGCAGCCTGATCAGTGCCCATCAATGCTGCCTCACCAGTGTCCATCCAATGCAGCCTGATCACTGGGGCAGGGTGTATGGGGGGGGGGGGTTTGGGATGTGGGGGTGTCAGGGTCTCTTACCTGGCAGCTCAGCTTCCACGCAACGGCCAGCGCAAGCCAGTCACAGGCACCCTGCCTACAAGACTCTGGTCTTTGGGGGTTGTAGCTTCCTCTGGGCTGCTTGGGAGCTTGAGTGCGGACTACAACTCCCGGAATGCAACAGTAGCCGACCGCCACAGCCATAATAGCGGGCAGCGGGTGCCGGCTGTTTTCAACATAAGTTAGGGCAGCCTGGGGGGCAATTGCCACTCTGACCCCCAGCCCAGCCCTCCCCTTGGTGTTATGTATTACTGCAAGAGCTAGAATTCAGTCTCCGCAATGTCTAAAATAGGGCTAGGTACACACAGGCCGAATATCAGCAGTTTTAACAGGAACCAGCCGACATTCCGTCAGTGTGTACAGTTGTCTTTCCAGGAAAAAAAAAGCCGCTCTAACTAACTTTTGTTGAATGGCTATGTTGGAAAACCAGCATCTGTTCTGCAGTCACAGCCAATAGCAGTCCCCCTCAGAGCACAAAAGCACAGTGAAAGAAATTACCACACTAACATGAGTGCGTTAGTATGGCAATCTTTTCCGTTCAGCCCAGGGAAAAAAAATTACATGTGTCGGACTTAAAGGATAAGTTCAGGTTTATAAAATAAAGCAAGTTTTTTTGCAGGTAAAAAAAAAAAAATGCATTTATTTTTGTTAGAAACCTGTAAAGCATTGCACCCATATCAACATATCGTTGGTGTCATGCCACGGTCCTGCAGCCTGCCTCTATAGCTGTTTGCCCATACTGATGGGAAGCTCAATATATGCCTAGAGTTGTCAGCGGCACTCAGGTAGTTCATTGAAAATTACAAGCCAACGGCTGAAAATTTTGTTGGCACTTGTTTTCCCATTCACAAAACACTAAAGGAACAATGCAGCTCGGCAAGCAGAGCCACACTCAACCACGGTTTTTAGTTTTTCACAGCGATCGGGGTACAAGATCCCCCCCGAGTGCTCAAAACTGGTTGTCGGGCCTTTGCAGGCGTAACATGTTACAGAAGGTGAACTTATCCTTTAAAAGGGTAACTCATGCTCTGTAAAATGTAATATGGCTACCTGGAGGTATTCTGTACACAAATGGTGTACAGGACGCCCCCTGTGTATATAATTTCCTGTTTGTTGTACTGATTCCCAGAAGTCTGCACCAAGGTACAAATCAGATTTTGAGCATCTCCTGCAACAAAAGTTATTTTTGTTGAGATGTTCTCCAAGGGAAATAATGTCAAAAGGAATGCAGACCCTGAAAGTGCAACAGCTGATAACTATGAAACACTCCCATACAGATTCGCTCACATGGATACAAACGGCTATTTCTTCAAAATAACATGAGATGGGAATCTGCAATAATTTGTTAAAATCCCTGCAATTCCCAGAGGGTAATGTTTTTTTTTTCTCTCAAAAGTGGAGTTTCTCTTTAACTGCTTCAGCCTCAGAAGATTTTACCCCCTTCCTGACCAGAGCACTTTTTGCGATTTGGCACTGTGTCGCTTTAACTCACAACTGCATGGTTGTGTGACATTGTACCCAAACAAAATTGGCATTCTTTTTCTTCCCCCCACAAAAAAGAGCTTTCCTTTGGTGGTATCTGATCGCCTCTGCGGTTTTTATTTTTTGCTCTATAAACAAAAAAAAAGCAACAATTTTGAAAAAAAGCAATATTTTTTGCTATTATAAATATATTGCAAAAAAAAATTTCCTTGGTTTAGGCCAATATGTATTTTTCTACATATTTTTGGTTAAAAAAAATTGCAATAAGCGTATATTGTTTGGTTTGCGCAAAATTTATAGTGTCTACAAAATAGGGAATAGCTTTATGGCATTTTTTATTTATTTTTTATTAGTAATGGCAGCAAACAGTGATTTTTATTAGGACTGTAACATTACGGCGGACACATCAGACATTTTTTATACTATTTTGGGGCCATTGTCAGTGCTATTAAAATGCATTGATTACTGTGTAAATGACACTGGCAGTTAAGTGTGTCCTAAGGAGTGATTCTAACTGAGGGGACTGGGCTTCAACACAGGAGAGTGATCACTGCTCTTGATGACAGAGAGCTGTGATCACTGTCCTGTCAATAGGTAGCTCAGGGAAATGCTTTGTTTACAAAAGCATCTCTCCGTGATATGATCGCGGGCACCCCGCAGACATAGAGTCTGTGGTCACGCACCTGCAACATCGCTTCTTAAAATGGACATACCTGTATGCCCTTTTGCCTACCAGTGCCATTCTGCTGACGTAAATCAGCGTGCATTGGTCGGCAAGCGGTTAAGGCTCACTTACTAAGCCTGCATTCACACCTGTGCATTTTGCAGATGTGCACTACAGTTCATTTAACATGGTTTCCTCTGGAACAAATTTTCAAAAGGCACTAAAAATGCATAGGTGTGAATCCAGCCTAAGGGCTCAGACCTTGACAGTCGGTTGCATTGGGGCAGCCCATTCTGGGATGGCAAAACATAAAATTGTCCAACAAAAACAGACATGCACTATCTTTGGTAATGCAGCACACTGCAATGCATGTTTGGCTGCTCTTCAAAATCAATGGCACTGTACCATGCTGCCACACCTGGAATGGTGTGAATGGGCCCTCAAGAAGCTGAGAACCTTTAAAAAAATAAATAAATAAAGACTTAGTTCAATTATTTATTAAGAAAATTCCCATTTTTCATCTGTAAAATTGATATTCAAGCTTAAATTGAAAGCCATCTACGCTCAAAATGTAAAATCATACATTTATTTCAATAACTTCTAGCCTATTCCTAGTAACCTGAAGGATCTTGAATTTTGTAAACTTATTTTGTGAAGATCTCACATTTACTTCATTGAACTCTGACACATATTCCCTATGCCCGGTAAGGCAGTAGTCATCAACCCTGTCCTCAGGGCCCACTAACAGGCCAGGTTTTATGTATTACCTTGGGGAGATGCAGACTAGAATACTGCAATCACTGAGCAGTAAATATCACCTGTAATGTACTTTAGCAAACCTGGCCTGTTAGTGGGCCCTGAGGACAGGGTTGGCGACCACTGTTGTAAGGCACCACTGTGTCACACATTTCAATGCCTGCCTTCTGGATTAGAGGACGATCCCTTGAGGTGGAGCATCTTACTACTTCTGCTTGTGTCGGAAGGATGTGTACGGCTCCAATCCCCTCCAGCCCTCCTATTCATCCCATGTGACCAGAGCAGTACACACCCCAAGCAACCCTCCTACCCATGACGGTGTGCAGGGGTTTTTCTCCCCCACTGCAGCTGTCAAATTTGAAATTGGAGGGGCTGTGCGGGGCTCTTCCCAACACAGCTGCATCGTCCATTCAGATCTGTGAAGAAACTACAAGTCAGGTTGCATGCAGGCTCTAACAGAATGAGAATGTGGTAATTGGCACTTGTAGGCTATAGTGCTGATAGGAGTTTGCAGATGCAATGCTTTGCAGGCTCCCATGAAAACTAAATGCACATTTTCCTGCAAAATTGTGTAATTTTTTTTATAAAGGTGAACTTACCCTAACTCAGTGTTTCTCAAATCCAGTCCTCAGGCCCCCCCAACAGGTCATGTTTTCAGGTTTTCCATTATTTTTCACAGGTGATTTGATCAGTTTCACTGCCTTAGCAATTACCACAGCCGTTTCATCTGAGGGAAATCCTGAAAACATGACCTGTTGGGGGGGCCTGAGGACTGGATTTGAGAAACACTGCCTAACTGAACAAGGGCCCAGTTGTTCTGACAAGCTACACCACTGCAATTTTGCTGCTCAGTATTTAAAGTAGGGATTCATGGCCTCTCTAGTACACTGGGAAAGTTGCAATTGTTACTGGGAGGTTAGTTACAAGAGTGCTATGATCTTTTTTGGAAGTTACATAGATGCAACCCTTAGAGCCGAGCCCCAGCTTTTAGAAGTTTGGTTTTGTTTGGAGCAAGTTGCTCCAAACAAAACATTCACTTCATTAAGGCTACTTTCACACTGCTCAGTTGTAAAAAAAATAAAAAAAAACACTGGTGCTTTTTTTGATGCAGTTTACAGTCATTTCAATGGGGATTTTTTTACTGCACCAAAAATGCAGCAAGCAGGATTTTACAAAACACAGCAGACCCACAGCTGATCAGTGTTAAAGGTTGCCATAGGCCAGTGATGGCGAACTTTGGCACCCCAGATGTTTTGGAACTACATTTCCCATGATGCTGATGCACTCTGCAGTGTAGTGGAGCATCATGGGAATTGTAGTTCCAAAACATCTGGGGTGCCAAGGTTCGCCATCACTGCCATAGGCTTTCATGGTCATGCATTTTTTTTTTTTTTTTTTTTTTATATTATAAAACACAAAAGTGGAAGAAACCAGATCAGTGTCAAAGCAGCCTAAGAGATGCACTGGCTGTATAAACTAGGTATCCTCTGCTACATACATATACAGCACCGTCATGGAACTTCCCTTTCTACCTGTACAGCGGGTCCCCGGGGTTACAAACAAGTTAAGAACTGTAGGTTTGTTCTTAAGTTGAATCTGTTTGTAAAGCCTCATACACACGGTCGGACTTTGTACAAACTTTTCCGTGGACTTTTGTACAAAGGGCGTGGTCCACAAGTTTGTATTGCATACACACGGTCGGACTTTTTGACAACAAACACGAACGTAATGACGTCACAACGTACTGACGCCGCTTCAAAAGAGGACTTCAATGACTCCAGCGCCACCGTTGGTGAACTTCTGTATTGTAGTCTGATCTTTTGCATTGGTTCTGAGCATGCGTGTTTGTACCTTGTACAAAAGTCTGATGCTTTTGCGTACACACGGTCGGACTTTGCTCCATCGGACTTTTGTTGCCGGAAAGTTTGTCCGTTCGCACAGCCAACAAAAGTCAGATGAAAACAGAAAAAGTTTGTCCGATGGAGCATACACACAGTTGGATGTTGCTCCAAAACAGCTAATTTGCATGTTTGTTGTCAAAAAGTCCGACCATGTGTACGGGCCTTAAGTCAGAACAGGTACATTTTTTAAGTGTAGCTCCAGCCAAAAAATATATTTTTAAGCTTTTTGGATAACATAGGGAAGGGTTATCACCCCTGTGGCATTTGTTTAGCTGTCTGTGCCCCTGTACAGAAGATTTCACCTCACTTTCTGTCCCAATGATAATTGGATTTTGAAAATTTTGGGCTGTTTGGGAAACAAGGATTGGTGATAAAGCATCAGTGGAGACACCTTTTTCCCATATTAACTCTTACAGGAGAGAATTTCCCTTCCTAGAGGTAGACTTCCTCTTACTTCCTGTTATCTCCCTCAGTTTCTAAGTAGGAGTCGTTTGTAAGTACGGGACACCCTGTATCTTGCTAGTCAGTGCAGCTTGGCAGGATGTAATGGCAGTCATGACCTCCAGGATACCAGGCTGAGTAGGAGCAGCGGTCTCCTCTGGGAGGCCATGTGGGAATAACAGCCACTGCAGTCACAGGACTGGATATGCTGTCCACGTGCAGAGGAAAGCAGCGTTTCTTATGCCTCTGCCACCGGCCCAAAGTCCTAAGAGACATGCATAGCCTAAAAGTCATATATAGGAACAAAAGAAAAAAAAACAGCATAAGTCTCCAGCAGAGCTCAGAGAAACAAGTCCTCTCAGTCAGCCATCTTGGACACTGCCCCTCCCTTCCCACACCTGGGACAAAATAGACTAAGTGGTGCTTAGCCTTTCCCAGAGCTTTGTGTGAATGAATTCAAAGCTTCCTCTGATTGGACGAGTTGGCATTTGTGATGTCATTAGACCACATCTCCAGTGATTTATACTAGGCATTTTCGTGAGCATCAGTACTTGTGAAAATGCACCATGATACCAGCTTGGGAGCTGAACGCCATCTCCCCTCCTACAGCAGGGATCCGAGCAGTCGCAGGGTCATTTCCCACTAGCAGCACTTTCGGGCCCTGTGTTCCATGCTGGTCCTGGCAGCACGGCTGTCCTCTGGGTTTCTCCATCTGTTGCTTCCCTCTGCTGGCCGAACTGGGATTTTCTCCATCGTACCACACTTGAATCACCTCCCGCTGACCTTGTTCTGCTATGATGAGCCTTTACTTCCTGTAAGTGTGTTTTTATTAGATAATAGAATTGTTTATGGTTAATGCACTGCCTGTGTACAATACAGGAGTCACCTCTGCCCCCATGTTTCCAACCCTCTTCCCCCTATCACAGCCTTTTCCATCCCAACTCTGCTGCCACCCCCCCATGTGATTGGCATTGCCAAGTACTAAAATCGATACTCAGCATTAAAAAAAAAAGTGGTATTGATGCATCCCTAATTTATACTTCACTAAATGCTGGGGATCAGCTTTAGTGTGGCTTCCAGTTAAGTGTCTGCTGCTTTGGCATCATAGATACTGCACGGGACACTATGCAATATTGTAGGAGTAGCAAGTTTGCAGTCAATACTAATATACATACATATACACACACAGGGGAATCGCCAAATTTTCAAAATGGGCCAGTTTACTGTCCCTCAGACTTTGGGGGGGGGTGCGCAATCTAAAAGTGTCCCTACCTCAGTGGAAGTATACATGCCTCAAGCTTGGTGATCAGCAGGATTGAACCGTATGGCACACCTATGGTCAGTTGGAGGATGACATCATTGGTGTAAGTAACAGGAATTATATCCCACTGTTGGTGTCCAATGGGAATAAGTGTACCCAAAGGGCCAAACCACAAGCAAAAAGACCGCGGTATGAAGTTGCTATATAGAATTTAACAGTGAATTGTTCATTTTGTATGTTAGACTTCATTAATGGAAACTGCAATTTTTTGGGGCTCCTTTGCACCTTCAGTGGGTCATTTTGAATGGGCTGCCAGCAAACTAGACATGACCCCATTTTAATGTTCTGCAACACAATATGTTGCCTTAGTAAATTGGGGGTGGTGCCGTACTGCGCCTTACTGCAACAGTGGTTTGAAGCTGGCTTTGAGCCATCAACCTCACGGTAAATGAGCTTCCTACAAATTTACAGTCTTGCATAGATGCAATATTAGTTTGTATACAGGACTACAGCAACCCCCCCCCCCCCCCCCCCCGTTTGTATAGCTTTTATTAGATTTACAACTTGAAACCCAAAAATTTAGAGATGGGATCTGTGGAATTAGGAAAAGCTCTTACATGCCCCAACTTGAGTTGTTGTCACTCAAAAGTTAACATGTCATCCAACAAATGTGTCTTACTGCCAACCTGCAAATTCCGGTTGGCTGGCTGTCTGTTATGACCCTCTGGTTTCAGCACTCCACATGCAGACAAGGAGTTCTGAAATAACAAATTCCTGATTTGCCCGTGTTGGCACCCATCTATGACTCAAAGCAAAGGGTCAGCATTATGGTCAAGCAACTAGCATTTTAAGAACACAAGGTTATTTTAACAGGCTAGCAATGCTTTTTGAGTTTCAGTCTTTACCTTATACACTTTTTTCCCTGAATGGGGATAACACTGTCAGCATTGTGTGAGGATTGCGTTCATTTCCTGCCCTGTCCATTTGATAACCAACTTTAGACAGCAGGCAAAAATCCAACAGAATCACATACAATAACCCAAGAGCAGCAGAATGGGGAAATGTTTAGAAGCAGTATCCCTGTCTGAATTCCCCTATACCACTGATGGTGAACCTTGGCATCCCAGATGTTTTGGGAACTATATTTCCCATGATGCTCAACTACACTGCGTAGTGCATTAGTATCATGGGAAGTGTAATGCCAAAACATCTGGGGGGCCAAGGTTTGCCATCACTGCCCTATACCATCTGTAAAATACAGTAGTGGTTCAAAACGCAACTTCACGCCATGAGAAAAGTGAAGCATCTACTGCAAAAAGGTATCCAGTTTTAGACAAGTCAGAACGTGTTAAAACCAGGTCACTTCACTTGAATAGTTTCTGAAAATTGAGGGGAAATTTTCTAGAAAAAAAAGCTGTCCCAATTGAAGATTGCATTCTCTTTTCCTATGACAACTGTAAAAACAGTAGAGTCACCATTATTGTCCTATACCATTGACCATAATCACCCACAGCACATGTTCTAGTAGACGAGGTTAAAAAAAAAAAAACACAAGTCCAACTGTGTGTGATATGTCAGTATTACATTGTATATCCCTGTATGTAGTGGTTGTTAAAACTATCGATGCTCCCTGGGAATTATATCCTTGCCGCTCTTACAGTAAAGAACCCTCTACGCAGTTTAAGGTTAAATCTCATTTCTAATTTTAATACTGGCCATGTGTCTTATTAAACTCCCTTCTGCGGAAAAGTTTTATCCTTATTGTGGGGTCACCAGTATGGTATTTGTATATTGAAATATCCCCTCAAGCATCTCTTCTCCAGAGAGAAAGTTCAGTGCTTGCAACCTTTCCTCATAACCAAGGTCTTCCAGCCCCTTTTAGTTTTGTTGCCCTTCTCTGTATTAGCTCCATTTCCAGTACATCCTTCCTGAGGACTGGTGCCCAGAACTGGACAGATTACTCCAGGTGCAGCTGGACCAGAGTCTTGTAGTGTGGGAGACTTATCGCTTTATCTCTGGAGTTAATCCCCTTTTTAACCACTTCAGCCCCAAACCAATTGTCAGCCTAAGGACCAGAGGTCTTTTTACAATTTCGCACTGCTTTAACTGGTAATTGCACGGTCATGCAATGTTGTACCCAAACAAAATTTGCATCCTTTTCTTCCCACAAATAGAGCTCTCTTTTGACGGTATATTTGATTGCCTCTGCGATTTTTATTTTTTGCGATACAAATGGAAAAAAGACCGAAAATTTAGAAAAAAAAAATTTGTTATAAGAAAAATCGAATAAACTCAATTTTAGTCATACATTTAGGGCAAAATGTATTCAGCCACATGTCTTTAGTAAAAAAAAAAAAAAGTCAATAAGCGTATATTTATTGGTTTGCGCAAAAGTTATAGCATCTACAAACTAGAGTACATTTTCTGGAATTTACACAGCTTTTAATTTATGACTGCCCATCTCATTTCTTGAGGTGCTAAAATGGCAGGGCAGTACAAACCCCCCCCCCGAAATGACCCCATTTTGGAAAGTAGACACCCCAAGGAAATTGCTGAGGGGCATGTTGAGCCCATTGAATATTTTTTTGTCCCAAGTGATTGAATGACAAAAAAATAAATAAAATAAAAAAGTTTGTCACTAAATGATATATTGCTCACACATGCCATAGTTATATGTGGAATTGCACCCCAAAATATATTCTGCTGCTTCTGAGTACGGGGATACCACATATGTAGGACTTTTTGGGAGTCTAGCTGCGTACAGCACCCCAAAAACCAATCACTGCCTTCAGGATTTCTAAGGGTGCAAATTTTTTATTTCACTCATTACCTATCAGTTTGGAAGGCCATAAAATGCCAAAATAGCACAACCCCCCCCCCCCCCCCCAAATGACCCCATTTTGGAAAGTAGACACCCCAAGCTATTTACTGAGAGGCATGTTGAGTCCATGAAATATTTTATATTTTGCCACAAGTTGCAGGATTACAATTTTTTTTTTTGCACAAAGTTGTCACTAAATGATATATTGCTCACACATGCTATGGGCATAAGTGAAATTACATCCCAAAATAAATTCTGCTGCTTCTCTCGAGTACGGGGATACCACATGTGGGGGACTTTTTGGGAGCCTAGCCACGTACGGGACCCCAAAAACCAAGCACTGCCTTAAGAATTTAAATATAAAAACACTACCAAAAAAAAAACCTGTTAGCGACCGCAGGGATCAGGCCTGACTCTGCAGTTATGTGTCTAGTGTTTTGTAAGTGACAGTAATCGATCGATACTGCATTTGGGTGGGCTGGGCGGAGGGGGCAAAACGCAGGTGCCAGAAGGTATCTGGGCTGATCCCGCTAACAATGCCTTTTTTTGGAACCCTAAACTGGTGGGGACGCTAGTATAGATCTGTTCAGATTCTATACCACTACGGGAAGTTTATGCTTTGTGCGTGGGTGTTAGCGGTACTGGCACTAACTTAGCGCTGCCTGACCCTAAAACCTAATTGATATCACCCGCCGGGTGATCAGGGGGGTTAAACCTTTATTGGGTAATAAATGGTGGGTGCCCTGATGCTATAAAAAAAGCAAACTAACCAGAGTCACCTGTAACACTTATACGGTGATCACTGGTGAAAGGGTTAACTAGGGACAATCAGGGGGTTAAAATCTTTATTAGGTAGTATATGGGGGTCCCTGGCGCTATATAAAAACCTGACGGGGAACCTAAATAACCAACTGGCTAACCAGCATCACCAGTGGCACTTATATGGTGATCGCTGTTGAAAGGGTTAACTAGCGGCAATCAGGGGGTTAAACCATTATTGGGTAGTATATGGGGGTACCTAGAGCTCTAAAAACCTAGTGGTGAACCTAAAAATACCTAGGGACACCAGTGACACTAATGCAGCAATCAGAAAAACAATCGCTTAGCGACACTGGCAAAAGGGGGTGAAAGTTAACTAGGGGCAATCAGGGGGTTAAAACAGTTATTGGGTAGTATACGGGGGTACCTAGCGCTATAAAAACCTGGCGGTGAACCTAAAAGAATAACTAGCTACCTAGCGACATCAGTGACACTAATGCAGCGATCAGAAAAACGATTGCTTAGTGACACTGGTAAAAGGGGGTGAAAGGGTTAACTCTAGGGGCAATCAGGGGGTAAGGGGCTACCCTGGACCTAACACTAACTGCCCTGACAGTTTTTAATGTCACAACTGACACTAAATGCAGTGATCAGTAAATAAAATGATCACTGCAATCAGCGACACTGACTGGGGGGGGGGCGTTTGTGTTCCTATGTGTACCTACATGTCAGTGTAGTGTTTGGTGCACTTACTTTCTCTGTTCTCGTCGCAGTCCGGTCAAAAAGATTGCCCCGAGGAGAATGACAGCACTTCCTCCCTGCCTGTGTTTATAATACACAGCGGTGGAAGCTTCTCATTCGCCAGGAGCGATCGAGAGGGGATGGCCAGAAACCAACAGCCATCCCCTCATCCCGGATCGCTCCTGAAGCAAAAGGGACCGCCGCATCCAGCGGGAGGGGGTCTGATCAGACCCCCCACCCACTGGAAGGCAAGCACGTACATGTACGTGCCTGTCAGTGCCATTGTGCCGACGTACATTGCCATGTGGCGGTCCTTAAGTGGTTAATGCATGCCAATATTCTGTTTGCTTGGTTCAGCAATGCCAAGCCGCTGCCATCTACTAGGACCCCCCAGGTCCTTTTCCATCTTAGATTTCCCCCTCGAGTAGATTGCGTTGATATTTTTTGCCACCCAAATGCATCATTTTAAAATTTCCACATTAAACCTCATTTGCCATGTAGTTGCCCACCCCATTAACTCATTCAATTCTTGCAAGGTTTCCACATCCTGTGGAGAAGTTATTGCCCTGCTTAGCTTAGTATCGTCTGCAAATAGAGCTTGAACTGTTTCTCCCATCCTCCGAATCATTTACGAACAAATTAAATAGGATTGGTCCCAGCACAGAACCCTGGGGGACCCCACTACCCACCCCTGACCATTCTGAGTGCTCCCCATGTATCACTACCTTCTGAACACACTTGTAGCCAGTTTTCAATCCTTGTACTTGCCCCTATGGTCCATGCCAACAGACCTTACTTTGTACAGTAAACATTTATGGGGAACTGTGTCAAATGCCTTTGCAAAATCCAGATACACCACGTCTACGGGCCTTCCTTTATCTAGATGGCAGCTCACCTCCTCATAGGTTAATAGATTGGTTTGGCAAGAACGATTCTTCATGAATCCATGCCGATTACTGGCAATTATACTGTTCACATTACTAAAATCTTTTATATAGTCCCTTATCCCCTCCAAGAGCTTGCATACTATTGATGTTAGAATCCCCTTCTAACAACAAAAAACACACACACACAATAAAACCTGACAAAACATGACCAGGTCTGACCCTTCACTTCATGAATAACTCAACAGTTTTCACCAGTTTGTTTTTAAGATCAACTCCTCATGCTATTATTTAAGAAGCAAATGCAATGCACAAAAGTTAGCCTGAAAAAGTTCTCTTCATAACCTGTTGATTTTATTCATTATACGGATGGAAGTGCTTTGACAGTTATTATAATCTGTATTTGGCTACTCCAAAAGAAAAAAAAAAAATTACACTCTTCCAGGCAAAGAAACAGGTCAGGAGGAGTATACACAGGACCGATTAAATTATATACTTGAAACTGAAGGTGCTATCACACGAGAGCCTCTTGCCCTTGCATCTCCCACACAAGTCTTGGCGATGGGGCCTCTTCGGGTCTACATGACGCTGCTTCACTGGACACACACATCGAGTTTGTTTGCAGCTCTGTAAAAGAATATAGTGGGCAATTATCAGTGTTCATATTCTCTCCATACTATGTAGAAGTTATTGTCCCAAGGCAGTCATTTCACAAATCGCCTTTTATATAGGCAGTTCTGCTTAAGTACTCCTGGCACACAACCTCATGTCACCTATACTATATATTAAAGGTGATTCTAAAGGCACAACATTTCATGCATGAAGGTAAAAAAAACCTGTGCGCATCAGCTCCCCCCAATCCTTACCTGAGCCCCCTGCAATCCAGCTATGCTCACAATCGCTGTGGCTGTATGGCGACGCTCCCCCATTGGCAGAGGCAGCAGTGTGAGCCCATACCAGTTTAACTCCCAAAAATACAATTAGGTTGTATTATCCTTTATAGATGAAATATGCACATCAGGGGGCCTAGCTTATAAGACACTAAATAGATGCACGAGCATTTATATTCCAGGCTGAAAACACTTACTTGACACATAATGTCTTCAACTCTATATGGATTAAATGATTTCTGACATGTCCTGCAGAATTGTTTGAAGTACACCTGCAAAAATCAAGCAGTACAGAGTCAATGAATCAATGGCTTATGCCAAATCAAATAACAGCCTAAATGCACCTACCTTATTGGTGCCCTGAACACACCAAACATAGGCACTTTCCCAGCGAATGTTGCAGTCTTTACAGTGGTAATAGCCATACTTCTGCTCCAGGAACTAAAGTTAAGTTAAAAAAAAAAAACATATTTTAATATGCAGATCTGGGAACAAAAACCTACAGACCTCCAACTTTCTGGAAACTCCCAAGACCATTATGACTTTAGAAGCAGTTGACCCGGAATGGTTGGACATTTTGGTAGGGTCTTGAAAGCTTAAATTTTAAAAGGGTTTACAGTTGCTAGAAAAGCAGCTTTGAAATTTGATGTCCTGGTACTTTATAGCCCCCCTGCTTTTGGCTTCCAAGAATTCTGAACCAGTCTGAAGGTCAAATTAAATGCATTTCATGTAATAGTGAATCATACAAGAATAATGCAAATGGGATGCAGAACTGTTTACAACATTGATGCCAATTTAGAAGTTCCAGGAAAACTAAAGCTCACTCACATTTGTAGTTAGTAACAGTCATTGTCAGGACCTTGCCATTTCCAAAACAGACAATAGAGGATTAGAGATTGACAAAAATGTTTGTATTATGGTGGGTTTACCTGGCAGCTTTTGTATCCAAGACACGAGTACTAGAGCAAGTACCCATCAAAGCACATCCCTTTATTGCAGACAGGTTTAGTGATTAGGTCAATTCACTGGAGGTACCTTCTGACTTTAAACCGCCAGACCAGAGGCAATTAAAGGATAATGATGACCAACCACTCATTTCCTCCCATCTACTCCAAACAACCAGCCCACTGCTTGTATCAAGATTGACAGCTCTTGAGAGCAGTACTGAGGCAGGGTGCCATGAGGTTTTCAAGACACCATGTACAGCAACTTGCTGGCCCCTCCCACCAGCCATTATCTGCCTGAATTGCATAGAAAAGCAAAGAGACCCAGGGGGTGACATCACTGGGTGTAAGGTATGTCCAAAAGAATGGTTTTATTTTAAAGTTGAACTCCAGGAAACCTACCAATCACCCCTGTATTGGGACTACACTCACAATCCAAGGATTAACTGCTTCTTTAGGTCTGGGGGATTTGGGGCAAATTTACTTAACAGATCTATCACTGCTGCAGGTTGTCCCATCCCCCCCCCCCCCATGCTGTGGCAGTTTAAAGTGGTTGTAAAGGCACAAGGTTCATAGAATTGCCTGATAAGTTTGTGGGCAGTAGCCCCCCTAAGAAAAACACCTAATCTGGTGGCCCCACAGCAAGCTGCTTGCTGGGTGGGCACCCGACCAAGGAGAAGGGAGCCAGGAGGGCCAGCATGGGACCCGAGAAGGAGGATCTTTACTATCGCTTTAAGGTCCTCAGTCATCAAAACCAATGTAGGGACTACATTCCTGCACTGGAGTGAGGGCATCAAGGGAAAGGCCATTGCTAGTGCATGGGGGAGCCCTATCTGCCAGGTGATTAGAGGATCAGGTAAATTTTCTCCCTGCCCCAAAGGAACTAGCAGTTAACCCTTCCAATGCAGCCCCAGCCCCATTGCAAGGCAGAATTTAGGTTTCCTGGAGTTGGGACTTCATTATCAGTGGCGATTCACACCAGAGCGATCACAGACATTGCATGCAATTTGTACTGCTGTGCAGATCAAATGCGATGTCTGTGCGATGCAATCTCAACAAAGATTGTATGGCTGAATTTGCATCGCAGTCGGACCAAAATCGTGCATATTTTTTCCACATCAGAATCATGTTCACACCCATGCAATCCATTTCTGGTCTAAATTGACAGTTTACACTGCAATATGTGAACCGATCTGGGGGTATCATTAATTTTGTATTGACAATTCCAGGCGTTTGAATAGGGCAGTGCGAGTCAGGTGCGATACGGGAACCGGCACTGGATGCGTAGGGTTTGCTGCATCGGTGTGAACCCAGCCTCAAGCACTTCAAATGTCTTTAGCAGTTTGGTGAGGAGGGAAGGAAAGATAAGCTTTAATTACTTCAATACATGGCACTTAAACCCCCTTTGTACTACTTCGGGCAGTGTGTGCTGGCACTGTTGGGTGCTTCATTGTAATCAGGGCACAGATTATATGCCTAGATCTGTGGGGAGATGCCGCTGATCGGTTCTCCTCACGCTGACAGCGTGAGGAGAGCCGATTACCGGTATCTCCATGTTTACATGTGACCGGCTGTTATTGGACACAACCAATCACATGGTTAAAGAGCCACGGCTCTTTACAGTACAGAGATCAGGGTCATGCCATGTCCTAGCAACATGGCGCTGCCACAATCACCACACACCTGAGAGCAGCTGTTCTGGGCGCCATGATATGACGTCCACCCAGAACGAGAGCGGCCCCACTGTCATTTGATGACAGGGTGGCCGGTGTTCTGCCTAATACAGTCCGGCCATCATATGCTGTCCGTTCCGTACTGCGCATGCGCAGTACGGAGCAGCCGAAGCTTCGGAAAAACTCCGAAGTTGAACGGCGCCTGCGCCGTGAGTGGAGGAGGTAGCCCCACTATCGAAGCGGACATAGGAGACGCAGTACGCAGGAGACAGCATCTGATGGGGGACGCTATTTTACAAGACACCGGCAAGTGGTTAAACCTCATTTGCAGCATGTATTAAGAGTTAAGCATTAAACTACAACTAAAGGCAAAACTTTAGGACAGAGTAGAGAGGGATTAGAACACCTGTCAGTGCCTTCACTCAGGATGGGGGGGGGGGGGTACATTCCTCCCTTGCTCTATCCAAAATTAAAAAAAAGGTTTTGCCTAGTTC
Organism: Lithobates pipiens; assembly: GCF_037356315.1. Classification (NCBI taxonomy): domain Eukaryota; kingdom Metazoa; phylum Chordata; class Amphibia; order Anura; family Ranidae; genus Lithobates; species Lithobates pipiens. The sequence continues at coordinate 411,195,134 of NW_027507718.1, forward strand.
TACTTTAATGTCAATTCAAAGTAGTGGAGAAAGTCATGCAAATTACTTTACCATTTTTAATGCACACGCCTAATGCCTTATTACAGAGACAGATTACTTGCCTGGAATCTGAGTCTTGTCTGCCCAGGAGATAGAGTAGTCAGCTGGCTTTCAGGTTTGTCTTCTGTAGCCTCTTCTTTGGTGCCACCATCTATATTGCTGACCTCTTTGTTCTCAATCTCAGTAGCTTCTTGCTTGGTCACATCTTCAGCTTTATTTTCCGATTCTTCTTCCACCTCCTGGAATGTGGCAAGTCTTCCAGCAGCCACCGGTGAATACACAGCAATTGTTCTGGGGAAGCGCACAGTCTTGGTTGGAGATGCAGGACTTCCTTGAACTTCAGGGCTTAACTGATTTGGTTTCACAGTTCCAGTTCCAGGTCCACTTCCACTTCCACTCCTCCTCCTGAGAAGAGTTCTTGGACCTAATGAGCACTGAACAGAAGCATCCTGTCTGGGGTTCACTTGAATCCCCACATCTCTGGTGTTTGCCTTCCTCAGCCTTGGGGTGAGGTTGGGGTTCACCTGAGACAAAATTGCCTTTAACTGGGCCCTTTGATAGTTGTCAAAATACTCCCCAGAGTCACCATAATTGGTCATGTAGTTCTTTTGCCTCCAGTTCATGCCTTTAGTTTTAGGATTGATATACCTGTAGGAATAAGGGTTATACCCTGAATACATGTAGTTATCCATTGCCTCCTCTGTGAAGCTAGCCATAATGACTGGCCAGCAGCTCTTCCCAGGTGCTTGCTTAAATAGAGTCTTCCCTCATCAACAAACAGCCTGTGTAGAGGATGTGTTTAGTTTGTCAGGTTACACCCTTAATTCTACCTTGGAAAATAGACATTGATTTTTACCATCTAGTGATTTATTTTTTTATAAATTCATTATGTTTTATATTTCATTTAATAGAATTACTATGGTAAAGTGTTGAATTCTGGGGATCTTTCCATCTAGTCAGTGACAAACTATTGAGGCCTGATTCACACTTGTGCAGGTTGCAGTTTGCATATTGCAGGTGAATTTTGCGTTTTTTCAATACACATCTTTAAACCATTGAAGTCTATTCTATAGAACCAAAAGCCAGGAAAAACAAAATCCTGGCCCTTTCCATAAAATGCACAGATGTGCACTACATCCATAGGAAATCATATTAAATGGACTGTAGTGTGTTTTTGCAAAACTGAAAACACTCTAAAAAATGCATAGGTATGAACCAGGCCTGAGATTGTTTTGTGCATTGACATTTATATGTTTCCTTAACACTGCAATTGTGACCGTACATTTTAAAAAAGACACTTCAGAATCTTAGTTTAATAAAAAGAGCAACCAAGCCACCTTACCCTAATGCCCAATACCCTAATACGCACGATCGGAATTTTGGTTGGCAAAAGCTCTGATGGAAAAGTAGAAAAGAAACTGCGCTACGGTATATAAATATATAAGTACTACGCAAAATGCGTGCTAGGTGGTCAATGTGAGGACCTGTTGAAAGCTGCAGCTTAACTGTATCACATAACTACAGAAAATAAGATAGAAAAATAAATAAGCTGCGCTAAACTACAGAAAATAAGATAGAAAAATAAATAAGCTGCACTAACGCAGCTTATTTATTTTTCTTAAAGCTCTGATGGTTTTCCTGACGGAATTCCAACGAGATTTCGCTCAAGCTGTCTTGCATACACGCGATCACACCAAATTATGACCGTCAAGAACGCAGTGAGGTACAACACGTACGACGGGACTAGAAAAAGGAAGTTCAATAGCCAGTAGCCAATAGCTTCCATCTTGTAGTTGAATCTGAGCATGCGTGAGTTTTTGCGCATCCGAATTGCATACACCCAATCAGAACTTTTTCCGTCGGAAAAATTGAGAACCTGCACTCAGTCATTTGCTGGTGGAAATTCGGCCAGCAAAATTCCGATGGAGCATACACACGGTTGCATTTTCAGAAGAAAAGCTCTCCTTGGTCTTTTGCTGTCCGAAATTCTGACCGTGTGTACGCAGCATAAGGCTGCTTTCACACTGAGGGGCTTTACAGGTGCTAAAAAAAGGGCCTGCATAGCGCCTGTAAAGAGCCTCTCCTATCACTCCAGTGTGAAAGCCCAAGTGCTTTCACACTGGAGCGGTGCGCTGACAGGACACCAAAAAAAGTCCTGCAAGCCGCATCTTTGAGGCGCTGTAGGAACGGAGTATAAACCACTCCTACAGCACCAATGCCCATTGAAATCAATGGGCAGCGCCACCGAAGAGCTAGCAAAGGGCCACTGTAGTGGCACTTTGTGGGCGCATTTAACCCTTTTTTGATTGATGAGCTGTACCAAATTGGATCAGAGTTTGCTGGGGTTTTTCGCCTTCCTCTGGATCCACTGTGGGTATAGGATTGTGTATATGGGATTGTTTGATATTATTTTTTTATTTATTTATTTTTATGGTTGAACTAGATTCACTTTGTCTTTTTTTCAACCTGCCTAACTACGTAACTATGTGAATGGAGCCTTAAGGTTGGAGGAGTCTGGAGCGCCGGTCAGGGACCCCAGAAGAGAAGGTTCGGGCCACTCTGTGCAATACCATTGCAAAGAGCAAGTAAGTATAAAAATGCCTTTACAATCAATTTTAGTTCAGTTCAGTTTACATCAGTTTGCACTTTAGTCCCGTTTACATTAGTCTACATCTGTTTTTTGTAGGTTTTTTTTTATTATTGTTGCGGAAACCAATCATAGATGAAAAAATGTTTCTTGCCAAAAAAATTAACAAAACAGAATAGATGTAAACAAACGGCATCTGTTTACATTCATTTAGATCTGTATAGACAGAAAGGGGTGCAACCTTGTCCTATTAAAAAAACAGATCTGAATAGAAATTGATGTAGGTGGATTATGAACAGATGATCAACTCTTTGCATCTGCCTGCTCATAGACATGCACTATAGTTCGATCTGGATCTGTCTGAAAAACTGACAGACAAATTCAGACTGAATGCTCATGTGAAAGGGTCCTTTTTTTTTATTTTTATTTTTTATTTTTTACAGCCAGGATCAGAGTATTTTCTTTTTATAAAAAAATGCTTTATGACAAAGTTAGAAGGGAATTATGAGAGATTTCCCTGATAGTAGCTTCTTGCCATCTCCCTTGGCAGATGAGTAAACTACACTCTATGACATTATGAGAGCATTTCCGTTGACTCCTGTGCTGGGATGATGCAGAGATAATCAGCACAGTGTGGATTTCTCAGGGTAAATCTACACAGGCAATTTTAAGTACTTCAGTTGATAATAGTGGTAATCAATCACAAGGCAGGTGGGACCTCTGGCTTCCTATGGTTTAAGCTACATAAGTATAGCATGTAGCAGTGATTAACCTTATTCAATGACAGTGCAATGTTCCAAGTGTGTGTGACTGATTGTGACTACATGCTACTTGTGTAGACATTAATTTCATCTGTTAAGTAATTATCTACAACTCTTAGGCCCCTTTCACACATGTGGACAGTATGTCCATATTTCATCCATCCGTTTGTGGATATACATGAAATACATACATACATGCATCCCTATGGGATAGCAGGTATTGTCTGCCTCTGCAATTGTCCGATTCTGCAGACGGAGGAAAATCCTATTTTTCTATCCTTCTGCAGAGCGGATCGGATGAACACGGACATACATTCCGTGCTCATCCGATCCCCATAGAGGAGAGCGGAGAACTGACAGGGCGGTCCCTGCACAGTGTGCGGAGACCGCCCTGTCCGCCACCAGCTCAGCGGGGACAACGGAGCGATCCCCGCTGAGCAAGCGGATCATCACGGGGTGGATCATTACTGATCCGCCCCGTGTGAAAGGGGCCTAAAACCTCGTACACACGGTTAGATTGTTGGACAACCGAGTGTTTGATTTTTGTCAAAAGGACGTGTGCCAGGATTTTGTCTTGCATACTAAAGGTACACAATTGTTGTGCCACAAACACGAACGTAGTGACGTACTACGAGGAATTTCAGCTCTTGAGTGCCACCCTTTGGGCCCCTTCTGATAATTTCATGTTTGGGCAGCATTTATTCCGAGCATGCGTGTTTGTACTTTCAACTTTTGTGTGACGGATATGTGTACTGACCATCCAAAAATCTGACGTGGAGCGGTCATTTGACAAAAATTTACTAGCCTGTCATCCAACATTTGTTGGCGGAAAAATTGGAAAACAATTGTCAAAAGGAGCGTACTAATGGTAAGAATTTAGGACAACAGTTTGTCAACAGACAATCCCCTTCCAACAATTGTACCATGTGTACAAGGCTTTAGGGGTCTATTTATCAATGATCCTGACCAGTGGCGGCTGATGCTCAAAATTTTTGGGGGAGAGCAAATGAACTGAAAAATTCAGAAAAATACTGAAACAAAAACATAAATTTCAGCCACTGTGCCCATCATATGCTGCTTTCACACTGAGGGGCTTTACAGGTGCTAAAAAAAGGGCCTGCATAGCGCCTGTAAAGAGCCTCTCCTATCACTCCAGTGTGAAAGCCCAAGTGCTTTCACACTGGAGCGGTGCGCTGACAGGACACCAAAAAAAGTCTGTGCCCATAAAATGCAGGCTCTGTGCCCATAAAATGCAGGCTCTGTGCCCATCATATGCAGCCTCTGTGCCCATCAAATGCAGCCAACTGTGCCCCATCAATTGCAGCCTCTGTGCCCATAAAATGCAGCCAACTGTGCCCCATCAATTACAGCCTCTGTGCCAATAATATGCAGCCACTGTGCCCCCCCTGCCTGCCCACATGCTGTCTGCCCAGCACTTACCCCATCATGGTGGCAGGTCAGGCAGCAGGTCAGGCGACGAGCTGTGGGATGGGTAGTCCGGCGATGGCTCCTGTGTCCTCTGTGCGTGTCTTCTTCCTGTTCTGCTAGGCGGCCAATGGGATCGCCTCTGCCTTCAGCCAATCAGTTGACCGGTATTACATCCATGCCTCTTGATTGGCTGAGAGGTGGTTCTGTGTTAGCAAAGCAAATATTTATTTGCTTTGCTAACACACCTGGGTGGACTGCGAGCGCAATTGTTTGCGCTCGCAGTTAGTTTACCTTTTATGAGGCCTATTAGAGCCTATGCTTCAAAAACACCCCCCAGCCACTGTAATTCAGGGGCCAGGCTTCCGAAAAGGGGGTGGTTACAGCACCCATGGATAGAGTCATGCAATGCATGAATCTATCCATACTACACAGAGAGGGTGGCTGGAGAGAGGGGGCGGTGCCCTTATGCCCCTGATGGACGCACACGCCACTGTACAGCACAGTTGCCATGTGTCCACTGACAGACAAACTGCAAAAAAATAAGAAAAGACAAGACTTAATTAGGAAAGTATATTGCCAGAGGGTATAGCAAAAAATGAACTAAACAAACAGTTAAACACATGTGTGGAAAGAGGGCAGCTATGACTTTTCCACCAATAGGTCCCTTCTCTGTACCAGCCCACAAGTCAAATTTCTGTAAAATTTCATCTCAAAGACAGTGAGATTGTGAATCTCCCCAGCAGGGACACGGACGGCAATAATATATATATATATATATATATATATATATATATATATATATAAATTCCCTGATTTTTTAAGGTTATATTTTGGGGTTGGGGGTCAGTATTTGAACATACTGACAATTTCCATTTGGACACAACATACACCTACATCCCCCAATTACAGACATTGATCTCCTGAGTAGGACAGAAGGAAATATGATGAAAAGAAAGGTGAAGCATCTCTCATCCACCAGAGAGGGGGAGAGACCGCCAAAGAGAAGCAGAGAAGAATGCACCAATGGAGAACATCCGCTCTTGATGGCTCTTTTGCCGTGCCCAGAAAACTCCCTCCAGGATATAGAGGCTTTCTACAGCTTTACTGGTATGTTCCCTCTTTTCCTTTATGATAGGAAACATGAGATGAAATACATAGGCTGCCATTGCTGAACTTTGTAAATGTTAGTTGACTGATGTCATGGCAATCCAATGGGACATGGAGTGTCTCTTCTGCAATAAAATGCATGTACCTGCCTGCTTGCTGTTTTCTCTGGAGATGTCAACTGAGTTGTGCATGCAAAGCTCAGATTGAGGTGAGGTGAGGGTCTTGTAGTATATAACTGTTCACTAGACTACGCATGTTATTTCTATATTTATTTATTTGTAGCACTACCCCCGAAGGAGCTGCTGGTTAGATTTGGGCTTACCGTTACCTTCTGTTCTCCTTGTTTCACATCTAGGGGTGTCCTGTGGTAAATGGCCCAGTAACTCGAGAGACTGACAACAGATCCACTTGAATGGATTTTATTTGCAAAGCATAGACAATGAACAGTCTCTTAAATTGGGATCAGAGGGTTGGAAAGGAAATTCAGGTACTCAGTGCCAAAGTCAATATGTTGAAGAACTTGCTTACTTTGGCTGCATCCAGAGAATAGCCATTCGCAACTGGATGTTCACTCAAGTTGAACAGTCCCTCTCTCACAAGGCCTAACAGCCAACAAGGTGCTTACTCAGGAACAAGTCTCTGCCACAGACGTTGTTGTAGAACATACAAGATATGTCTCTGCCACAGACGTTGTTGTAGAACACATAGGGAAACAAAACTTGAAAAACACTTGTGTAATACCTGGATCTTTCAGCCAGCTTGGCGATATCCACGAGACCGGATTCTCTTGGGTACTTCAGCCCTTCCAGCCTCTTACTAAGAAACCAACCCGTACGTGGTCTTCTTCTGAAGAGTCCTCCCCTGGAATGCTTGAAGTCACTCCCAAACCGGAGACGACACCCAACCACCTCAGAATCCTCCTTTAGTTTTCTTGCCTTGGGCTAGCCAGCCCTGAGACATCAAAATCGGGTGGATCCGCACCCCAGGCCATAGCCTTCCTGGGGGGCTGGTCAGGAGGACCAGGACCATGAAGTCAGTACACCATTCTGGATCAGAACCCCGAACCACGTGACGTCCGCATCTTAAATACCCTCTCCCAGAAAGCACAGCGAGAGCGCCACTCCCACTGAGCGGTCCCCGAGAGAGAGTAACTTAAGCACCTAACAAGACCATAGTTCCATGCCTGCCAGAAGAGACAGTGCCCCCTGTGGCCAGGCTGAACATCTCACAGTCCAGTCAGATTGATGCTGAAGTCTAAATTTAGACAATTGTACCCAAACCAAACTGCAGTTCAGGCTTAACTTTAACTTTGAAACACTTACCTACTTTTTGCCACCACTCCACACCACACGCTGGCTTTGTCTATTGTGTAAAAAACTTCTGCACTTGGTGACCAACTATTAAATGACACAGTGAAAAGAATTGTGACTCTCAGAGAAAGCAACACTGTGTTTAAATACATCAACACCCAAAGAAATGTCACTATAGCTGGTTTTGTGCTCTGTCTCTTTTAAATTGTTAAATCGATATGCAAAGCTTAATTCACAATGACAGTGGGACTCAGCCCTGCCCCTTTGCTATGCTCACAGCTTTTGACTGACAGCAGCTGAAGCCAATGGCTCCCAATAATCTGTGAGAGCAGGGAGAGGGGAGAAGAGCTGCTGCAGGCATGCATAGCGCTGGATCCAAATCGGGCTAAGGTGAGTATTAAGGGGGGCGGGGGGGCCTATTAAAAGGTTTTTACCTTAATGCACTTTCATTTAAAAAGACTCTAATGCCCTGTACACACGGTCGAACTTTCTGATGGAAAATGTGTGATCGGATTGTGTTGTCGGAAAATCCGGTTGTATGTGGGCTCCATCTGACTTTTTCCATCTGAATTTCCGACACACAAAGTTTGAGAGCTGGATCTAAAATTTTCCGACAACAAAATCCGATCGTTTAAATTCTGATCATGTTTAGACAATTCCAACGGACTAAGTGCCACACATGCTCAGAATAAATTACGAGACAAAAGCTATTGGCTACTGCCCTCTTTTATAGTCCTGTCCTACGTGTTGTCTGAACAATCGGATTTTCCGACAACTTTGTGCGACTGTGTGTATGCAAGACAAGTTTGGGCCAAAATCCATCAGAAAAAAATCAGACGGATTTTGTCGTCGGAATGTCCAACCGTGTGTACAGGTCATAATAGTGCAATGGTAACCAATAACATTTTGCTCCTCAGGTTAACAACTCAGGTTTTATCTACTTATGTCTATATACTGTACGGTATGTCCTCTGTCTCTTTGTCATTCAACTTTCACCAGAGAGGAGGCGAGCATTACAGCCAGAAATATTTTTTTCCATTTTTCTATTTTCAATAGTGCTGTAGAAATAAAAGTAAAAAATAGCCAGGGCTGAGCTTTTACTCCTTTCACACTGAAGCATCAGAAATATTTCTGTTGGGCTTGAGTTATTTTACAGATCACCTTTCTTTTTTAGAAGGGACTTCTTCCATCCTGGCTAGCATATATGGAGTGTCTAAATGGGGTTCTGAACTAGGCTTTTCCTTAAAGTGGTTCTAAAGCCTTAAAGTAATTGTGAAGGTTTTTCTTTTTTTATTGATTTAATAACAAACATCTCTATATTTACCAGCTCTATGCAACGAAATTTCACAAAGCGATGGCGAACCTCCTCTTTTTGGTTCCCCATTGGCACTCCTGGTGCCTCCTCTCTGTCCAGTGCCCCCATAGGAAGTCGCTTCCCATGAGGGCACTCATGCGTGCGCAGTAGTGGGGCTCAGGAGCCAGCAAACACGGAGTCTCCCTGGCAGCACCTGATGAAGAAGAGGGGCCTGGAGGGCTGGCGGGGACCCCAGAAGAAGGGGATCGGGGTTGCTCTGTGCAAAACCATTACACAGAGCAGGTAAGTGTAGGCATGTTTGTTATTTTTATAAAAAAAACAAAGCTTTATAACTACTTTAATAGCAGGATGACTGGCAACAAATGTGGGCAATACAGACGGTAATAATGGCCAACACACCACATTTATAAAGGAATAAATGTGGATTCAAACTATAAGCTTAACAGTTGAGTACTGTCTATCATAATTTTTACATTTTCAGCACAAGCTTTCAGGGGTCTACCATCTTCCAAGGCAGCTTTTTTCAACCAGGGTGCCTTCAGGTTTCTTCAGGGGCTCCTTGGCAAAAGCCTAAAAATTGCCCCAAAATTGTATACAAGCAAGTAGGTGGATCTAGTGTGCCACAGGTTTTCATTGTGTCACATTACAATCTTCCAGCCGCCAGCGTCGTAACAACCAATTATGTCATCAGATAATAAAGATGGCGTCGAATACCTGCACAGCATCCTTGCTTATCCCTCCCCTGCCCTCCTGTGTCAGCACTGGGGTTACATTAGCTGAGAAATGTAGGAAAACCGAGGGAGAAGAGAAACATTGATGTACTAGTCAGTACCAATGGGCAAAGGTGTATTTGCTTTGGAAAAAAACATCACCTGTACCATTGGGTATCCCATGTTTATGAATGTTGCTGTGTTAAGTAAAACTATTGGCTTAGTTTTTCACATTTTAGAATGTGGTGCCTCAAGATTTTGCATAATTTTAAAGAGTGCCTTGACCTAAAAAAAGATTGAGAGACATTTATCTAAGGACCAATCAGTATAGACACACACGATCTGCAAATGTTGTTTGGAAATCAATGCAAAGTACAATTAGGGCCGGTTCACACTGCGGGCGATGCGAGGCGACACGACTTGCCTCGCCGCAATCTGACAAGTCGCCCCCGTTCTGTACAATGGAACCGTTCTGAGAGGAGCGACTCGAGTCGCTCCGATTTAGAAAAAAAGGTTCCTGTACTACTTCTGGGCGACCTCGGGGCGACTTGCATTGACTTCTATACAGAAGTCATTTGCAAATCGCCGCTGAGGTCGCGGCAGGTCGCGGCGAGGCAAGTCGGTGTCGCCTCGCATCGCCCCCTGTGTGAACCGGCCCTTAAACTTCATAAAGGAGCCCTTTGTTGTGTGCATTATTTCCTGGGTTTATTTCTCTCATCCTCCAATATCACAAACACTTCCATTCTTTTAGTGGTGTCTAAACATATTTTTGGGATTGGGATGTTCATTTTGTACATTTATTTATTTATTTTAATCATTATCTGTATACACACTGCTATACATTTTAGATTGAACTGTTTTGCTGGGTTTTTTTTTTGGTTTTTTTTCCTGTAAAAAAAAAAAGTAAACTACTGCGACCATTAAGGGAACCTTTTTTTTTTGGCAGCAGAATAGAACAAAACATCAATTTTTGGTGGAGTGTGAGCAGAGAGTGTTCTGTTTTTGTTTTCTTTCTGTAAAAAAATGAATTAATTAAAATTATTGAGAATTTTAAAGGATAGTTTTTTAGCAATGGAATAGCATCTATAACAAAGCATCAATTTTTAGTAGACTGTGAACAGGTTAGATCCCATGAAAAGTTTTTATTCCTGTCTGGGTCTCCGTTGGGGAGATTCTGAGCAGAGTCTGAGCAGCTACCCAGATAGTAATAAAACAGGATTTCTGTACTCACCATAAAATCCTTCATCAAGGATCAGTATAATCAGAAATTGCTGGGCTATGAGGCATTGAACAACTGCATACAAAAAATGGTGTTGGTCAACCAGATTTAATCCATTACATTCCCATAATGATTAAAAAAAAAAAAAAAAAAAAAACAGTAGTAGTAGATTATAAACATAGAGGGGTTGGACCTATGTCCCACGATTGCCTTCAAGAAACTGCACACTGAGGGTAAATGTTGGAACCTTATCCTCAAATCTGAACTCCGAGGAAGGAGAACAACGTTGGTTCTTTTGCTGTGTAAAAATAATGACCTCCCAAAATTTGGGGGGGGGGCGCAAAAAAAATAGAAAAAAAAAATACATCAATTGCAGCCACTGTGCTATTAATTGCAGCCACAGGTAACAGACCCGAGCACCTGATTGTGGTTCAGTGTTAGGAAAGAGAATATTCATTTGCTTTTGTAACACAGCTGGGTGAACTGTGAGTGCCAAGCATGGCGCTTGCTGTTTACCTTTTTCAGGCCTATTAGAGCCTATGGCTCTATACAGGTGCTAAAAAAAAATACCCCGCCGCTGTAATTCAGGCGCCTAGCACCCGAAAAGGGGACGGACGCCTGAATAGCGGGTGAAAGAGGCGGTCATGGATAGATTCATGCAATGCATGAATCTATCCATTGGGCATAGAGTGGGTGGCGCCTGTGCGCCCTTATGGATGCACCGCCATTGATCCTGACTGCTTATCCTGCTTGTGTAATCAATAACAGGATAATCTGATTCATTCTAAAGCCTCGTACATACGGTTCAATTGTTGGAAAGGGATTGTCTGTTGACAGACTGTTGTCCTAAATTCTTACCGTTAACCACTTAAGAACCGCCTCACGCCGATATACGTCGGCAGAATGGCATGGCTGTGCACAATCACATACCTGCTCTTAAAGTACCCAGCCGTGGGCTGGGAGCGCGCCGCCCCCCTCCGCCCTCGCCGGTCCTGAGCTCCGTGACTGTGGCCGTGGGACCAGCGGACCCGATCACCGCTGGTGTCCCGCATTCGGGTCACAGAGCTTGAAGAACCCATTTAAATAGCAATGATTGCTGTATAAATGACAATGGTCCCAAAAATGTGTCAAAAATGTCCGATGTGTCCGCCATAATGTCGCAGTCACAATAAAAATCCCTGATCGCCGCCATTACTAGTAAAAAAAAAAAATATTAATAAAAATGCCATAAAACTATCCCCTATTTTGTAAAAGCATTTTTTTTCCCAAAAATATGTAGGAGAATACGTATCTTTTTGGACAGTCGGTACACAAATCTGTCACACAAAAGTCAAAAGTACAAATACGCATGCTCGGAATCAATGCTGCCCAAACACGAAATTAGCAGAAGGGGCCCAAAGGGTGGCACTCGAGAGCTGAAATTCCTCATAGTACGTCACTACTTTCGTGTTTGTGGCACAACAATTGTGTACCTTTAGTATGCAAGACAAGATCTTGGCACATGCCATTTTGACAGAAATCAGACCCTCGGCTGTCCAACAATCGTACCGTGTGTGAGAGGCTTATTGCCTCATACACGCGGTACGAAAATCAGAAGGGAAAAGTCTGAAGATGAGCTGTCTGCAGATTTTAAGATTGTAAGTACAGTGCATTCGACAGGCAATTTGACTTTTACATCAGACAAAAGCTGGATATGCAGGCTATAAAATTTTTGTCTGATGTGAACTCAACATCTGATTTTTGGAGGGTCAGTACAGAAATCGTCACACAAAAGTCGAAAGTACAAACACGCATGCTCGGAATCAAGGAACGACCAGGAAAAGTTCAGTCTTGTAAACTACTGTTTGTAATCTAGAATTAACATTCGTGATGCGGCAATTGATGAAATGTCAAAATTCTCATCTTCTTTAATGGGATGATAATGAAGCTGCTTTTCATGTAGTTATGGCAAACGTATTTTAAAAGGCATTTGTTTTGTATGATCTGAAAATCGCAAATCAACGCTTACCAAACCTCTACTAACATGAAATTAGCAGAAGGGGCCCAAAGGGTGGCGCTTGAGAAATGAACTTCCTCTTTATAATCTCATAGTGCGCTGCGTTTTTGTTTGTCAAACGACAATTTGCGGATAGTATTCTAGACAAAATCCTGCACACATGCTTTTGACAAAAATCAGACGCTCGGTCGTCCAACAATCAGACTGTGTATGAGGCTTTAGCCTCTAAGGCCTTGTACATATGGGCTTCAGATTGTATAACAGCAATCTTACAGCAAGCTTTCATGAAGCATTTGCAAATCTTTCAGTAAGCTTCAAGCAGTATGGTTGAAGCCTTTAAAGCAAACCAGTTCCTGTTTGGGGAGGTAAAACATAGATCTCAATAAGAATGCCAACTGTCAATTTACACAGCTGGTAGTAGGCTTTCCTTAAGGTAAGCTCCAATTTTACATGGGCACCTCTGCTAAGCAGAATCTGCTTGCTTAGCGGGGGACCTCTCGCTGATCCCCTCTGAGCAGGCAGATGACAGGTCCGTGTCTGCTCTGCATAGTCCCGCTCTCCTCTATGGGGCAATCGGATGGAAACGGACTGTCCATTTCCATCCAATGCCATCCAATCTGATCCGCAAGACGGGTGGGGAATAGGACCACCATCTGTCTGTTTTTGGTGGACAGGAGATGTGTCCCCTGACATGCGCTGCTCCATAGAAGAGACCAGAGGGTACGATCAGGTCCACCTGAAAAACTGACAAGCGGACCTGATTGGACAGCCCATGTGAAAGGGGCCTAAAGCTCGTTGAGAGTTTGCTGAAGCCTACTACCAGGATTAGTGACAGCCAGCATTCCCCTGCTTAGTATCCCCATACTAGAACTGAAAGTAAATCCTGGAATAAAATACAAGGTCCACTTACCCTCAGGTCACACTATAAGTCGCACGTGAATCGCACAAGAACTGCACTGCTGTGCAATTCACATGCAATTCAGTGAGGTGCGATATGAGCCCATTCATTTGTAATGGGCTCAAATTGCGCAAAATCTGGTTAAAATCACCTTAATTGTAGCACATACAGTATCTCACAAAAGTGATTACACCTCTCACATTTTTGTAAATATTTTATTATATCTTTTCATGTGACAACACTAAAGAAATGACACTTTGCTAAAATGTAAAGTAGTGAGTGTACAGCTTGCATAACAGTGTATATTTGTTATCCCCTCAAAATAACTCAACACACAGTCATTAATGTCTAAACTGATGGCAACAAAAGTGAGTACACCCCTAAGTGAAAATGTCCAAATTGGGCCCAAGGTGTCAATATTTTCTATGGCCACCATTATTTTCCAGCACTGCCTTAACCCTCTTGGGCATGGAGTTCACCAGAGCTTCACAGGTTGCCACTGGATTCCTCTTCCACTCCTCCATGGTGACATCACAGAACTAGTGGATGTTAGAGACCTTACACTCCTCCACCTTACGTTTGAGGTTGTCCCACAGATGCTCAATAGGGTTTAGGTCTAGAGATATGCTTGGCCAGTCCATCACCTTTACCCTCAGCTTCTTTAGCAAGGAAGTGGTCGTCTTGGAGGTGTGTTTTGGGTCGTTATCATGTTGGAATACTGCCCTGCGGCCCACTCTCTGAAGGGAGATGATCATGCTCTGCTTCAGTATGTCACAGTACATGTTGGCATTCATGGTTCCCTCAATGTACTGTATCTCCCCAGTGCTGGCAGCACTCATGCAGCCCCAGACCATGACACTCCCACCACCATGCTTGACTGTAGGCTTTGTAGTCTTTGTATTCCTCACCTGGTTGCCGCCACACACGCTTGAAACCATCTGAACCAAATACATTTATCTTGGTCTCATCAGACCACAGGACATATTTCCAGTAATCCATGTTCTCAGTCTGCTTGTCCTCAGTAAACTGTTTGCAGACATTCTTGTCCATCATCTTTAGAAGAGTCTTCCTTCTGGGATGACAGCCATGCAATTTGATGCAGTGTGTGGCATATGGTCTGAGCACTGACTGGCTGACCCCACATCCCTTCAACCTCTGAATATGATGCTGAGCACGTGCACTCAACTTCTTTGGTCGATCAAGACGAGGTCTGTTCTGAGTGGAACCTGTCCTGCTAAACCGCTGTATGGTCTTGGCCACCGTGCTGCAGCTCAGTTTCAGGGTTTTAGCAATCCTCTCCCGTGTCCTTTGGATTTCAACATATATCAGTGTTCATGAGATGGATTTTCATTTGCTTCAACCCAATATGCCCATACCTCCTTGCCGTATACCCCTAACAGCCATCAACAGCATACCTTGTTAATAATTTTTCAATCATATGATTTTTCATGACTTTGAGTTGTGCATGTTCCTGCTCTTTTACATCATTCCATAATAGGACTGGCCTGGCCCTATGTCTGGTGTTGCCACACTGCTTATACATAAAACAGTACTTTTATGGCCCATATATTTATGCACGTGCAGTGTAGATGTTCCCTTAATTGTTTATTAGTCTGTCAGTCCGTCTGTATCTGTCTGTCCACTGACAACCTTGTCA
This sequence comes from Lithobates pipiens, assembly GCF_037356315.1. Lineage (NCBI taxonomy): Eukaryota > Metazoa > Chordata > Amphibia > Anura > Ranidae > Lithobates > Lithobates pipiens. Next base: position 411,210,161 of record NW_027507718.1, read on the forward strand.
TTAGATGGTGAACAGTGGAGTTTTCATTGATTTTATACCTTGTGTAATTGATCAATGTTTATTCACACAATCAATACATTTCTATTTTGTTACCATTAATTAGTATCATTTTTCAGACACTATATCTCTGTGGCTCTATATGTGGCATCTTTTTCTATGCCTCTCCCTTCGGTATAGTTTCATTCTTTAAATCTACTAATAGCCTAGGCCATCATTATGTAGAGAAACAATTCTTTTTGTTCAAATCCTCAGAGAGTTCTTTGCCATGAGGTGCCATGTTGAACTTTCAGTGACCAGTATGAACGAATGAAAGCGATAACACCAAATTTAACACACCTGCTCCACATTCACACCTGAGACATTGTAACACTAACGAGTCACATGACACCGGTGAGGGAAAATGGCTAATTGTGCCCAATTTGGACCTTTTCACTTAGGGGTGTACTCACTCTTGTTGCCAGTGGTTTATACATTAATGGCTGTGTTTTGAGTTATTTTAATAGGACATCAAATTTACACTGTTATACAAGCTGTACACTCACTACTTTACATTGTAGCAAAGTCATTTCTTCAGTGTTGTCACATGAAAAGATATAATTAAATATTTACAAAAATGTAAGGGGTGTACTCACTTTTGTGAGATACTGTATATAAAAGCAACTCCAAAACACCAGAATAGGGGTGATGCTGTTCCCCCATTGTTTTGGAGTTCTTTATATATATATTTATATATATATATATATATAATATATAATATAATAATAATAATAATATATGCTAATGTATCTGTACCCCCATAGGAGCTGCTAAGAATTTTGGTTTGTCTGTCACGCTGCCCAGCCCTGCATTCACTCTCAGGCACTCCAAGACATAAAGCAGTCAGTTAGTTTTGTTTTTGTTTTATTGAGTGGTATAACTTGGATGGGTATAGGAGATATGGGATGCCCAGCATGGATTAATAGCAATTCATTTTGGAACAACTATGTACACTTCCTGTACATACTCCTTCAGCTTCCTCCTGCACAACTTGCTTGAAACTCATCACTCCTCACTCCACCAGCACACCACTTGCTGCAGACTATTAACTTTAGTCACCTCCAGAACTTCACTTGGTTCCCCAGGAACAGCTAGTACTATTTGTTGGTTAGGCCTGACACTGACTCAGCCAGGCCTCAGCAATTGCCCTTTGCTGGCTGGGACCGTGGGCCCCAATGATGTGGCAGAAAAGTTATTGTGCTAGCTGCCCTAACTAGGCTACAGATCCCATTTAGCCCTCTTCAGGCCCTGGCAACCCTCCTGGCTGCAGTTGACTATTTCCACTGCCCCTTCCACCAGAGTCCACACGTCTGGTTCTGCACCAATTCTAGACTGCAAGCTCCCAGTCCTCCCAAGCCTGCCTCTCCAGTCCTCACTCACCTGCCCTCCTGGCTGTGACCAGTTGTCCTCCCTGGAGTTTCTTAGCAGTGCTCTCTCCCATTGTCCTCTCCTTGCTCTCTCTTGTGCCTCTGGTCTAGGACCACTTCATGTGTTCCTGACAGTGGTCCTGACTGCACCAGAGTCCAGGTCCCAGGTAACCCCCCCCAGCTTGGGGGGCTCCCTCAAAGCCCCCGACAGCCTGTGCACCCTCTCACTCCAGCTCTTCCACTCGACAATTCCCCCCCAATTCGGCTGACCCTGGGTATTTAAAGGGGCCTTCCCCCTGCCAATCCAAGTTGGGGATTGGCCAGGGCTCTTCAGAATACCCCAGGTAGACCCACCTCCCCTCCAGCCTCTCTTTCTGGAAAACACTAGAGGATTCTAGAAAGAAGTAGGAGGTCCTAGTAATGCCACTGTGTCACCCAGTACTTACACTGAGCCCTTCCCAGCCCGGAATAAAAACAAACAGGCCTTGCTGCCAGCCAGGCCTGCTTAATTAAATGTAATTTTAACTGGACGTGCGGCCAACCCGAACTATCTTTGCATCTTGGATCCTGTGAAGGACAGGGATGGCACCTGGTAGTGTGTCAGTGGAGGTGGAATCAGGAGACTGACCTCGAGCAGTGTTTGCTTTTATTTAAAGACATGTATGCACCTTTTCCGGAGCCGTACTGCAACCGGATTGCATGGTTGTTCTGCAATCTGGTGCAGGCAAACGCAGGGCATTTGTCACCTACTTTTGGGATGTTGTTAATTTTGTAGTGACACCCTCAGCGAAACAACTGTAAAAATCACCCTAAGATAAGACAAGATACCAAGTGGAAAATTCACCTATAAAGAAAAATGTTCGATTTATACTTCCATTACTCAAATATTCAGCCTGCGGTGTCTAGGCAACGGTGATATCGCACTCCATCTGGTAAGATCCTGGGGAATTCACTGCAACCCAAACCATGCAGGAGAACACTTCTCCACTGGACTTAGAGCGTCTTCTAGCTAGATTTGGTCTATTCCGTATTACCCACCCAGGAAGGATCCTGGAAGAATTGTGAAAGCAAACCCAACAATGCAGAAAACCATGGAGAAGTAAGTATGTATTTTTTGAGCTATACGGGTACCTTTTGCACCTATTAAACTCAAGTGAATTTTACAAAAGTAGAGGGCCCAGAGATTATAAGCAAATACTTTGTAAAAGCTTGCTGTACAAACTGCTCTTTCACACACTTAAGTACATACGGGGTCCTATGGGGAGCACAAACTTCATCAGTAGAATTATATTGCCCTGTGAAGATTTATTACACTTAATTATATATATATATATATATATATATATATATATATATATATAGCACCCTCTAGTACAGGGGTAGGCAACCTCTGCCCTCCAGCTGTGGTGAGAATACAAATCCCATCATGCCTCTGCCTCTAGGAGTCATGCCTGTGATTGTCAGAGTCTTGTAATGTCTCATGGGATATGTCGTTTCCCCACAGCTGGAGGGCCGAGGTTGCCTACCCTTGCTCTAGTGTGTGCTACTAGTGTTAGTACAGGCAAAATATAGTTTGGCTCTTCTATATATATATATATATATATATATATATATATATATATATATTCAGCGCTTAGGTGTGGGCTGAGCTGCTGCCTCCCGCAAGTGGCTCCAATGGTGAAGCAATAATTGAAAATGAAAAGATTGATAAAGAGGTAGGTTGCGCTGCCCGTCCCCCAAAGAGTGAACCTGTAATGGTGAGTCAAACTTCTCAGGTGAAAGTTCAAGTGCTAGACAAAGATTAATATGCATTGGTGATATATATATTGGTTGATTATAAACTCATATAAACAATAGTGTTCTCAATCGAATGTACTTATAAAGTGCAAAAACGTTTGTGTATTTGAGATAAATAAGCACTGAAAGGTGTTTTCAGTGCTTATTTCCTGGGGTGTGCATATGTATCCCAAGCACACAATAACGTGAAGATTACACATATAAAACAAACAAAATCAGTAAATTTCATAAAAAAAAATTAAAAAAGCAGTCCATATGTGAAAGATGCATATAAACACATATATGATTAAGTCCAGTGCAAATTTGCAAAATACCCTAGTGACTTGTGCAAATATCCAAAAGGGCTTGTGCGTTCACTTAATCACAAATCATGTGCTGGAAGTGAAATTACATTCATGCTCCCCTTCAGTTCCACACTCACCAGATCCTTGCATCCCTGCAAGGGTAAATCGCATGTAATATATATAATTATAGTATCCAGAATAATCACCTCCTCTATGGCACTTCAAAACCGTGGGGTATCCTCATATACATAAAAGAGGCATTCATAGAGTAAGTCCGAATGGGTTGAGTTTATTGTGGTAATGCATTAAAAGCAAGGCATACCATAGCCAAATAGCATATACCCAGGGCTGTCTTTAATATTGATTGGGCCCTGGGCAAAAATTCTCATGGGGCCCCCCAACGCCAAAGCCCAACCCGCCCCCCCCCCCCCCCATGCAATTTCACTCTCCGCCTGCTCTGAGATATACAATAAATAGCAGCTAGACTCAAAATCAGTTTACTGTATCAGATCAGGCATGAATGAAATGATTCTACACCAAGCCCCAATGTAATGAGAAGATTTACACTGACCACCAATGTAACTGAGACATTTAGCCTGCGTTCACATTTGTGTGTCAGGAACGCATGCAAAATCTGCAGCTGCCCTTTAGCAGTTACACAGTAATGCCATCAATTGTTAATGACACCCTCACACATCTGCTGACATGTGCCTTGGCACCGTGTGATTTTGAAAAAGGATTAGGGACCTTCTTCTGCATTTCTAGCACATAGAGCAGCCCATTGAAATGAATGGGCTGCCCCACACGCGACCTTCATCTTTATCCACCTTGTCAGTACACCTTTGCATCATAAAACCCCTGCTAACCTCTGCACCCCAAACCTCCCCCATCCTCTCCACACCAACCCTCCACCCCCTTTAACTCTACCTGCCTACTCTGCTCATCTTTGGACCCACCTATTCACTTGCCTTTGCAGAACAGGCAGATGTTAGGCTGAACACAGTTGTAGGCAGAACTTTCAACCATGCCCATTTACCTCCCCAGTGGGCAGCATTCAGTATAGGTGATGGTGGATTTGACCTGGGGGGGCATGATATACATATGAATGCCGCCACTGTTTACATGTAAACACAGGGTCTGCAGGTGAGTCATCTGAACACAACAATAGGGCAGAGCTGGGCAGCATTAGTAGCAGCACTTCACACTGAGATATTGGGACACAGCACGGGAAAAAAAAACTTCAAGGGACAAGGGAATTTAAACCAGGATAGTTGGCAAGTATATGGCAGCTGCTTTGGGCCCCACAACAATGACAGGGCCCAGGGCAGCTGCCCCTTTTGCCCTGCCTTAAAAACGGCCCTGTATATACCGTACCTGTGCACTGTCAAATTGAGGCAGATGTCCACTTGGTGACCAAGCAGAAGATCCAAGAGGGTGAAAAAAAATTGTGGCGCACCTATGTGCTAGCTTTGACACTATTCTCCCACATCTGATTGATACACATATTAACTGGCAAAGGCCATTGCATGTTTTCTGAAACACACTGATAATAAAATTATTTAATTGGTATTAATAATTATCACTGCATTCATGGGCATTTTAGGTGACGTTGTAATCCACAGGATGATCTAGAGTTTTTTGTAGTGTAGTAACAACTGTGGATGAGCTCTAGTGGGAAGTATGAATATACCACTATCATGCTAAGAGAACAAACAATGACACAGAGTCTTTGTAACATGTAACAATACTTGCAGGCATTTATGAACAGTCACATGCTTAAACCAGTCACCTGTGCATACAGTATATCCAGTCCCATTCATTTAATACTGTTTGGCATTCTGGGTGATAAGTGATGTGTACAGCGATGAACTGGAATTAGGATGCTGGAACACAGTTGCAAGTTGCTTTCCATTTATACACAGCAGTCTTACATCACTGCAACATGACATTTATCTTATTCAGCACTGACATTGTCAAATCAATTGCTTTTAGCTAAATCACCATTGATACTGTATTTTGTTCCTCAATTTAAACATATTGACATACACTGAACAATTTAAATTAATTTGGCTATACATTGTGCAAACATGCCAACTGCCGTATTTAAGGTACAGCACCAGCTTTTAAAGACCAAGTCCAATGAAGGATGATATTTAATTTTAAGAAGTACATTGGTGGAGTTCGAGATGGCAAGATCTGGGTGAAATGACTGAGATGATACATTTTCAGCTTACTTTTATGTTCCCAATCCAATATTCCTTTGCTGTAAAAATCAGGTGCCGACCACTTCGACAAGTGTTCTCTCCTCTGCAGCAGGCCAGATGCTGGTGAAATCTTAAGAAGTGTGGAAGTATGCTGGGACCCAAACTTTGTAGCTGAAGATCTCTGGATTGGAGCAATTAGCCAGGTTTAACATTTAAAATACTCTTCTATTTTTTCAGGACACCATGAAATTTAGCAAATGTAACCTCTACCTGTGCCTTTACGTTCTCTGTGTATTGAGGCCCATGGCCAGTATGAATATTGCATAGCTTACATCCTTGAGCCTGTCTACACAGTACAGTGACTGAAGGTGTAAATTTAAACCATATGAGGCATAATGAATCCATTTAGAAGTACATTCTGATTCCACAACTGGCAGCTTGGACTTACATGAGGGTGTGGGGAAGGTTTGATTCAACTTACTCAGTGCCTGCCTTCTTACAGCAATCTGTGATATGTTCTCCTATGACTAGTGATGTGCAGTATTGAAATTATAGCTGTTTGTCTTCAGTGCTAAAATCCATAAACTATGTGGAGCAGATGCCCCTGATGACGTCAGATGTGACAAAACACGTAGGGCAGAGTGATGTTGTAAGATCATCACTCAAACCAGAAGTGTATCACTGTATCTCTGGGACTTTAATTTTGATATGGCACTAGTACTATACTACTAGTATTACTAGTATGTAAGTGTTCTTAATCTATTTTAATAAAAATTTGTTTAGCGGATTTACACTATTGGATTTCTGGCCCCTTTTTTTTCTCCATTGTGTTTGCAGTATATTTACTGAACTGGATGCAAGCCCATGAGAAACAATGATCATTCGAGCTGCTGAGCCTCTTTTATGATAAACGTTTCTTTGACCGCTGTTATTAGGAGGGTCATGGCTTTCTGGTAAGCCAGCATTCTTCTCACTGAGGTGATGTGGAGGTGGTGTTGCTAATACACTGGATGTCCTTATCTCACAAGAATTATCCTTATTTCACAAGAATTTTTTTCTGGTGGACTTATATCATTCACTGTTTTTCTGCACAGATATTGATTTCCCTTTATATATGTATGTGCACGTTTTAGAATATTGAATTGAATATGCATTTTAATTAGGCACTTTTATTGATTAGATCATTAGTGCTACACGTTTGGTCTCTATGTGGAGTAGATGCCTATTCTGTTATCAGTCCTGAACTACAGACAAGTGTCTCTGTATGTTGCACTATTGATCAATAATTTTACAAACCACAAATAAGCTTAATGTAACCAGTGCAGTGTTTATACTGGCCTGGGTCTGAGTTTTCTGTGAAAGAAAATGCAAAAGTTACAGTAAAACTATAGGCAAAGCTTCTTTTGTTTCATTTTGAATTGAGTAAGGGAGGGTTATAATCCCTGTAAGGTTTGTTTTTGCCCTTTTTGTCCCAGTGGGGAGATTTACCTTCCTGTCCTGTCCCAGAGTCACAACAGGAAGTGAGAGGAAATCCCTGCAAATTAAAAGAAATGTATGGGTTTTTTCCCCCTCTTTTATACACACCTAGGTGGATGCAGCATGGGACTGATGCTGCGTCTGTCCCCCCGGTGTCTCTTCACTGAGAACCGAGCCATTGAACATCGCAGATGGCTTGGTTCTCACAGATCCCCGAGAGGAGAGCTTCTGACTGTCAATCAGCAGCTCTCTACACTGTTCCTCCTCGCTCACTGGAGCGCTGAGCTGTGGAGGGGCGGGGAGAAGCCGTTTAAGGCTCTCAGAGATAGGCATCAGGCACCTGCCGGATCCAGACTTTATTATTGTGATGACACGGTGCCTGGACTGATTACAGTGACGTCGGCAGAGAGCGAATTTCAGGCCGCTCTCTGCTGAAAATGGGTCACAGGGGTGCAAAATTAATTGCACTCCTGTGACCCATAGGAGAAGCCCAGCCAAACAAGCTCAGGCTGGACTTCTCCGTTAAGGAAATTCGTTGGGGACCCTCAGGTCACCAGAACTAGTGTCCCAGTTGGAAGATTGCCCTCTATTACTTTTCTGGGGACAATCCAAAATGTGAGATTTACTTTCAAAGATAATGGTAAACAGGACAAATAGAGAAGGTGAATCTGCCTAATGAAGGAACACACAGCAATAAAACCTGACAAGTTTTCTAATCCCTTTCCCCTCTTTCCAAAACTAAAAAAAAAGAAAATGTTGCCTTTACTTATACTTTATGTTTGCAAAGTTGATTCCTGTGCCTAGATGTATGAAAATAGGTATTGTGTTTTAAAAATGTATTTTTTAGATGGTATTACATTATGATTCTGTTATTTTTTTCAAATAACATCTGAATTCCAATCTGTTGGATTTCTATCCCCCATTTACCTGGTTGTCTTAAAGCCAAGAAAGGGGATGATACTTCTTATTTCTTCTGCAGTTTTCTAAAGGTCATGGAGTGGGAAAATCAAAATAAGAGAGTAGAGCGAGAAAATCAAGTTCAGCGGTTTGTTGGAAGCCAGTGATTTAATCTACTGGCATTTACCAACACTAAAATACCAAACCTGGGTAAGTACGGCCTTTAAAAGATATTTTTTTGCTTTAGGCATCCCTATTGATTCGGTATTGTACAACTTACTATACAATAGACCATCTCCAGGTCTGTATATTTGTAAATATGAAACGCAACAAAGGTCTCTTACAACTATGCCCACAATTTACTTGTGAGATGAAATGCATTATGACCATATATACTGAATATAGTATATTGTGCGTTCACATTCCCATTCAAGAGAACCAGAGAACAAAATCCAAATTCTGCCAACTAAGCATTGTAATGTAAACATATCTGATACATATATACAGATTTACATTGAATTAATAAAGTCCTGGTGTGGGCTCCTTTGGAACAGAATTTTGCTCTTCACTGTTGACTGTTCCGTAGGATATTTCATTGATCTCTTCCTCTTTCAGTTTTTTATACGAGATATCTGTGTCTTCATCTTCAGATGGCTCAGGTTTATGGAGAACGTCCTTCCTATAGAGTTTGTAGACCAAGACATAAATACCCGCTTCTGCAGCTTGGAATAGAGCATACAGCAATGGGAACATGTACATACTGCCTATTAGATGAGCAGGGAAGGCTAGCTTTAGGAGGGCCGTGCAAAGCTGGACATTCTGACAGCCGGTCTCCAGAGACACAGTTCTCCTACAATTGGGAGGCAGATTGAATAAAGTGGCTAAACCATATCCCATGGCATAGCCTATCAAAGGCATAATCACTGCCACAATATACACAGCAGGTGGAATTGTAGCCAGTAGTTCCGGGCCCAACATGGCTCCAGTGAGGATGAACAGTAGGAGCAGAGTAACCAGTAGAGACCACAGAGAAACCTAAGCAAAAAAGAAAAAGGAACAGAGCTGTTGCCGCAGTTGATAAACTTATAGCAATGTAGTAACTAGCTCAAGCAGCTATGTGTAAAGGTGTACAACTCCTTTGCTAAAATTCTGCAGTTGACCCCTCTATCAATAATATGGCAGAAGTGTAGGACTGCATTTTAGTGTAGGATTGCACTTGGTTTTTAAATGAAACCTTTCAATCAAGACACTCAAACCTAACTCTACCACCATAATACGCTGAGATTTTCACATATCCTAAAGTGGTTCTAAGGACAGAAGGTTTTTTATCCTAATGCCTTCTCTGCATTAAGGTATGCCACCTTCCAATGAATATGCCCCCCCCCCCCCCCCAAACACCTACCTGACACCACTCTTGATCCAACCCTGTCACCACTGGTAGCCCCGATCTGCTCTCCTCTTGCATTCACTGGCTTTACTGAGAGCATTGACTCCCACTGCTGTCAGTCAATTCCTGTGAGGGGGTGGAGCCCAGCTGCACTGTACGTACCTATGGAAGCATGCAGCCCAGCTTGGAAGAGCTCCTACATGAGTGCCCATCCCTCCCTTCAGATACTGGGCCACAGGGCAGTATTCCTACATGATAACGACCCCAAACACACCTCCAAGATGGCCACTGCCTAGCTAAAGAAGCTAACCAAGCATGTTTCCAGACCTAAACTCTATTGAGCATCTGTAGGGAATCCTCAAATGGAAGCAGGAGGAGCGCAAGGTCTCTAACATCCACCAGCTCCATGATGTCATCATGGAGGAGTGGAAGAGGACTCCAGTGGCAACCTGGGGTGAACTCCATACCAAAGAAGGTTAAGGCAATGCTTAAAAATAATGGTGACTACACAAAATATTGATACTTTGGACCCAGTTTGGACATTTTCACTTAGGGGTGTACACCCACAACTTTAAATTGTAGCAACGTGTAATTTCTTTAGTGTTGTCACATGAAAAGATATAATAAAATATTTAATAAAAATAATAAAAATGTGAGGGGTGCACTCACTTTTGTGACATACTGTATGTAACTCTATACACTAGAGGAAAGTGTTTGTTTCTCTTTGTATAGGTAAAATGTCCTTGGAGAGTTATATAATCACTACAAGTCCACTGCGGGACCTAATTTAGTAGTTTACCATTGGCAATATGTTTAAAAGACTTAAAATAAAACCTATGTGGACAAAGTTACAAAAGCTATAAATAATAATAATAAATAATAATAATAATAAATAATAAGAGAACTTTTAAAAAATATAAAAATGAAGGAACACAATCATTGTTTAATTGTTACAAAGAATATAACAGAATATGTAAAAAGGAAATCAAGAATGCAAAAATTCAAAACGAACGACAGATTGCAAAAGATAAGACAAACTCTCAAAAATTCTTCAAATATATTAATAGCAAAAAGGTCAGGTCTGAGTATGTAGACCCTTTACAAAATAATCTGGAGTGGGTGACTGGGGGCAAATTTATTAAATACTTTCTTCAGCTCCTGTGTATACAAAGGAGCATGGGGGAGCTCATGTCCATAATGGGGACAAATGCCCCATTATGGAGCCCCAAATGATTCACAATGGTTTAAAAGTGATATGGTCCAGAAATATTTAGACAGAATCAAGGTGGATAAAGCACCAGGACCTGATGGCATCCACCCACAGATCCTAAAAGGATTGAGCTCTGTCATTACAAAGCCATTGTTTCTCATTTTTAGGGACTCGTTAATGACTGGAATAGTACCACTGGATTGGTGTGGGGCCAATGTGGTGCCTATATTTAAAAAGGGATCAAAGTCTTTACCAAGTAACTATAGACCTGTTAGTTTAACTTCTATATTTGGGAAGATACTGGAGAGTTTACTAAAGGACCACGTACAGTAGATGACATACAACATGGATTAACTGCTTCAGCCCCGGAAGATTTGACCCCCTTCCTGACCAGAGCACTTTTTGCGATTCGGCACTGTGTCGCTTTAACTGACAATTGTGCGGCCGTGTGATGTTGTACCCAAACAAAATTGATGTCCTTTTTTCCCCACAAACAGAGCTTTCTTTTGGTGGTATTTGATCGCCTCTGTGGTTTTTATTTTTTTGCGCTATAAACAAAAAAAGAGCGACAATTTTGAAAATAAAAACACAATATTTTGTACTTTTTGCTATAATAATATCCCTATTTTTAAAAAAACAAAAACAATTTTTTTCTCCGTTTAGGTTGATATGTATTCTTCTATACATTTTTGGTAAAATTTTTTTGCAATAATATATATATTGATTGGATTGCGCAAAAGTTATAGCATCTACAAAATAGGGGATAGATTTATAGCATTTTTATTATTACTTATTTTTTTACGAGTAATGGCAGAGATCTGCGACTTTTATTGTGACTGCGACATTATGGCAGACACATCAGACAATTTTGACACATTTTTGGACCATTGGCAGTAATACATGTAATCAATGCTATAAAATTGCATTTAGTACTGTAAAAATGTCACTGGCAGTGAAAGAGTTAACACTAGGGGGAGATCAAGGGGTTAATTGTGTTACGTAATGTGTGTTCTAACTGTAGGGGGAGGGGACTGACTAGGGGAGATGACAGATGACTGTTCATACTTTGTATAAACAGACGATCTGTCACTTCTCCCCTCAGAGAACCGGGATCTCTGTGTGTTCTCGTTGTGTTACGAGCAATCGCGGGAACCCGACGGTCATCAAGATCGCTGGGCACTCGTATCGGCTCCGGGGGTGAGCAGCGTGCGCCTCCCAAGTGGCCGCTTTAGGAACTGGGGTAACATAACGGCGATTCGCCTCCCTGTGCCATTCTGCCGTAGTACAACTGCGGCGGCTGATTGGCAAGTGGTTAATGAAAGATAGAAGTTGTCAAACAAATCTGATTTCTTTTTGAGGAGGTTTGTTAAACCTTGGGCAAAGGGGTGGCTGTGGCTGTAGTATACTTGGATTTTGCAAAAGCGTTTGACACAGTTCCCCACACACGGCTAATGTGTAAATTTAGGTCTACAGGCTTGGAAAAATCAGTTTGTAAATGGATAGAAAACTGGCTAAAAGACAGATATCAGAGCATAGTGATGAATGATTCTTACTCTGAATGATCTAAGGCAGGGGTAGGCAACCTTAAAGAGGTGGACATCTACCTGAACAACATGGGAGAAGTCAAAAATAACCGGGCACAGTGTCGCCTCCTCCAATCCGATTTAAACCTCTAATTGCTGTATTACCGTGTCGCAACTTCGGGCATTGCACGGCAGTCATGGGTGGTGAGGAGGTAACATATTGCCTCCTCAACACCTGTCAAACACGCTTGAATCGTTTTTTAGGGGAGCAGCAGTGTCTGCTGCACTTGTGAATGAGCCTTTAGTTGCATTCGGCAGTGGTACCCTTAGTGCTCGATCAAGCATAAAGTGTGTGTGTGTGTGTGTGGGGGGGGGTTTAAAACCCTGTGGTTAGGTCTTGGTTTTCCCCACCCCCTCTAGCTGTGTATACATGCTGCAACAGGAATTAAGCCCCCCTGTTGCTTTTTGTAGGTGCTACCACCTGCCAAATGCGACACATTCAAGTAAATGGCACCACTTTGCAAGTGTCCTGCAACTCCATGCTTATGAGGGTCCAAGGGATTAAAGTGGTAAGAATGCAACACACAATCCTTTATATTCTGTACTGCACAAGGTTGCAGGGCACTTGCAGAGTGGCCACATTCACTTGAATGGGTCATACTTGGCAGGTGCTACACCCACCAACCATGACAGGATGTAAAACTGCGGCTGTAAACACCCTTGGCCACTGTAACTAAAGGGGTGCAGTTGGGGCAGGGGTAAAAAAAACAACAACATCGTAAATATGGGGTTCTACCACCCCCCTAAACTGCACATGTAAATTAACTGTCCTGAGCCCCCTATAAGGCTGCCTTCACACTGATGTGCTGCTGTTTATCTACACCATGGGTGCACCGCAGTGCAACTTTCATGGGTTAGCTGCCTTTTGCCATAGACTTCTCTTATATCCTGCAGTTGTGGTGCGTTCTCTGAAAGCACAACAAAACTTCTGCATTCAGGAGTTTTGGTTCGCTTTCAGAAAGTGCACCAAACTTGCAGGATATAATAAATGTCTATGGCTAAGCGCAGCTAACCCAGGAAAGTTGCAGATGCACTGTGCTGCAGCCATGGTGTAGGTAAACTGCAGCATATCAGTGTGAAAATAGCCCTATGCTACTATGCCCAGTGTATTACTTCACACTAACCTGAAAATCTATTCTTTCATGCTGCTGGCACCACTCTGGAGACCGCTAGCTGGGATAAGAGGTGGCGTGCAGTTGGTATCACTGCGCATGGGACAGGAACCAGCGCTACAGCGATACGGATTATGCTGCTCTTGTTCCCTACTACAGCTCCAACTTTACAAGTACAGACACTCCTCACTTAACGACCAGGTTCCGTTCCATCCGACCAGGTCGTTAAACTAATTGGTTGTTAAATGAGGAGCCACAAGTAATCAATATTTTAAGCATTCTTAACTACGGTACTGTACTGTTTCGTGAAAAAAAGATCTAAACACAAAACTCCAGCGCAATAACGTTGTTTTAATTTGCATAAGTACAGAACACTAACAAAAACTATGTACTGTACTGTACAATATAATGATGTAAAACGTGTGGTTTAAGTGGGAAGAGCTTGTCGTAAGTCAGAGTAGTCATTAAACGAGGCGTATCTGTAGTTCCTCTGCATTGCACTCTGTTTGATGCTCTGGAATGGTGGGTCAGCAAGATAAGACCGTGATCTACCAGTCACCTGATCGCGATCTACTAGTTGCTGACCCCCTGGTCTAAGGTTATCAGTGGTGCACCCCAAAGGTTTCATCACTTGGACACTTACTTTTTAATATCTTTATAAATTATATAGAGTCTGGGATTAAAAGTACCAATTCAATCTTTGCAGGTGACACCAAGCTATGTGGTGGAATAACATCTTTACAGGATATCTCCAGCTTACAAGCCAACCTCAATGCACTATTTCATTGGGCAACTATGTGGCAAATGAGGTTTAATGTTGATAAATGTAAAGTTATACACTTGGGGGCTAAGAATATGCATGCATCATACATACTAGGGGAGTACAACTAGGGGCGCCCATAGTGGAGAATGATCTGGGGGTTTTGGTAGATCATAAGCTTAGTAATAGCATGCAGTGCCAATTTATGTATTAAGAGAGGTAGGGACTTCAGAGAGAGAGAGACATCATTTTACCCCTGTACAAATCATTAGTAAGACCTCATCTGAAATACGCAGTTCAGTTTTGGGCACCAGTTCTCAAAAAGCATATGAAGGAACTGGAGAAAATGCAGAGAAGGGCAAAAAACTGATAAGAGGCATGGAGGAGCTCAGCTATGAGGAAAGATTAGAGAAAATTAATTTATTCTCTCCTGAGAAGAGATTAAGGGGGCATATAATCAACATGTACAAATACATAAAGGGGTCCATTTAGTGAACTTGGTGTTGAGTTATTCACTTTAAGGTCATCACAGAGCACAAGGGGGTACTCTTTACGTCTAGAGAAAAGGAGATTTCATCTCCAAATACAGAAAGGTTTCTTCACAGTAAGAGCTGTGAAAATGTGGAATATACTTCCTCCAGAGGTGGCTCTGGCCAGCTCAGTAGATTGCTTTAAAAAAGGCCTGGATTCTTTCCTAGGTGTACATAATATAACTGGGTATTAACATTTATAGGTAAAGTTGATCCAGGGAATATCTGATTTCCTCTCTGCAGATCAGGAAGGAATTTGTTTCCCTGCTGTAGCAAATTGGATCATGCTTTGCTGGGGTTTTTCACCTTCCATTGCATCAGCTGCGGGTATAGAATTGTGTATATGGCATTGTATGATTTTTTTTTGCTGAACTAGATGAACTTTTTTGTAACTATGTAATTTAGGTATAATGGACCAGTATCTTTTATATAAATCTAAAAAAAAAAAAAAAAAAAACGGTCCTTGGCACAGATGTATGTACAGCGAAGCAAATAAGTACATTCTCAGTATTGACCAGATTACCAGAAGACTGATTCAGTTAAAAAGGGTAGCGTTTCTTCATGGAATATGTGATGGGAGCAACTTTAGGTGGGGGGCTTGTGGAACCCAGTTTACCTTGGAGAGCTCCTGAAACTCTGTGTCCAACTCCCCCGGCCCCTCCTATGTATAAATCACCCTGTGTCCATTCGGTGACCGAGAACCCAATCTGATCTGTGCTAGTTGGACTCGCTGTACAGCCACACTGGAATGTTGTATATATGTATATATTGTGTGTTGTCTCATGCTGTTGGACAGTTTACCCCACCCTGAATGCAAAGGGAGGGGTTGTCCCTGAGTGTTACCTCTCTGTACATGTGTTTCAATAAACATTTCATGTTCCAGCTTGCAGCCAAACAAGTCCTGCCTTGTTCCTGGTTGTAATATGTGGCTAATATCTATATTCAGACTGGATTAAACAGTATATAATGAAGATGACTCGTTTGTCTACAAGCTGGAACATGAACTGTTTATTGAAACACATGTACAGAGAGGTAACACTCAGGTACAACCCCTCCTCCTCCTTTTGCATTCAGGGTGGGGTAAACTGTCCAATAACAATAGACACCCAGGTCAGGTCTATTCAAACTTCTCATCAGTAAACAGTCTTATCAGCAAGGAGGAGCTACTGGAGGAATCCCCCCCCCCCCCCTCCACATAGACATACATCCCATAATATACTTTTCTCCCAAGGCAGACAGGCACAATAGAACAATGGAATACAACCACAAACACGATCCCAGCAAAAAGTCCAACAGCATGAGACAACACACAATATATACATATATACAACATTCCAATGTGGCTGTACAGCGAGTCCGACTAGCACAGATCAGACTAGGGTTCTTGGTTACCCTGTGCCCCAAATGAAAACAGGGGAATTTACACATAGGAGGGGCGGGGAGCTGGACACAGAGCTCTCCAAGGTAAGCTGGGTACCACAGGCCCCCACCAAAAGTGACTCCCGTCACAGAATATATTCAGGATAATTCTGCAGTTTGCATTGGCTCTATGTCTTTGTACCAACTACGTGAGTATAAGTAAGGAGCCTGCTCTGAGCTATCCCTTCTTCACAGGAACCTCTCCCTATGCTAAGTACTGTCTCTCACAAACTGGTTCTTGTCCCTGATGTGGGGATCCTCATTTAAAAGGTTTCTCACCCAAGATCACCGCCAAAGTCTCTTGAGAGTTCAGTGTCCAAGAAAACGACTTTTCTCTCTCAAGGCACTGTACGGAATTACTAAGTGACCAATCAATTCCCTTACAAGACTCCCCTTCCCATGCAATAACAGCAGGATAGTCATATACATGTGGAAAAGCTAACTGTAACTTCCTAGTGCCTACATGCGGTTTGGTGAGTGTGTCGAGGAGAAGACTGCAGCAGACATTAGCTGGCCAATCAAGAGTTTTCAGGTGGGCAAAAGGTGATAACATGGTTCTTGTTAGATGTTAGAGGGCACAGTAAGCGGGCAGCTCA
Source organism: Lithobates pipiens (assembly GCF_037356315.1). NCBI lineage: Eukaryota > Metazoa > Chordata > Amphibia > Anura > Ranidae > Lithobates > Lithobates pipiens. Next base: position 411,226,819 of record NW_027507718.1, read on the forward strand.
GTGAGCAGTTACAATTTTCTCTTGTGCTTTCTCTTGGCCTGTTTCAACTGACATATAGGCCTTTCTTCTGTTGTTGGGGGGGCCTTAGGGCACCATGCAAGTGCCAGCTGGGTGTTTTGTAAGATCCAACACCTCTTCTGATGGAGAATTGCTCTACTGTAAAATAATGCCCAATTTTGCAGCACTTGTGTCGCCCTTAAAGGAGTTGCAAAGGAATTCTATGCATTAAGATAAAAAACCTTCTGTGTATAGCAGCCTCCTCAGCACCCCCTGATTACTTACCCAAGCCCCATCACTTTCCAGCAATGTCCACGAGTGTCTAAGCCATTCGGGACACTACTCCTGATTGGCTGAGACATAGCAGCAGCACCATTGGCTCCTGCAGCTGTTAATCAAAGTCAGTCAGACAATCAGGGTAGAGAGGGGGCGGGGCCAGGTCAGGGCTCCATGTCTGAATGGATATACAGAGCTCTGATTTGGCTTGGGTGCCCCCATAGAGAGCTGTGGGGGCACTCGATAGGAGGGAGGGAACAGGAGGACAGGAGCAGGAAACTGAGAAGAGGAGGATCCAGGCTGCTCTGTGCAAAACCAACTGCACAGAGGAGGCAAGTATAACATGTTTGTTATTTAACAAAAAAAGGGCCTTTGCAATTGCTTTAAGTTGCTCATTATAAAACAGCCCATGCAAGTGAATGGAGTTCATGGTGTACTCATCAAAAAGAAAGAGGGGGATCCTGAGAAGGACATAAGAGCTTGCATCTAATTGCAGCCAGGAACTAATAGCCAGCTCAAAACACATGCTATAAGTGAATGTGTTATGTGTGTCTTCTAATGAGAGAATGCTCTATGATATAAACATTAGAGCTCATAACACCAGGAACCAAAGAGGATTGGCAAAACCGAAAATTGATTCTACCATTCATGAGTTACAGTGACCTATACAGAGATCAGAAATGGTATTCTGAGTAAATTGCCATTTGCTGTTCAGATATTTATAGCTGCACTGTATAATGTGCATGCTAAATCATTACTCATACATATGTCTCTTTTATGTCTGGAATCTATAAATCAGAGGGCTTTTGTGTTCTTTATTGACAGGGAGGGGATCTGCTGTACTCCACTGAACAAAAGCACATTCCTCCGGCTAGATATAAATGGAGATTGATGGAACCATCAGCCTGTGGAACAAAGAATAACTAATTTTTCAACCAGGAATATATGGGAAAGAACTGTTTGCTATGTTCTGAATGATGATCACAGGCAATATAACGAAGAATTTCAGTATGAGACTGGGATTCAAAAAGCTTGATAGGGTATGATGGGGAAGACATGTTTAACCAAATCTAAATTGGGGCTTCCCAACATTGCTTGCAGCAATTCTTTTTGGATTGGAACTCCTATGTCAATAAAACAGAATGATCTTCTGTGGTCAAATGTGGACAAGTAATACCTACTACCGTTATCTTGAATCCACAAAAGTAGTCGGTCATATGGTCTTCACTAAGCCTTGCCGCCCCCCCAAAAAAAAACAAGAGGGTCCACCAGCTTAGTGCATTATCCAACACAAATATTTATTTAAAAGATAAAAAGTGGATGATTGTACTCACAAATTAAAAGTCTCATCACATATAGAGGCTGAGTCACAGCCAGCACCACTGTTTATGACCCGTAAGTAGGCTTATGATGACACCACAAAGGCCCGCAGATGCTGATGCATTTCAAGGGTGTTCCCTCTTACTCAGAGCTGGGCTCTGCTCAGTGCTGAATAGAAGGGAGAAGAGTGGGTATTTCGAATCCCCAGACCACTGGACTGGCTTCGCGGGGACAGACAGCTTAGCATCCCCAAAAGTAATTTTTAGCGGGGACTGGGGAGGATGTACAGTGTTCATTCACCTTTACATTATTCTGTAAAGGTGAACTAACACTTTAAGGCTCCATTCACATCATGGCATTCAGGATCATGGAATTTCAGCGATTCTGCCCATAATTCCAAATCACTGCAAATCATGGGATGCCCTTGCAATCCCTGTTATTTTCAAGGGCACTCAAATCATGGCTCAATTTTGCCATGATTGTTGCCCAATGAATCACAGTGAAATCACACAAACAGAATCGCAGGACGCCTGTTGCCCAAAAGAAGTTCCTGAACCGCGATCCGTATTGCCATGGTGTGAATGGGGCCTAAGGGCAACACTAAAAATACAAAGTTCCTTCAAGTAACATGCCTGGGAGACATCCTTTAACTGCCTGTGAAGTGCTGCATCTGTATAATGTATATAATGTATACAACCTACTATAGTAAAACCAACATTTACAAAGAAAAAATCAGTTTAAATTGACAGAAAATAGTGGCATTGTTACTTTACATGGGGGGTGGGGGGAGGGGGGTTTGCAGTATGTGGGGGTCCCCTTTAGGGTTTCCAAATTCTGATAAGCCCCTGATCTGCACACTCCCACAACCACTGGGGCAGGGTTTTGGGGAAGAAGCTCTTGTCCTCATCAACATGGGGACAGGGTGCTTTGCCAAGGGAATCCTTCCTGACAAGGAATCCACCTTGTTGAGGGCATGTGGCCTGTTAAGGTTCATGGGGGAGGTTTTTTTTCACATTTTAGATTCAAAGTGAACAATTCAAAAATATTTTTAAGAGATTGAGAATCTTTACATGATAAATTGTGTCAATATTCCCTTTATTTATCCAGTAATGTATAAATACAAATCTCTATTTGCTTATTTCAAGATTAGATGATTGAAGTGCATACTCTTGCCATTTATTGTGTGAAGATTCTCAACTTGTTTATTAAATCAATCCTATCGTCTTATCAATGTATTTTTCTTCAAGAAATTGACTTGAAGTGTTTTTTTTATTAATGTGTGTTACTTTAAAAAATATATATATTTATACAGTATGTGTGAATTATATACATACACTGATCAGCCTCAACATTATGACCACTAAACCATAACCTATCGAGGCATGGACTCCACTAGACCTCTGAAGGTATGCTGTGGTATCTGGCCTGTAAGTTGAGAGGTGGTACCTCCATAGACTGGACTTGTTTTTCCAGAACATCCCACAGATGCTCGATTAGATTGAGATCTGGAGAATTTGGAGGCCAAATCAACACCACAAACTTGTTGTGTTCCTCAAACAATTCTTGAATTCAGCTACACAGCCCTAAAGGGCAGCAAAATGTGATGCACTATGTGTTCTGACACCTCTTTACTGGAACAAGCATTAACTTTTTCAGCCATTTGAGCTATAGTAGCTCACCTAGAGGTGGCAGGGAGTGAGTTTGAGTCCCTTTCCACTAAACCTATTGTGGGGAGGGTTGGCATTTCATCAGTTCTTTTAGTGGTGAAAATGGCTTCCTCAGAACTTTCATCTAAGGTATTTTAAGTCAGTCTTTTGGGGGGGCTGAATTGTTCGCTTTTCTTATTGCTATTTTGGCTCTGATGGACCTTCCCCAACTGTCTCTCCTAACATGAGCCGACAGAGGATCCATCTTAGCCCTTGTACAGACGGTCGGACATTCCGACAACCAAATCCGTCGGATTTTGTTGGAAACTGTTGCATACACACAGTCGGACAAAGTTGTCAGAAAATCCGATCGTACTTAACGTGATGACGTTATTTCGTTAGGACGGGACTATGTTCAGGCTAGTAGCCAATAGCTTTGGTCTAGGAATTTGATCTGAGCATGCGTGGCACTTTGTCCGATCGGAATTCTCTACACATGATCGGACAAAGTCCGATCGGATCATGTTGTCGGAAAATTTTTATAACCCAGCTGGGAACCTTGGTCCGTCGGATACTCCGACGGAAACAGTCCGATGGAGCCCACACACTGTCGGATTATCCGACAACACGGTCCTATCGGACATTGTCGTTCGGAATGTCCGACCATGTATACAAGGGCTTAGAGATTGTCTCTTTATTACTAATTCATAGTCCCCATCGTCTTCACTTTTGTTGTTTAAGCTGTTTGATGCTGACTGTGCTAACTCAACTAGTCTAGGCCTAGCAAAAATGCCATTTGGACCCGTGGGCTATCTAGTTCTGTCATTGCTAAATAAAACTCCACGTGTTACATGCTCACTGTTCTGGGTAGTATTGCTGCTGTTTTGCTGATTTGGGGCTAGTACACCATTTCTGCCCACCCTCCTTTACCTGATTGTTAATTATCCAGTATGTTGAAATTGTAACTATGACTGTTGTTGGTTTGTCTTTGCTTATCAATCCTCTTTCTAAATAAAAACATATATGTTCACTTTTTGTTTCTGGTCTTGTTTCCTTACTTGAGATAATTGCTGTTGATAAGATATTTCTGTGAGTATTTAATCCTTTATCTGAATAGTCTGTTGTGTCTGAAGGCCTGAGGCCTGTGAGAGGGTTATGGCAGAGAACAGAGGACCCATCTTATCCAGTGGCCCTTCCGGGGGTTAGCCCTACAGTATTATTATTATTATTATTACAGGTATTTTATAATTTATAATTTTTACTTAATTTCCATTGCCAGGTTGGGGCTTCGGAAACTTTGCTTATCCTGAGCAGAAGGTATGGAAATATAATTATAAATGATTCGTTAAAATTTCAGCACCTGTCAGTCTTCATCTAGTTGCCATTTCATAGTGTGTACATTTAAATGCTTACAACATTTTACCGCATTGTGTATTTATAGAAAAATACACTAGTTTAATGGTCTCAGATTTGGCTTACTTTTGGTAAATATTTAAATAAAAAGTATAATTTAATTGCGTTTTCTAGTAAAAATTGCAACATTTTGCAGGCAGTCATTTTTGTTGCTTAGATACAACTGACAGCAGATTCTCATGGTTGTACCGATTACAGGGATAAGAAACACATAAATAAACCCCAATCATAATTACTAAATCAAATTATATCCCTAGCTTTGAAATAAACCTTTACCTTAGCCCTGATAAACAATAAGTAAAACTAACCCTATCCCCCTTCGGATTTAAATGCCAGCATATTGTCCCACCATGTCTGGAGCAGAGTGTTCCATTGGTATGTTCCTCTGCTCTCTTTCAGGGAGATTACACATTAGGACAAAACAAAGATTTATGCACTTATTTATTATGTTATCTCTGTCAACGCTATCTATCTATCATCAACTGGCTCCTCTAATATCTGCTGGACTGCTATTAGATTTTTAATAATAAGCACAGGAAGCAAATGCAGTAACATTGATACTGAAGCAATGAGTAGCGGTTAGATTGCTCAAATGTCAGGTGAACCCTCCTGAATTGGTCGAAATTAGAGGGAAATGGATGGCCCTGCAAGCACCAACTCATAGCTCCCAACTGTCCCTGATTTGGAGCAATGTCCCTCTGTCCCTCTTTCCTCCTAATGTGTCCCACATTTTGATCTGATCTATATAGTTGTATATAAAATGCACTTTTTATATTTCAAAAAGTGTTTCCCAGTGCTAAACCTTTCATCCAAATTCTAAATTGTTGTATTTTTCAATTTTAAAAGCCAATATAAAGGAATTGCAGTGGTAAAAAAAAAACACTTGTTGCTTTAATTAACTTTTTTTCCTGGTGCCTCCATGGCAGCATACCTGTGATAAGCTCCATCCCGGAGTCCCCCCCTCAGGATAGTTAATATGTTATAAAAGTGACAACCCTCCACCAGCATTCTCCTTTTTTACCTCATACCTGATGGATAGTTTGTGGTGTGCTTACCTCTGCCATGTGCAGTTTCCATCTGGGTTCAAGCCTCTCCCAGACACAGTCCCCTATCTTGGGCTGCTAAAAGCGCTGATAAGAGGGGAGCCCCTTCTGAAGGTCTTTTGGGGCAGCAGCAAGTGTCCAAATTTGGAGCTATGGTCCTGCATGGTAGGCTAAGCTGGCATCTGCGGTGGGACAAGTAAGGCTGTTTTCTCGTGCCTATTTCATAAACCTTGGTTTTCCCTTATATTTTATTTTTCTCACTTTCCCTTCTCCTTCAGTGTTGGTGTTTGCAGTGCATGAGCGTGCGCCGGGCACAAATCGCTGTAGGGAAGGTGGCGTTATTAGCTTAGGTTGCAGCAGATTGGCTAAGCGGTTTGGCAGGCGGGACGGAGCATACGCAGTGTGCGGAGGCTCGTTCCGCCATGTTGCTTGTGGGAAAGCATGTTACAGCTTTCTCTCACTGGAGGGAGGAAATTGGGGGGGGCGGAGCAAGAGAGAGAGGCGCGCGGCGCGCACTCCTTAGTCCTGTTTAGGCAGCTTGAGAGGTAGTAATGGGTAAGCTGTAGTAATATATATATATTTTTTTTCTTTGTTTTAGGGTAGGGAATACAAAATTTCCATTTAGAATAGCATATGTCGGTGTTACATTTTTTTTTTTCAAATTTCCTTTTCTCTTACTCCAGTGTCTATTTTTGCTTTCTTTCGATCCTTGCCTGTCCCAAAGTTATGAGCCAGCCCCCATCAGATCAAGACCCTTGTTTTCTTAGGTAAGGTCACGCAAACAAAAAAAATAAAAAATAGAATTTTTTCAAACAAAAGAGTGTCTTTATGCTGTTACTTTGTTACAGCCCTATACGTCAAGAGATGTCTAGCAGGACTTCTGGCCACCGCAGCAGCCATTCCCGGCCAAGATCGGATCACAGTAGATTGAATAGTTCGAGACACCATTCAGACGGGAAATCAGCCTCTAAAAGACATCACTCACCCTGCCCGCCAAGGCAGGAAAAGTCCAAAAAATTCCGGGCATGTGGAACAACCCCCATGGCAGATAAACTACTCTGCAATGAATGTTTTCGTGGGTATGTGTAGCAGGAGCAGACAGAAGTACAGCAAGTGACTGACCTAATAAAAAAAGTAGTCAAGGACTCATTAGCAGAGCTAATGCATTCATCACCAGTTCAGCAACCTGCAGAGCAGATTCTTGCGGGGCCATCAACTGCGGGGACTGTAGTGGCCACCTCAGGGTCACTGCCCCTGTCCGTGGGAGACAAAGAGGAATCAGATGATTCGACGGAAGAACTAAAACCTTCAGGCTTTAACTTTTCTTTGGTACAGCCTTTCGTGGCTGCAGTCAAGCAGGCAATTGGTTGGGAGGAGACCGAGGAACCACCAAAGAGGTCTAAATTCTTTTTTCCATTTTTAAAGAAAAAACTTGCCTTTTTCCCATTAATTGAAAAGATAAAGGATCTTATTGAAGGGGAATGGAAGAAAATGAATAAACGTTTTACCGTAAACAGACTCCAAAAGCTATACTCGTTGGCAGAAGCGGATGCGGCCTTCCTGGGCATGCCTCCAGTGGTTGATGCCGCAGTGGTGCGTTTGGCAAAAAACATCACCCTGTCAATGGAGGACTCAGTCTCCTTTAAAGATCCGTTGGATAGGTGCATCGATTCAGACCTAAGGAAGGCCTATCAGTTGGCAGGTGGAGCTTGCAGGCCAGCGGTAGCTCTAGCCTCAGTATCCAATGCTATCAAGGTTTGGACGGAGAATATAGAAGTAGCCATTCATCAGGAGGTACCTATGACATCATTAAGGCTCTGGAGGAGCTAAAATTGTCCGCGGATTTTTTAGGGGAAGCAGCAATCGATACAGTGAGGTACTCAGCTAGAGCAATGTTACACACAATTATGGCAAAACGGGCTTTGTGGCTGAAACCGCGGGCAGCAGACGCAGCATCAAAACAGAATTGGTGCAGAATCCCCTTTGATGGGAAAGCTCTGTTTGGGGATAGGCTAGAGAAGGCAATCTCTCGAGTGACAGGGGGAAAGTTGGGGCTACTTCCCCAGGATAGAAGAGTGAGACGTTTGAGAGTTGTTTCTTCTAAATTTCAGTCCTCTAGGAATAGGAATTTCTCTCAGTTCCGGCAAAACAGAGACATTAAGAACAATTGGAGAAATACTCAAGCCACCTTTCTAAAGCCAAACAAACAGAGACGTCTCGCCAACTCCCAGGAGGCGACGAAAACTTTTTGACAACAAGCCTCTCTCTCTTCTGCCATTAGGGGCCAGGTTGAAGAAGTTTGCCAAGGTATGGTCCAGCCGATGCAAAGATCCTTGGGTGGTGTCTAAGGTCCGTTTTGGTCATTTTTGGACATTCATAGATTGTCCGCCACAAGATTCATTCATTTTCACAAAGCACCAAAGGCGGAGGCCTCGGCACAAAAGGCGGAGGCCATGCAGAAATATCTGCGCTTATTACAAGAACAGCAAGCGGTAGTGCCTGTCCCTCACTCCGAAAAGTTCACAGGTTTCTATTCTCCTCTCTTCCTTGTCCCCAAGAAGAGTGGAGAATCGAGACTGGTAGTGGACTTGAAGAGATTAAATCGCTTCATCCAGGTGGACTCTTTCAAAATGGAATCTCTGCAGATGATCATCCAGATGGCCCAACCAGGAGACTGGATGATATTGGTGGATTTGCAAGATGCATATTTTCATGTTCCCATTCTCCCAGCCTTTCAGAAATTTCTGAGAGTTACAGTAGGGACCATACACTTTCCATTTCAATGCCTGCCTTTCAGGCTATGCACATCCTCAATAATTTTTTCAAAAGTGTTAATCTCAGTCCTGGCTCCTCTCCGGGAGAGAGGGTTACGAGTTTTTCATTTTTTAGATGATATTTTACTGCTAGCTCCAAACCCGGAGCAGCTGCGGAAACACAGAGAAATTCTCTTGTCCACCCTAAAGGAATTTGGATGGTTGGTGAATGCGGAGAAGAGTTGTCTGACGCCAACCCAGGTAATGATCTACCTTGGCGCTCTTTTCAACACTTCGGACGGAACAGTGTGTCCCCCCCCCCCCAGAAGGTCAAAGCAATTATTTGAAAAATGTGTCATGTAAGAACGCTGTCTCACCTGTCAGCATCGGATTGTTTAAGCCTAATCGGAACCATGTCAGCCTGCATCCCGATGTTACCTTGGGCACATTGGCATCTGAGGAGTTTCCAAATGGGCTTCCTAACTCAGAAGAGGAAGAGGAAGTCACTGAGTCAACTGATTACAATTTCAACATCAATGAGGAGAGGTCTCCTCTGGTGGTCAAAGAGGGAGTTCATCTCAAGATCTCGTCAGCTTCATTGCTGTCCCTGGATCATCCTGACCCCTCATGCGAGTGCGAAAGGCTGGGGAGTACATTGCGATCACCTTGGGATTCAAGGAAGGTGGGATTTCTCAACAGAAGCGGTGGTTTCCAATATCTTGGAACTATGTCCAGTCTATCTAGCCCTAGTGAATCTGAAAGAACATCTACACCAGAAGAAAGTCCTGGTTTGCATAGACAACAGGGCGGCAGGATCGTATATTCAAAGGCTAGGGGGAACGCACAGTATCTCTTTACTGAGAGAAGTGGAGTCGGTTATGTTGTGGCGGAAAGAAATCTGCTAGAGCTGAAGGTAGTTTACCTTCCGGGTCATTTAAACAAAGAGGCAGATCACCTGTCCCGTCATTTTCAGGACAACAACGAGTGGTCACTACATCCCTCGGTGTACAATTGAATCAGGGAGCTCCAAGAGCCACCGGAAATCGACCTGGCAGCTATATCAGCGGCAACTCAGAGGAAATGGGCAGAAGAGGTATGCTGCCATGAATAGGCACCAGGAAAGGAAAATTACGGTAAGTATGATACAATTTTCCATGTTATTTCCCCTTTAAGGGGGTGTGGCAGGGGGCATATCCTATGCCTATATATGCTTGCTAGTAGGTGTCCCTCATTCCCATCTCAAAATGTTGGGAGGTATGCCAACTGGCTCAGCAAAAGTTGATTTAGCCCTTGTTCACACTGAACATGGCTTTGAAATCATGCAAGTTCAACTGAACCCGCATGATTTCACAGCCGCATTTCAGTCCGACTTCAGGGGCAACTTGAAAAACACCTGTGCGGGTTCATGCACCGATGTCTATTGAAATCGCCCCCAAAGTCGCCAAAAGTAGTGCAGAAACTACTTTTGAAAATCAGTGTGGCGCCACAAAGTTGGCATCGCACCAATTGAGACCCTCTTCTTACTGCTGGCAATAGGCTTCCATTTGACAGGTGATTTGACCTGTCAAATCGTGCCAATATAAGCCTGGCAGGAACATTATCGGTTGATTAATGACTGCAGATGCAGTCACTGTTCTTCAGTGCAACTGCACTCAGGTAGCCACAGGTGCTTCAGCCACCCAAATACAACAGCCAATAGGGGAGACTCCCCCATCCACATTGTAGTGTGGAATGGGGAATCAATTGTGTAGTTCTGTAGTCTCTGGTCATTAAAGTGACTCAATTGTGCTCTACAAAATTTAACAAAAAAATGCTTGTAAAGAACACAATTAAGGCTTCATGCTCATTAGCGTTTTTATAAACTCAAAAAATCACTAGATAAAAATGCTGAAAGAAAATTGCTGATAATAGCATTTTTGTTCAAGCTTGTAGTCGTGTTTTAGTAGCTTTTAGAGGTTTTTGGGAGCATTTTTACAGTACATTAAGAAAAAAAAAAAGCTGTTAGGAGCAGTTTAGTAGCATTTAGAAGTGTTTAGGAGCATTTAGGAGCGTTTAGAAGTGTTCATTTTTTTTTTCTGCTGGAAAAACGTTTAAAAAAACCCTAGAAAAACATTTTTTTACCCACTGAAGCTCAAAAATGATAATGGCCTAAAATAGTGTGCATGGAGCCAGAAGATTACATTGGCTTCTAGGAGCAGAAAAAATGCTAATAACAGCTTCCAGGAGCTTAAAAAAAAACGCTTGTGTGCATGAAGCCTAAAGAGTATGTACACCCAATATTTCATATACCTGATATGTGCCATGCATGAAAAACTATCCTGTTCTCTCTGTATTGCTTCCTTTGTTTGAAATCCCTGGTGTTTCTGCCAGTCTCTCTACTTTCCTATTGATAACTGACCACACTAATCAGGAGAACACATCATGGTTAGTTCTCTAGCTATGCTGGAAACTCAGCCTGCTCCCCTCCAATGATCAGACTTGTCCTGCCACACCCACCCTGCACAGCCATTCACTGGCAAGTTCAGTGTCCTGCTGCTTCTCCGCCCCCAGCTCTTATACGGCTGAGAACAGAGGGAATGTGATCACTTATAAAAAAGGGAAAAAATGTTTTATAATGTTTTTTATATCTATACAAAAAAGTTTTGCCTTTAACTTTTTACAAAGTGATCATTTACAATAACTTGTAATTGGCCTGGTCCAATGTTGATCGCAGTGATTCCATCCACTGGTCCCTGTGTCACTATTGGGTGTTATAATGATGTAGGAGCTGGTAGAAAGAACCACAGACCACAAAAGGGACACAAAAGTGTGGGATGCAGAACATTCTTCAGCAATGTTTGGCGGAGGGGACAACAGGACAGATAACTGTGTTCCCGTACATGGACTAACTTTAAAGGGCTTACAGAGTATCTGCAAAATAGTATTTAACATAATGCGGAAGAAGAAGAAGAAGAAGATAAAGGGAGAGAAATGCTGTTTTAATTGTTCCTATTATAAAGGTCTTAAAAAATGCTATCTTTAACCGCTTGCAGACCAGCCGGCGCAGTTTTACTCCGGCAGGTTGGCTCCGCTGTGCGAAACCACGTTATTGTACGTGATTTTGCGAAGTCCGGATAGCAGGTGCTGCCAGATTCGATTGTCCGCGATCGTCTCACAGAAAGGAAGAACGGGGAAATGCTGATGTAAACAAGCATCTCCCCGTTCTGCCTAGTGACACTGACACTGATCATAGCTCCCTGTAATCGGAAGCGGTGATCAGTGCCCTGTCACACATAGCCCCCCCCCCCAGTTAGAACACATCCCTAGGACACACTTAACCCCTGCAGAGCTCCCTTCTGGTTAACCCATTCGCTGCTAGTCACATTTACACAGTAATCAGTGCATTTTTAATTGCACTGATCGCTGTATGAATGTGAATGGTCCCAAAATAGCGCCAAAAGTGTCTGATGTGTCCACAATAATGTTGCAGTCACAGTAAAAATCGCTGATCGCCGCCATTACTAGTAAAAAAAAAAAATTTATAAAAAAATATGTAGAAGAATACGTATCTGCCTAAACTGAGGAAAAAAAATGTTTTTTTATATATTTTTGGGGGATATTTATATATTTATATTTAAAGTAAAAAATATTGTTTTTTTTTCAAAATCTCACTCTTTTTTTGTTTATAGCGCAAAAAATAAAAACCGCAGAGGTGATCAAATACCACCAAAAGAAATCTCTATTTGTGGAGAAGAATTTTGTTTGGGAGCCACGTCGCACGACCACGCAATTGTCAGTTAAAGCAACGCAGTGCCGAATTGCAAAAAGTGCTCTGGTCTTTGGCCAGCATAGTGTGCTGTTGACTATGTACAGTGTCATAATTCTGCCAGTGCTTAGGTAACTTTTCAATAATACAGTGAAAAATCTTTTGCAAAAAAAAATCAAACCAAGATTAGTGACTGTGAATATTTTCTTCAGAAGCCTTTCCTCGCATGTTTTCCCTGGCAAAAACATTTTGTCTGGACAATGGACAGTTAATTGCTGTCCCTTATGCTGTATGATTGTTAATTTGTAGGAGACTTTTTTTCTTGACCTTAAATCTCCCTACATTAAAAAAAAATCAAACCATGCAAACATATCAGAAACATTTATTTAGACATGTGCAGAACCAAAACATTTTTTAGTTTCGATCCATTATTTATATAAATTAGTTCAGTTAAATTTGTTTAACTCGTTTAATTCATTTTCGGAATTATTTTGGTTTTTATTAGTTTTCGAATACATTTTTGAATTCGAATAGTTTTCGAATTTGAATAGTTTTTCCATTTCCAAATAGATCAAAACAGAATAGAAAATATAGGAATAGAATAGAAAAAATATATATTCTATTCCTTTAATTTCTATTCTATTTTGATCTCTTTGGAAATTGGAAAACTATTCAAATTCGAATTTAAAAACTTTTCGAATTCAAAAAGTTTTCAAATTTGAAACCGATTTGAAAAGTATTAAAAAACTATTCAAATTCGAATTTCACATATAATTTAGTATTTTAATTCGGAATGAAACAAACCACACATGTCTATACAGTTGTTCTTCATGTGCAGTTATTGAATTTTTAAGTTCTGTGATTTGGAAGCCTACCTTAAGTACAACATCGGCAATCCTATTGTACCGATAACGTATAAAAACTCCTAGACCAATAGGCAGAAGAGTGCTACAGAGGGTCAGGCTCATGGCTCCAAATGGAAGAAATTGGACCAGTGTTGTGTTAATCCAGGGCCTGCTGTAGATCCACAGGCACAGTGGCATTAATATTAAAGCCAGAATTGTAGAGGACGTTGTCATGATGATGCTGTAAAAGAGACAAAAACAACAAAATTCTGTTACACAGAGAATTTATCACTGGGCACTATTTTGTTAATTTATAAATATAAATTTATATTAATATAGTATAGGTTAGACCAGCCTTTTGGGTTTCTTGAGGGTTTCCTCAGGGGTGCCTTTGCAAAATGCATAAAATGTTGTATACAAGCCGTCATGTGGATGAAGGCTGCCTTTTAGTTACACAAAGCCACAGGTTTTACACCATTACAACCTTCTAGCTGTTGGCTACCTAACGACCAATGACATAATCAGTTGATATGGAGGATGTCAGTCGCCTGCACAGCATCCTTGTATCCCCCTCTACTGCCCCTCTCCATCAGTGTTGGGGTCACATTAGCTGAGTGATTGAGAACAATTGAGGGAGAAGAGAAACCTTGTAATATTAGTGAGTACAAATTTGCAAAAGTGTATTTGCTTTGGAAGAATAAATCCCTCTAACGTTGGGTGTCCTACTTGTATGGATGTTGCTGCATTACGTAAAACAATTAGAATAGCTTTTACATTTTAGAATGAGGTGCCTCGAGAATGTTCATAATTTTTAAAGGGTGCCTTGACTGAAAAAAGGTTGAGAAACATTGGTTTAGACTATCTATATATACAGCTAGAACAGTTGTACCTGTGCCGAACACTTCTACAGGTAGAAGGAACTACTTGATGGACATAGATGATGTTGTGCAGTGAACATGAACTTGTGCAGTGAATTTTACGCAGTAGAGTTTTGCCTCAAGCTAAACTCTATGATTGACAAAATATGTCTGTATTTACAAACTCACTTATAATTTTTCTTATGGCATCAGGCATCAGGAGGCAGCCAAGTGTAGCACATCAATTCAAAAGGTCCAGAAATATCTTCCAGCTCAGATGTCATTTACAAAATACAGTGAGCTATAGGCAAGCAATTGGCAGGCAACGTTAGGATTTCCTTTGAGCTGTATGTATATGCTGTAAGATATACAGTAGGTCCTGAGAAAAGCGAGAGCAAAACTATAGCCATGAAGGAATAATGTAAACTGAACAACCATTGATACAAAGATTGTTAGGGCATTAGACTTACTTATTTGGGATATCATAATTTGCAATAAGTTGAAGAAACACTATATGCCAGATCAGCCATTTTATTTAAATTACACAAAGTGGCTTAAAAAAGCATGTCACGCACTTGTGTTGGAGATAATAAAGTATTCAGAGACACGTTAAAGTATAATATTTACAGAGATTTCCTGAGAACTGATACCCAAAAGTAACTTGCAGAGATTGATCATGCTCTTTCTGCTCTCACAGATTACAGTAGGACTGCAATGAGATAACTATTCCTGACAGACAGGTTCTCTCAGGTTCCCAAACTGCTGGGAATTTTTTTGTTGTGTGCATCATACATTTTAAGCAATAACTGCCATTTTTTTCTGCTCACGTAAATTTTAACCGGACAAGTGTCCTGTGCTGGCAGACACAGATTAAAGTATAGCTAGACCCACCATTTACTAAACATACTTTTTCATAGTATCATACCTGGTTTTAGCAATGGATAACTGGAACTCCAGTAATGACAGGTATAAAGTCCTACAACTTAGGAGCCCAGAAGACATATCTTCAGGGGGGTTTGCAGTACATATTTGAACGGGCATGCACATGTGACACATGCAATTCTAACACCTTCCCTTTAGATGAGTTATTTGTTGCCTCAAAAAGTAAATAAATGTTTTTTTAAGAAGTTTTAAGGCAATAATTACTATTTTTATACAGAGGTGCCAAAAATTCAGTGTGAGGTATTTGACGAAGAAGGATTACAGAAGGGAGAGAGGCCTGGCAGAGTATGAACTTTTCACTGGAATGATTGGAGAGCACAGTGTGCATACTCATGCATATTCATTTTGTCCGAAACAGCATTATATAATGGAATTCCCTTTAAATATAAAACCTCCAATTTCATAGGTTAAATATGAAAGTTTCCAGAGACTCACAACTGTTATTGCAGTTCTTTTTTTACACCTTTACACCGACAATAGCACCTTTGTGAACAGAAGAAGCAACTGCAACCTGATGTGAGCATCACATACCCCACCTTTTCTCCACCTTCTCTAATACATTCCATGTGTAATGGGCTTAATTAGTTAGTTAGTTAGTTAGTAAGGTTGAATAAAGACACCAGTCCATCTAGTTCAACTTGAGTGAGTGTCTACAATTGTCCCTAACCCTGTACATTGCACGCTCACATCGGTCCCTACCCTCAAGGAGCCCACAATCCAAGGTCCGCATTCATATACTAGGGCCAATTTTAGACAGAAGCCAATTAACCTACCTGCATGTCTCCAATAAAGAACATCTTTAATCATAAAGATGTTCTCTATTATGGTTGAAATACATCTACGAAGGTAGAGTAGATGTGGGGGGGTGTGAGGTGTACACATTGTAATGCAGCGATTCTCCTGTAAATACTACTTAAGGCAGCTAGAATAAGTCCCTTTTGCCATGGGGAGGAGGGGGAGCAGGTGGGGTTGGAAAAGTAATTTCTTCTGTCTGTGATTATCTCCTTTAGCATACCTTAACTTGTTTGGTAAGGGTCGGACCCTAAACTTGTGTACTAAGAATTTCTCCATATGGACTTGAAAAAAATGCAGGTCTACATAAGTTTATTATTATATTATTATTATAACTATTATACAGTATTTATGTAGCACTTTACAACTTGAGAGTAGACAATACAAATACAAAACACTTTAATACATTAGGAATCAGAGGGCCCTGCTCTTTGTAGATTACAATCTAAGAGGGAGGGTCAAGAGATACAAAAGGTAAGAGGTAGAGGTAGATACTGTGAGGGATGAGCTGATTGAGAAAATAAATGTTCAGTTGCTAGGTCTGAAAATAGACAAAGTAGGAGATAGTTAGACAGCTTGAGGTAGAGCATTCCAGGGGATGGAAGAGGCTCAGAAGAAGTCCTGAAGGTGAGCATGGGATAAGGTGACAAAGGAGCTAGAGCGCTGAAGGTCTTGGGAGATGCGAAGAGGACAATTTGGTTGGTATTTTCAGAAGAGGGTATTTAGAGTTAAACCAATGAGGAGGGAGTTGCAGTAGTCGAGGTGAGAGATGACCAGGGATTGGATTAGAAGCTTTGTGGTGACATTGGTTAGAAAGGGGCATATCTTGGAGATGTTGCGGAGGTTGAGGTAGCAAGCTTTGGACGCCGATTGGAAGTGGGGTCTAAAGGAGAGTTCAGAGTCCAGGATTACACCTAGGAACTTGGTATGCAGGGATGGGTTGACTGTTGAGCCATTGTTTCTGACAGAGAAATCAGGGGAAGTGGCACGTGGAGGAGGAAATATCATGAGCTCGTTAGAGTGTTAAATGTAGAGAAGAGTTGATGGGGGACTGGATAATAATGTGTTAATGAGCGAATAATTATTTTATCATAATAATATGATAAAATAAGTCTGTTTGGCTGTGTGGAGGCAGGAATAGTATTTTATATGAACAGATTTATATTGGTTCAAGTCTTCCTGCGATTTAGTCTTCCACCACAGACGCTTAAGAGTACGACTACATTTTCTGAGACTTTTTCTGGCATCCTCTGTTTGCAAGGGTTGTAGCGGTTGGGGCCTGATTCTGCATGTAGTGAGGGGGGCGAGCTTGTCTAGGGAGGATGACAGTAAGCTGTTGTAGACAAAGGTGGCTAGGTTAAGGCAGGACAGGGGTGAGATTTTTTTCATAGAGATGGTCAGTAGCAGAGTAGGGAAGAGAAGAGTTTAGGTGGCGAAGGGTTCTATGGGAAACTGTTAAGCGGTTGGGGGGGGGGGGGGAGTCAAAGACCTGGTGAGAGTGAAGCTAATAAAGTGGTGATCAGAGAGTGGGAGAGGATTGTTGAAGAGGTTGCACAGAGTGCACAGATAGCAATAGACAAGGTCGAGGGTGTTACCATTGGAGTGAGTAGGAGCCTGAATCCATTGCTTCAGGTCAAGAGATGAGGTTAGACTGAGAAGTTTAGAAGTAGTAGTAGTAGCATTAGCATGTCATGACACATTCAGCTCAATTCATTAAGCTTTAGGATAAGAATAAGCACCTTTTATTTTAGCCATGTGCCTGTAATTTTTAGATCTAGACTCCACAGAAAACTGTCATTATTTTGTAAGAAACTTTGATCTTCCTTGGTTTTATGTAGTGATTAATTTGATGGCAAGAAAAACTTTGAGAGCTCATGCACACTGGACGTTTTTTGGACATTTTTGCAGCTGCTGTTTTTGGCTTCAGACTTTTTTTCTACAGTCAATAAACTCTCCAGAATTTTATCCTATGTGTCCATGCATACATAGGCTGTTATCAAAAAAACGCAACATTTTTGATCCATTGAAAAAATAAAACTAAAGACACTAACACTGAAAAACCCTAAAAAAAAAAATCAACAAAAAAAAAAAAACGCTATTGCAAAAACATTGAAAGACTTTGAAAAACTCACTGCAAAGCTACTGGCATTTATAACGTTAATAAAATGTCCAGTGTGCATGAGACCTTACACCATGACCTGAACATCCATTCTCACTGAATAAACTGTTAAAATTCAGGTCTTGATAAGAAATGAAGTATATAAAACAAATGGTATTTACTATTGTAGCAACAATTATTACGATTGCAATAAACAGCTATCCCAACACTATCTGTATATCATATCATCCCTCTAGTACCGACCCTTACTACACTGACATCATATTTGTGAGCCAACAAAAAGGGATTGTGGGATTGGTGGTTCCATCAGGTGACTGTTTCCCTATGTGACCATACACCCAGACCACATATCCCAGGGATCTTTGCTACCTTCGGAGAGATTGCTGGGAAGAGCTATAAAAGAAACCAGAGACCCACCCCGCACTCTCTTCTTCCCGGGCCTCATGCGAGAAAGGTCTCTCCATGCAAGGGGAGTGAGGTCGCTGCCTACCACGAGGGGTATGTCATCCTCACCCGACCGAGAAGGGGCCACCACTGCCTGTTGTTCATTGGACGTCTGACCAGCATCAACTCTACAGTCTAGCGACCCACGCTCCATGCTTCACATCGGGTGACTGTACCAAGCGGGTCTGCAGCCAGGACATCTACTGGGAAGTTGCTGTCCGGAAGGCACTGAATCAGAGAGAGGACAATTGCCTACCTTTGCAAACATTTCCTTGATTCTTTTACTGGGACACTGTGTACAGACAGCTTTACTTTGAGTATACTGCACTGCACTTCTGTTTGAACACTGTACATAGGCATCTTTAACTGCATTTATGACACAATATAATACCACTGTTACTAAACCTTATTGGATATAGTTAATGAGCGTTGATTGCTGGTGAAGACCATCAGATCTGCAATGGGGACATTCTGTCATTGCTGCTTAAAGGGCCCTATTACCATCCTTGTTTAGCTTCATCTCTCATTAGGATAATAAGAGGTTGAACAGGCCGGCCTAGGTCTCTCTCTCCAGAAGTATTGTGAGAACTGATGCTTAACTTTGCTTATCCTTTCAGGATGTCCAAGTGATATTTAATTGTGTGTATATATATATATATATAGATATAGATATAGATATATAGATATATATAGATATATATAAATAGATATAAATATAAATATATATATATATATATATATATATATATATATATAGATATATATATAGATATATTTTGATATAGATATATAGATATATATTGATATATCTATATATATATATATATAGTATCCTGTTGTTTCTAACTGTTTTACTGGGGAAATCAATCTACTGAGCTGGTGCGCTTATCCACGGCTCAGTTGAACCATTGCTTCTTTGTACAACAACATCTTATCTGCAGTATTCCAGTAAACATTAACAGAATATAAAGATCATGAGTGTTGTCTTATTACCCAAAGGTGTTGTAATGATGTCTGAACCCAGAGTGTCAGGTGGGTTGGAATGTTCACAGAGTCATGGCGATGCAGATGAGCAGGTACATTCAACTAGTCCCCAAGGGTACCGTGCTACACTATGAAGCATTTTAAGTCCATAGACATAGCATCTATAACCTCTTCTGTTTGTTTAGAATTACATAAGTAATGTCACTGCTTCTATCCATGCAACTCCTATCAGTCTGCTGACCTTCCATATGCCTTTACCAGCACTGTTATATTTTATAGCCAGCGGTTACGTAGCTTCACTAAAACAGGTCATTAATCGCTCTAATATCTACATATTCAGTTACATAAATCAAATATCCTTAATAGATGAAATAACACAAACACATCACAGAACATCAATACATCATTAAGCATATTTAATCAAGCTAAGAGCAAAGCACAGTAAATGAAAGCAAACATCCAGCTATTTGACAGGATTGCTCTAGTGATGAAATGTAAAGTTCAGTTGGATTGCTTTTGGTTCCAGTATTGTACATGCCTGATTTTTTTATGCAAACCAGTTGAGAACCTCAGCAATGCTTCCTCAGCACATGATAAAACCACATGTTAAAGGTCGTATCCTCATTGCTGAGAAATACAGGGAAATACTTAGCCATCATGCCATACCATCAGAGAGGGGTGTGATTGGCCCCAAATGTATTCTGCAGCACAACAATGACCCCAAACATACAGCCCATGTCATTAATAACCATCTTCAGCATAAAGAAGAATAAGGAGTCCTGGAAGTGATGGTTTGGCCCCCACAAAGCACTCTTCTCCCCACTTTATGGAGTGTATCTGGGATTACATGAAGAGACAGAAGGATATGAGGCAGCCTAAATTGACAAAAGAGCTGTGGTTAGTTCTCCAAGATGTTTAAAATAAACTACCTGTCAAGTTCCTTCAAAAACTGTGTGCAAGTGTACCTAGAAGAATTGATGCTGTTTTGAAGGCAAATGTTGATTTACTCATTTACTTTCCAATTTGTTATCTGATAAATAGGGATGAGCTTCGTGTTCGAGTCGAACTTACGTTCGACTCGAACATTGGCTGTTCGGCCGTTCGGCGAATTCCGAACGTTTGGGCCGTTCGCGTCAAAATTCGAGTGGCGCGCGCGCGGACCACAATGCACTGCGGTGGCGCAGTGCATTGCTGGCTCATGATTGGCCAAGCATGCACTGTGACCCCGCATGCTTGGCCAATCGTAGCGCCAGCAGCGAGGAGAGCCATGATTGGCCACAGGCATCCTGCCTGTGGCCAATCATAGCTCAGGCTGTGTAGTGCACGCCCCACACTATATAAGGCCGCCTTTGAGGCGGCCTCGTGTAGTGTGTTAGCATCTGAAGCAGTGGGTGTTCTGTGTACCTTCAACACAGTACACACCGATCGTTTTTGGCTGATTTCCTATCTTGCTGCTGTGTAGTGGTTGTTGTCTGTGCCCTGACTGCAGTATACACCACTATATTCACCTCACCTATATAGCTAGTGATCTAGCTTTAACCACTTAACAACTGCCCATTGCCGATTAACGGCTTCAGGGCGGTTGTTTAACTCTGAGAGGCCGTTAATTAACGGCCTCCCAGAATTCTGCTCTCGCGCGCCCCCTGGGGCGCGCACTCGAGAGCATCCGTGACCGCCGGGTCCACAGGACCCGGCGCATCACGGATCACGGTAAACGGCCGCTCGTCGCGGCCGTTTACCACGTGATCGCTCCGCCATTACTCTGGAGTACCCCCCAATACTCTGCAGTACCCTGCTATTACTCTGTAGTACCCTGCCAATACCCCGCCAATACTCTGCAATACCCTTCCATAAATTGCCATACCCAGCCATACTCGGAGATACCCAGCCATACTCGGTGATACCCTGAAATACCCAGCCATAGACGCCCCCCACCCCTCACCACCCTCCGGTGCTTCTACCAACTCGCCAGTACGATCAAAGCCAGAATCTTTTTTTTATTTTTTATTTCAGGCTTCCCAGCCTAGAGGTGAGATGTGGGGTCATATTGACCCCCAGATTTCACTGTAAAGAGGACCTGTCACCCCATATTCCTATTACAAGGGATGTTTACATTCCTTGTAATAGGAATAAAAGTGATCAAAAATATATTTTTGGGGGAAAAAATGTCAAACTAAAATAAATAAAGTAAAATGAACAATAAAAAAAAAAAAAAAATTTTAAAGCGCCCATGTCCCCATGTGCTCGCATGCAGAAGCGAATGCATGCGTAAGCCCCGCCCACATATGAAAACGGTGTTCAAACCACACATGTGAGGTATCGCCGAGAACGTTAGAGCGAGAGCAATAATTCTAGTCCTAGACCTCCTCTGCAACTCAAAACATGTAACCAGTAAAAAAAAAATTAAGCGTCGCCTATGGGGATTTTTTAAGTAGCGACGTTTGGCGCCATTCCACGGGCATGTGCAATTTTGAAGAGTGACATGTTTGATATCTATTTACTCAGCATAACTTCATCTTTCACTTTATGCAAACATTGGGCTAACTTTACTGTTTTTTTGTTTGTTTTTTAAGCACAAAACTGTTTTTTCCCCCCAAAAAACGCGTTTAAAAAATTGCTGTGCAAATACCGTGTGAGATAAAAATTTGCAACGACCACCATTGTATTCTCCAGGGTCTTTTGGTATGCATATGCTGTGTGTGTGAAATAACCTGATAATGTGACAATTTTGTGGAAAAAAAAAAAAAAAGGAAATAGGCCGTCAGTACTTCAGGTGTGATCAATTTTCAGATATTGGCACCATAGCTTGTGGACTCTATAACTTTCACAAAGACCAAATAATATCCACCAATTTGTACTTATTTTTACCAAAGATATGTAGTAGTATGAATTTTGGCCAAAATTTATGAAGAAAAAATTACTAATCTGCTAAATTTTATAACAGAAACGAAGAAAAATTCATTTTTTCGCAGAATTTTCGGTCTTTTTTCTTTTATAGCACAAAAAATAAAAAACTGAGAGGTGATTAAATACCACCAAAAGAAAGCTCTATTTGTGTGAAAAAAAGGACAAACATTTCCTATAGGTCCAGTGTTGCATGACTGAGTAATTGTCATTCAAAATGTGAGGGCACCGAAAGCTGAAAATTGGTCTGGTTATTAAGGGTGTTTAAGTGCCCAGTGGTCAAGTGGTTAATAATAGAGCTTGCAGTCAGTAGTGTTAGGAGATAGTGCGTGCTGTCTGCGTGCTCTGTACCCAGTACATACCGCTATAATATAGGGCAGGCCCCTACTTTCAAACATCCAACTTACAAACATCTCCTACTTGCAAACGCAAGGAGACAGCAGCAAGTGAGATGAAAAAAGATGGACGACAAAACAAATTATACAGGGGTGATAACCCTTCCCTATGTTTTCCAAAAAGCTTAAAAATAGTTTGTTTGACTGGAGCTACACTTTAAAAATGTACCGGTTGAAAATTACAAACAGATTCAACTCAACACAACAAACCTACACAGTCCCTGTCTTGTTTGCACCGCCTGTATACTGCTGTTCTGAGTATATAGGGCCTGGGGGCCACACGCATTTCCTTTTTTTAATATGGGTACGGGGTTCCCCTTAATATGCGTACAAGACCCAAATAGGCTGGTAATGGGCAGGGAGGGCTACCCATGCCATTTTTCTCAATGATTTTCAACCATATTGCAGGAACCAGATATAACATTAAAACCGCAAGCAGTTTTAAATGGTGTTATTTCTGTTTAATGTCATTTTGTGCAGGGACTGTTCCAAACACGGGAAACACGTGGCACTTCACAGGCATACTACAGACACCCCCCAGGCACCATATTTAAAGGAATATTTCACCTTTTTTTTTCACTTTAATCGTCATTAAAATCAGTGCTCCCGCCAAAACGGCAGTTTTTAAAACTTTTTTTTGCAGTGACCCATGTCCCCTGAGGCAGGAGGCAGGTCCCCAAACCCTTTTTAGGACACTATCTTGCATATTAGCCGTTAAAATTAGCACTTTCCATTTCGAACGTTCGAGTCCCATAGACTTCAATGGGGTTCTAACGTTCGTTTCGAACGCGGGGGTCGTTCGCAAGTTCTGGTGCGAACCGAACCGGGGGGTGTTCGGCTCATCCCTACTGATAAAACAAAACTATCGACACTTCTATTTTACACAAGTCCATCAAGTTCAACCTATGTGTGTGATTATATGTCAGTATTACATTGTATATCCCTGAATGTTGCGGTCGTTCAGGTGCTTATCTAAAAGTTTCTTGAAAGTATCAATGCCCCCCGCTGAGACTACCGCCTGTGGAATTGAATTCCACATCCTTGCCGCTCTTACAGTAAAGAACCCTCTACGTGGGAGGGATGCGGGGCGTGACCGGATGCAGAGGGAGGAGGCTGCGTGCGTGTGAGTGAGCGGTGTCTCGCTCTCCTCCCCATGCGATCGTACTAAGCGTTTCCTTCCCCCACCACCCCCGCTGCTTACGGACGGATGGCGCCCGGAACCGCAGACTTTAAGCCGCACGGACTTTAAGCTGCACGGATGTCCCTTCTGTCTCTGCCGGCCGCTTCGTTGTGCGGCGGAACCCGCGACCCGGAGAGGGGGGTCAGCCCTATTGCCTACCTCGTGTGAAGCACCTGAGATCAGAGAGCTGTGAGTGGAGAGGCTGAGGAATATACACCGAGCGATCAGGGTGGCTGCATGCTCTTTGCACACTCTCTGCTGAGGGGAGAAGGAGAGGAGACAGGACTGGAGCAACAAACAAAATGCAGACGAGCGTAAAGGAAGGGTGAGAAACAGCTGAGGAGAGGAAAGCTTCTTGTATAAATCTTCCTGTATAATAGGGTGGTGAGTCAGTATTTTTCAATGAACATTGCAAGATAAATTAAATTGTATACTTATGGAAGGACGTGGAATAGCTGTTATAACTCCCACCCTATATATTGATCTTTTTCTCTTCCCTCTCCCCCCTGCTCCAACCCAGATAGTTAAGTGGACTGTTTGAGAAATAACGTGAAGACCTGAGGGTTTTTTTTTTTTTTTTTTTTGCTTCATGGTTGTCTGGAGGAGTTGTTAACCCACTATAAAGAACCTATTGGGAGGTATAGACGCTGAGCGGAGCTGCTGCTGTTAAGTCTATATTTCTCTCTTTGGACGCTGTTCCTCCCCAGAGTTTGGTTGTTGCTGGGACTGCACAATATTGTACGGAAACCATCTAGCAGTTTAAAGCTCGTCAGACCTTTAAAAGTACCTCTCACATACCTGCTTGTTTGCTTCTCCCTTTTTTATATATTTATTTTTATTTTTTTTATTTTTTTTTTCTTCTCAGCTAGGCAACTAAAGTCTCTATTCAAGAGAACAATATAAAGAACTGTATCGTATGTACTGGAGGAGTTAAAAACCTATGATGAAAAATTGCTTTCCTCTACAGTATTGATGATTATTACAGCCTACCAGGCAAATTAGCCAGTGTCTTTATTTTTCCTGCCTTGGTGTAGAGCTAGAGTCGCCATGCCGTCGCATCGTGCGACTAAAGCAAGTCAGGCAGCTGCGGCTGCGAAACTTGAGAAATACGCCCACAATCCGAGTCAGGGGCTTGGCCAGACCTCCCCGAAGGGTATTCAACAAGGACTGCAAAATCAAACTAATAGACTGTCAGGTGCCAAGGGCACGAGGAAAAGCCATGGGTTAAACTACCCTGGGACGGGATTGGTAGGAGGTGAAGATATGGAAAACATCCCAGGCCAGGCCACAGTTGCAATCTTGGAAGGAGCATCTGCTCCGGTTGAAGAGGGGGCTCGGGGAGGGGTGGAGCTGGAACCAGAGCCAACACTAAAAGAAGTCTTGATGGCAGTTAACTCATGTAAAGAGTCCCTGGGAGGGGTGAATGTACAACTCATCTCCATCCAGGAGGAACTGTCCTATGTCAGACAAGATATTCAAAAAATCCAAGAAAGGACTGCAGCGTTGGAGGGCCGGATTGGTCAGGTTGAAGATGATCTGGACCCTCTGATACGAGTAGTTAAGACTATGCAAGAACAGTTAACCAGACAGGAATCCAAACTGGATGAAATGGAGAATAGGATGAGGAGGAAAAATATTCGGATAGTGGGCTTACCGGAACAATGTGAAGGACCGGACCCGATAGCCTTTTTAGTGAAATGGTTTGGAGAGGTGTTTGGTCAAGATACATTTTCACCATTTTTAGCTATTGAAAGGGCACACAGGGTCCCTGCAAGACCCCCACAACCTAGTGCCCCTCCAAGACCAATCCTGGCCAAATTATTGTTCTATAAAGATAAAGAAACTATTACACGTAAAGCCAGAGAGATGGGTAAGATTGCATATAATGGCTCTCGAGTGTCGATTTTTCCAGACTTTTCGCCAGACTTGCAAAGGAGGAGAGCTAAATTTGGGGAAGTAAAATATAAACTCCGCCAGAAGAATGTGACTTACGCTTTGCTATATCCAGCAAGGTTGCGATTAAATACACCTGGAGGCCCTATGATATTTGACAGCCCTAGAGGGGTTGAGGAGTGGTTGGAGTCCCATTCTTAGTGACTATGGTGCTGATGGACTGACGATTTTTCTCCTTATTTTTTTTTCTGTTTTCCCCCCTCTCCCTTCCCCCCCTTTGTTTGGGGGGGGAGAGGGGGGAGAACGGTGGGTCGCTTGTTGGTGTGGGGGGGGGAGGGAGGCGAGGGCAAAAAGAAAAAGCTGTTTCCATTATTCGTGATGGGGGAGGGAGCGGGAGGGCGAGATAGAGAAGAAGGGGAGTGACGAACATTGTGCCCCTTTATATGGGGGGGTGGGTGGTTTGCTTTCCCCAAATGTGTATTGCGTGGGATATATTGGATGTTTGGAGGGTTTCAGGGGTGGGGAGAGAGAGATGGGGACGAGGGAGGAAAGGAACCCACGGTAGAAGGGGGAGTGAAGTTTTCGTATGGGAAGGTCACAATAGAAGGCCCCAGGGGGTGCCTAGAGAGGCAATGGGAGAAGTGTGTGGGTTGAATGGTGAGTGTGATTGGAGGAATGAGGGGGGGAGGAGCATAAGGGAGGAGGGTTATATAGGATGTAGGAAAGGAGGGAGGAAGCACACTTTAGGCGCACTATATAATGAACACCTAAACACAGGGAAACGATGGGTAAGAGACAACCACATAAAATTGAGTGTTAAAAATGGAGTACACTTTAAGAGCACTGTATAATGAGTATTTAACTATAAGGAAACAAGGGGTAAGAGATAACCACACAAAGTTGAGTGTTAAAGATGGGGTATATGAATTGTGTAATAAGGATGATCACTAGAACGTGTAATGAGTGAACCCACAGTGTTAAAGGGGGAAAGTTTTATTGTGTATTCTTGGAATGTAAGAGGTATGGGAGACCCAAGGAAGAGGATGGCGGTCAGGTCAATAGCAAAGTCACAAGGGGTAACATTTTTATGTTTACAGGAGACACATTTCACAAATGTTTCCAGCTTACAGTTAAATTGGGGTGAATACCCTAATCAATATCACTCGATACATACCTCCTTTTCTAGGGGGGTTAGCACTTTGATTAAAGTAGGGACACCTTTTAATTGTTTTCAGGTCAAGGTTGATGAACAGGGGAGGTATGTTTTTTTATATGGTAAGATAGGGGAAAAGGTTTTGATTTTGGCTAATATTTATATACCGCCGCCCTCTTCCATGGATATTCTATATGCATTGGTTGAGTTTGTGTTGGATAAACCGGGGGTCCCACTGATGATAGTAGGGGATTTTAATATGGTTATTGATAAAGCATTAGACAGATTCCCCAAGGGGAGGACACAACAAGGAAGTACAACGGAAAATCGTTTTTTACAGTTTATGGGAGAAATGGGATTGAAAGACCTCTGGAGAATCCAGAATCCACTAGCCCGGTCATTTTCGTGTCTTTCCGCTTCACATTCAACCCTGTCAAGGATAGATATGTTCCTAGGGAACGATGAGGCAGTGGGATTAGTAAGTAAAATAAAATATATGCCAAGGAGTCTCTCTGATCACTCGGCAATGATGGCCTCCCTGGAGATGGAGAAGGGAAATCAGCAACGAGGGTGGAGATTTAGTCCCCTATGGTTGGAGCTTATGGGAGAACCAAAAGACTTACTTGATGCATTAAAGGAATACGTTGACTGGAATACAGATACGGCCTCGCAGGGGATGGTGTGGGATACATTAAAAGCCTACCTTCGAGGTCTCCTGATACAGCAGATCTCTAAAATAAAAAAACAGTCGGGGGAAAGGGAGGAAGTAGCCCTAAGGAGAGTGGCGAAGTTAGAAATCCAGTATATAAATGCTCCAACAATTGATAATCAGAGACAATGGTTGAGTGCCCAGCAGGAATACCGTCACATAATACTGGAGAAAGCTGAAAATAAATATATATTTCAAAAACAACAAGTATTTGGAGAAGGTGAAAGGGTTGGTCGGATGCTAGCGCATTTAGTAAAAACAAACTCGTCACCCTCCATGGTAACAAGGATCAGAATGGTAGAGGGTGGGATATCCACAAATGGAATAGAAATATTGGAGATATTTAGAACTTATTATGAGGATTTATACCACTCGAACCAGGATGAGAAGGGGGAAGAAATGGACACATTTTTTAGTGGGCTGACAATACCTCACCTCTCTAGGGAAGATAGGGATATACTCGACGGCCCGATAACGATAGAAGAGATCCGGAGCATCGTGCAGGAAATGGCAGGTCAAAAAGCTCCAGGCCCAGATGGCCTCCCGGTGGAGGTCTATCGCCACCTTGGCGAGGTGTTACTGCCTGAATTGTTAAAAGTTTTTAACTGGGCACTACAAACAGGAGAGCTTCCGTCTTCAATGATGGAATCAATCATAATAGTGATACCGAAAGAAAATAAAGATCCCCTCAACCCCTCGTCATATAGACTTATCTCTTTGTTGAATTTGGACGTAAAGATCCTAGCAAAGGTCTTGGCAGCTAGATTAAATAAAGGGATAGAAAACCTTATCCACCCTGATCAATCAGGTTTTATTCTGGGTAGATCCACAAGTATAAACATAAGGAGGGTTTTCTTAAACCTTCAAATTCCAGTGGATGGTGAGGGCCAGAGAGCCGTCCTATCTTTAGATGCTGCCAAGGCCTTTAATACCATAGAGTGGAGCTACTTGTGGAGGGTCTTGAGGGAATTTCAGGTGGGCCCTGTATTTATAAAGTGGGTGAAAATGCTATATGGGTCCCCGGAAGCACGGATAAGAATAAACAATGGTAGTTCGGCAGGGATCCAGTTGAAGAGGGGAACGAGACAGGGGTGTCCCCTGTCCCCTCTCTTGTTTGCCATGGCAATTGAACCCCTGGCCATATCCCTTAGATCAAATATCGGGATAAAGGGATTTAGGAGAGGAGATGAGGAAGAAAAAATAGTGCTATTTGCAGACGATCTTCTCCTGCTTCTTGGGGATGTCCAGCATTCTATTGGGGAGGTAATGTGTAGAATTAAAGATTTTGGACATCTTGCAGGATTAAAGATAAATTGGGAGAAATCCTGTATATTGCCTATTGATCCCCTGAACAGTCCTCTACCTTCTGAAGCTGCACATATTCAGATAGTGACACAAATGAAATATCTAGGTATATATATTACTAAAGACCCCAAACAATATATAGTGGACAATCTGGCCCCTTTGCTATGTAAACTTAAATATAAAATCAATATCTGGAAGAGATTACCTCTATCAGCAGCAGGCCGATGTAACCTAATTAAAATGATAGTTCTACCACAACTCCTATATGTTCTACACAACTCTCCAGTATGGATCCACAAAAAATGGTTTTATAAGGTGGATTCCATATTTAGAGAATTGATTTGGAAAGGGGGTCAAGCACGTATTGGTTTAAAAACGTTACAACTCCCCAGTGATGGAGGGGGAGTTGCTCTCCCACATCCATTTAACTATTTTTTAGCGGCCCAGTTACAACATCTGGTGGGAGCGGACCTAGAGGAGGGAGGATGGAAAAAGAAAACTTCTCTTGAACAATATCTAGGTAGACCATTGATAGTGACACTAGAGGCAGGGACTCACATACGAGATGTTCCTACCCTGGGGCTTATGATAAAGGTATGGGAGGTAACTAAAAAAGTAATGGGATATAAGGGATTTACGGAGTATTCTCCCCTTTGGGATAACAATAACCTAGACGAAATACAGAAAATAGGACAAATAAGGGAATGGGAAAGGAAAGGCATAAAATGTATTCATCAGATTTACCAGAATGGTAACCTGAAACAATTTCAAGAGTTAAGAGACCAGTTTGCTATTCCGAGGAAGTCTTTTTTTAGATATTTACAGATTAGACATGCGTTGGGAAAACAGTTCGGGGAAGAGGCAATAAGATGGTGTGAGATACCAGCAATTAAAAACATACTACGAGCAAAATCAGGGAAAGGGTTAATATCTAATGCCTATGTAAATTTGTGTAGGAAGACCCAGGTAAGAGGGCAGGAGCAAACGAATAGGGGAAAATGGGAGGGAGATGTGGGGAGCATCTCGGAAGATCATTGGGATTCTTGAGTTGGCACCTTGGGTGTCCATTTCCCCCTCCCAAAAACTTTCTCACTTGTTTTTGTTGTATAGAGCATATTACACCCCCAAGAGGCTCTTTTTGTTTGGTAGAAGGCGCGATGCGGCTTGCCCTAGGTGTGGAAGGAATGAGGCAGATATGATACACATGTTTTGGAGATGCCCCAAGCTATACCGCTATTGGAGAGAGGTAGGGACGATAATTAATCAGGTATTCGAGATAGAAGTAGAAATGGAACCAATAGGGTGTGTGTTGGGGTGGACTGATGGGGGTGGTGATCCCAAAGATAGCAAACTGGCGAAAATAAGGTCCCTTTTTCAAGCTAGGAAATTGATAGCCCAGAAGTGGCAGTCCCCAACACCCCCTACTAGTAGAGAGTGGGTACAGAATATGAATAGGGTTATTCCTAAGGAAAGGGTTGCCTATATAAGACAGGGTGGCATCAAAAAATTTGACAGGATTTGGAAGATGTGGTATGAGAAAATGAATGAAGGGGTTTACATTTAAAAAGAGGAATAGTAGCTTGTCAAGGAATAGTGGGAGAAGTGTGCTTGAATGAGGGGGGGAGTGGTTGCGTAAGGAAGAGTGTAAGGAGTGGATGTGACTGAGTGGGGGAATGAGATGAATGTGGGGAATGGTAGGATGTAAAAGGGCTATATGTAATATGTATGACATTTTGGTTTTATATGATAAGGTTGTATGTAATGTTATGTTTAAAATGGGAAAGAAAATTAATAAAGAGATAAAGTTTAAAAAAGAACCCTCTACGTAGTTTAAGGTTAAACCTCTTTTCTTCTATTTTTAATGAGTGGCCATGGGTCTTGTTAAACTCCCTTCTGCGAAAAAGTTTCATCCCTATTGTAGGGTCACCAGTACGGTATTTGTATATTGAAATCATATCCCCTCTCAAGTGTCTCTTCTCCAGAGAGAATAAGTTCAGCGCTCGCAAACTTTCCTCATAACTAATATCCTCCAGACCCTTTATTAGCTTTGTTGCCCTTCTCTGTACTCGCTCCATTTCCAGTACATCCTTCCTGAGAACTGGTACCTAGAACTGGACAGTATACTCTAGGTGCAGATGGACCAGAGCCTTGTAGAGCAGGAGAATAATCGTTTTATCTCTGGAGTTGATCCCCTTTTTAATGTATGCCAATATTCTGTTTGCCTTGTTAGCAGCATCTTGGCAGTCCATGCCATTGCTGAGCCTATCATCTACTGGGACCCCCAGGTCCTTTTCCATCCTAGATTCCCCCAGAGGTTCTCTCCCCCCCCCCCCCCCAGTGTATAGATTGCATTCATATTTTTGCCACCCAAATGCATTATTTTACATTTTTCTACATTGAACCTCATTTGCCATGTAGTTGCCCACCCCATTAATTTGTTCAGATCTTTTTGCAAGGTTTCCACATCCTGCGGAGAAGCTATTGCACAGCTTATCGTCTGCAAATACAGAGATTGAACTGTTTACCCCATCCTCCGGGTCATTTAGGAACAAATTAAATAGGATTGGTCCCAGCACAGAATCATGGGGGACCCTACTACCCACCCCTGACCATTCCGAGTACTCCCCATTTGTCACCACCCTCTGAACTCGCCCTTGTAGCCAGTTTTAAATCCATGTACTCACCCTATGGTCCATGCCAACGGACCTTATTTCCAGATACACAACGTCTACAGGCCTTCCTTTATCTAGATGGCAACTCACCTCCTCATAGAAGGTTAATAGATTGTTTTGGCAAGAACGATTCTTCATCAATTAATGCTAATTACTGCTAATGATACCGTTCTCATTACTAAAATCTTGTATATAGTTCCTTATCATGCCCTCCAAGAGTTTACAAAAAAACCAAAACCACATGAAAGCAAACTCTGAAAATACTTTTCTGAAAGTATTCTTAATTTACAGCATTTTTTCGCACCTGACTAAAAACATTTGCATACTACTGTAGAATAACACTAATCCTTCATTAAAGGATAAGTTCACCTTTTGTAAGATGTTACATGTTACCTGTATTTAGGGTGTAACATGTTATTTGGAGCAGTCCCCCACACCCCCCTCATGACACTGGGTGCGGGATCCTCTCCCAGACAGAGGTGTTGAGTATAACAATATTAGCTCTGATTTCCTCGAATTCACCAACTCAGATGTAGAATCAGTGTGAATTATGATGGGTTCATCATTGTCATGATACCATGGGAAACTGAGGAAGCCTCTGTTGTCTTCTCAAACAAAGAAACTATGGAACGTTTGCTGAATGTCAACCATAACAGTAACTGGTTCTTGGCTGAAATAGATCAAAACTCCTATATCTTTTTTGTTCAGATTAGGCCAGAGAAAGACATTGCTGAGGGAAATACCTGCATATTGTGCACTTAAAGTGAGGACCACCCTGATCTGATCTGGCTCTTGCAAACACCTTCTACATAAAGTGAACTCCGATTTCTGTTCAGGGTATGCTGTAAAGAAGTAAATCGTGCTTTTTCATGCTGACTATTATTTGGTAGTTTCCTTCTTGAAGTACGAAATGGTAGTAGTGCTACCCAGCTTTTGGAATTGTCCTGATAGAACCTCTTAAGCCCCATACACACTATCATATTTCCTGCTGATTTTTTCCTTCAGATTTACCAAAACCATATAATATGAGGTCAAACCTTAGGAGTTTCAATATGTATGCAATCAGGCAGGCCCTTGCACTACATGGTTTTGGTAAATCTGAAGACAAAAATCAGCAGAAAATCTGATAGTGTGTATATGGCTTTAGTCATCGTTTTAGGAATTCCTTGTTTTCCATAGTAGCTGACAGCTCATTGTCTTTAGTTGTTACTGTGAGCTTTGTCATTATCATTCCAGAAATAAAGGGCTTTGTTATTGCCTTGTACATGCCTTTACTGTAAGGTCTTTCATTGACATGTAGTGATGTGAGATAAGTCTGATAAGCCTCGCTGTAAAGGGGTAGGATGTCCAAACCATCTTAAGTAATGACTCTTAATTGAAAGAACTATGACTTCTTTCTAAAGTGTTCCTACACTGCAGGGCTCCTAGCATTGAGAAGAAGCACAGTAACTACCGGTATATGTGGAAATCTCTTGTCTACTATCGTCTCTTTCAGCCACTAACCATAGCTCATGACCATTAGGATGTAATGTAGGCTAACTAGTGACCCCGAAGCCTTATATGAAATCTCAGCTCATGCTTTCCAGCCCCAATCCTGTGCAATGTTTTTAAAATATTGGACCCACTCCCCAAATGAACCTTCATCCTTTGTTTTCATCACAAGATCCCATAGTGACGATTAAATATGATATTTGTACAACAAAAATGTATCTTGAACGCAGAATATGGTAAAACATTGATAAGAAACTAAGAGGTGTTACTGAGTAATATCAGTTTTGCTTTATATATAATGAATATAGTACAAATATGAATTTCTGATTGAAGGCGTTTTTCAGTACACACAAAACCTAAAAACAATAATGTATGCATGCTGTAAATTAACCTGTTAACAAAATCCTGTTGTACTAACACCATAATTGTATGTACCTCTTACTGGTTTCCTGTGCAGTGTCATCTATGTTAGGCCTCACTCTACTCAATATGTATAATGTCCTCTATGTTCGACCTCGCTCTTCACAATAGGACAATTTTGTGCTGATACAATTATGAATAAAAGAAATGAATCTAAAGACTACAAATGTGCAGCATATACAGTAAAAGCAGCATAAAGATTGTGCTTTAATAAATTAATTTTCAGTTACTAAGAACTTCATATCAAATCATTACAATGAAAGCATCCAGTACAGCTGGTAAAGTATTTTGATCCAAGCTACCTAATTATTACCTAAGTATTCAATGATATCATACACATACATGAGAGCTTTAGATGCTGCCTGCATATTACAATCTCACTGTACAATTCACTAAATTGTGATAGGATAATGTCATTTCCAAGGTTTTTTAATCCGAGGTGAACCATATTTTAATGGAATTTCATACTGAATAATCTAATTATAACTGTATTGAAAGAAAACTTCACATGTGCTTTTTGTATGGAAACTAATATGATCAATGTAATGAATTCTACTATTTCGCTTCCAGTTTGTACTGGATGCAGCAACGTCTACTGCATATTAAAAAGAACATATAGCCAAGGAAAGCAATGTAACATGGTCCAGATTCCCAGTCTATGGCACATGTATCTCAGGAAGTTCTTCCCTCTTTTAAGTCCTATTAACCAACAAGCTACATTAATGAATGAAAATTACTCACATTTAATTAAAATCAACAGCGCAGTGTATAAACGAGCATCGCGCTCGTGTCAGATGTCACTTCTGGAGAGAGGCATACGGACACTGGAAGTGATGTCTGACACGAGCGCAATGCTCGTTTATACACTGTGCTATTTATTTTTATTAAATGTGAGTAATTTTCTGGCTTAATAAATTCAGCAAACTGGTTTTAAATACTACACCTAGTACGGCTCTCTCTCTAACTATCTATACTGAGTGCCTCTACGGGGCTTAGGGACCCACCCCCCAGAAGGGAATAGAGTGACCACTGCTGACATCCGATACTGCCATACAGGAGGAGCACGTTGGATCAATTTCTGTTCATTTCCTATATGCTGTTTACCTTAGCCCTTGTACACACGGTTGGAGATTCCTATCGGACCGTTTTGTTGGATATTCCAACTGTGTGTGGTCTGCATCGGACTGTTTCCGTCGGAATATCCGACGGACCAAGTTTTCCAACTTGCCGGTAAAATTTTCCGATAAAATGCTCCTATCGGACATACTCCGATCATATGTAGCCTACTCCGACAGACAAAGTGCCACGCATGCCCAGATCAAATTCCTAGGCCAAAGCTATTGGCTACTAGCCTGAACGTAGTCCCGTCGTAATGAAATAACGTCATCACCTTATGTACAATCGGATTTTCCGACAACTTAGTCCGACCGTGTGTATGCAACATCACTATCGGACCTCTTCCGGAATTAATCCGTCGGAATTACTCTGACGGATTTGGTAGTCGGAATCTCCAACCGTGTGTACAAGGGCTAACAGCAGTAAGGTAATTACCCACTATATTTCACGGGTGTTACCGACACGAAGGATCACTCGTCACATTATCACCAGATGTGATTTATTTAAGAAATCTTCACCTGCTGTTCCCATAAGAACTTTCACTTCAGTTGCCCTTTTGCACTTTGGACTTTGATTTATGTCCATACACTTACATATTTTTTGATTATTATATGTTCTTTAGTGGTTATTGTTTTTGAGATAAAAGTTAGTATTTTATGAATTAAGATTTTTATTCACTACAGTCACTTTTTTTTATTACTCTTGTGCATCATTAATAGTTGCATGATATTCATATTACCACGTTAGCACTTTATGCACTTTATGCATATGAATTTGCACTTAGTATATGTCTTTTTATATATTTATTTGATCTTCACATAGGAGATACGGAGAGAGATACACTGTTGTTATATTATATATAGCACTTGTTTATCACAAGATTTATTATTGCTAGGAGCGCAACACCACTTTTCTTTATCAACTTCATAGATAGCTTCTGATGGTCAGGAACACCTATTACCAGCCCTTGAAAAGCCCTCAAGGTTTGGGAGAGAACTGGGCTGTGTATGACCACCTTTAGAAAAAAAAAAATGCAGGGCTTGTTTACACCATCGGTGATGTGGTGCGTTTCTCAGTGCAGTCAAATTGCAAGGTCTGACAAAAACATTATTTTTAATGCTGTCAGTTCACACTGATGTCCTGCATTGGTATGTGCCAAAAAATAGTAAAGATTTAATTTAGTGTTAAAGTGGTAGTAAAGTCCCCTTTGTGATTTTTACCTACAGGTAAGCCTATAATAAGGCTTACCTTTAGGTAAAATTAATATCTCCCGCACACATGCGTGGGAGTGACATCATCACGGCTCTGGCCACTCACAAAGATGGAGTCTGTGAACCCAGAAAGAAAGATGGAAGCCCTCTCATCGGTGACAGGGCTTCGTTTTAAGGTAAGTATTTCATAATGTGCTAGTATGCGATGCATACTAGCACATTATGCTATTATTTTGCAGGGACAAGTTTTTTTTTATTGCAGCGGTTTACTACCACTTTAAGTATTACAATGTACACTGAAATCAGACAGCTAGTTTAGTTCCTGCTGTGGCAATAGGCACAATGTACCTCATTATACCGTCAGCCTGCTAACAATGTGCATGTTCCTATGTTTTCCTGTGGGGGAAAAAGCCCTTAGTTTGGATGGAATTTCGGTCTTATTTATATAGTATGTAAAATGTATTGCTGTGTGTGAATAAAAGGTAATTAAAACACTGCAATGACCTCAGCGTCTGCGTGGAAGTCAGTAAACTAATAATCTGAAAATGATTAGGTTAGGAGCACAAATGACAGCACTGAGTTTTGTACTCAGGAGTTTATCAGTCTAAGGTACATGAGGCCTTAATGTTTTTCCATCTTCATCTCATAGCATTGCACTGAACAAAGAACATAAGACTGGCCAAAGATGCTTCATTTTTTTTTTTTATCAGTCGGAGGCGTCATTGAAAACAACAAGATCCCCCCATCCACACATGTGAGGTGGGTGGAGAAATCCTCCCTGCTGTGCCATTGTATTAGCTGCAGACAGTTAATAAAGCTAACATTTTCAAACAGTCCTGTTCGACAGAAGTAGATTGTTAGATTGACTTCTGTCAAGTAAGAATGACCATAGATGGATTGCAATTCAGTGAGTCCCTGCCAATCCACCTATGGGTAGCTTATCTCTCCATAGGGTAGTACCTGAAGCTGAAGATAGAAACTGATCTGTTACTATGTACAGTTGCACTTGTTTTGTCTTACCCCTATGTGTGGCTCAGGGCTGTGATTGACAGCAGGAAACCATCCAATCAACACCTTGGCTTTGGCCTTTCATATATTGCAAAAGCTGTGTCACATTGTAGCTTTTATCAGAATCATTTCGAACATGACAATTTAAGCCTGTTGGAAAACCCCCCACAACTTGTCTTCAATCATTTCCTCTTCCACATGTACATATGGTAAAAGGCAACACTGTAGAGTAGAGCCTATTGTTGGGAGTATTAGCACACTTTGAGGACCCATTCACATTTATCATGCATTGTGCTACATTCTAATATGTTTTATAGGTTTACCATTCATCTCAGGATGAGCTTGCTGGAAACTGTGCCAAAGATTAAAACACTGTGATCCAAAGAAATCTGGTATGTGAGCCATTCAGGCTTCAGAGGGTACAGGTCCTCTGTGTCCACTACTGTAAATGCTGACTTGAGAGGGAGCTTGTCCAAGCTCCTACCGACACTGAGTATAGAAGAAAATCTCCCCTTAGCCCCATATCAAAACGATCCCATAAATCTTAAAATCTTATGTGTATGGCATCCTTAGCCTGGGCTCCAACCAGACCACTCACCCAATGCATTTCATGCCCTCCTCAGGGCTTAATCATGAGGATTAAAAACACACCACACTAAATCGCAAAGATCAGATATTTTCTTAGTATTCTCCTAGGAGATCAGGTCATCTATGGGTAGCCTGTGCTAAATTTTCCTATGGCGGTGTCCATCCACAAGATTTAAGAAGGATCTACATAAATCTGTGATGAAAGAAGGACCAAGCCATAGCTGAGTTCTTCTTCTGAAAAGATATCTGCCTGGCTGTAACAAAGTCCCTCTTAATTCAGTTATTACCTGGAACAAAGATGTAGATGAAGATTTCAGATTTTTCAAATTTGAAATTTCATGTTATGGCAAAATAGTCTTATTATTATTATTCTTCACTGATAATTGCTCTTTGGAGAACACCAGTGGCAACACTTGCATTCTATTCTTGGCATTCTGTTTTTGTTCTACAGGGACAATCAAACATGAATGCGACCCAAGGTATACTTCTGCTTTCTTCTGGAGTAATACATATTAAAGATGCATAGCATGCATTATTGTGTGCTATCATGTACTTGTATTATACTTTAATGTAAGCTTTTGTAACACATTGGTTCATTAAAAGCATGAAATAAGCACACAATAGTACATGCTCATACATGTAAAAGTCCCAGTGGCAGCCTTATACATTGGTAAATTAGTAAAAGTTGGTACAAAACACTTTGTGTATGCTCTTAAAATGTAATGGCATAAAGTGATCCTTGGTATGTACAGTATGTAGACATTCTAGGGAAAATGTCTGACAAATATACACAATTTTGTCATGGTAAACTAAATAAGGACAAAAACAAAGGTTATGTATTTAACTTGTGAAGACATTTTTTATATTTAAAAGGTTGCAGGAAGTATAAACATATACAGTATAGGTGTATGGTAATACAGCTAACCCTTTCATAGTAACTCTTAGCCCTTGTACACACGATCGGAGCGTTTTGTCGGATATTCCGACTGTGTGTGGTCTGCATCGGACTGTTTCCGTCGGAATATCTGTCGGACCAAATTTTCCAACTTGCCGGAAATATTTTCCGACAAAATGCCCCGATCGGACATACTCCGATCATGTGTAGAGAATTCCGATCGGACAAAGTGCCACGCATGCTCAGATCAAATTCCTACATCAAAGCTATTGGCTACTAGCCTGAACGTAGTCCCATCGTAATGAAATTACGTCATTACGTTCTGAAAGATCGGATTTTCCAACAACTTTGTCCAACCGTGTGTATGCAACAGTTTCGGACAAGATCCGTCAGACAAAATCCGACGGATAAAATCCGACGGATTTGGTTGTCGGAATCTCCGACTGTGTGTACAAGGGCTAAGGCTGCCAGAGCATGTTGGGACTAATGACTCTACAACAGCTGGGGAGTCACAAGTTGATAAGTTGAAAATGAATGTGCTCCTGATAGAACAATGAACAAATAAATGAAAGAAAAGATGAATGAACACGTACTGGCTGCCCCTGTACCCTTCCACCCTCCTCCCTGATAATTCTCAGTGTGGCGTTCATTTACCTGAGATTCATATCTCCATTCACCAGAAGTGACATGATGTTGGAAAGGTTTCCGCCAGGACAGCAGCCACACAGCAGTACAGCAATAGCAGCGACTTCATTGAGAGAAAAGATCAAAGCCAGAAGGAAAGCCACCAGTGGCATGAGAACAAACTGACAGATGAGTGCTAGTAGGGCTCCAATGGGTCTTCTGAGATGTTCCCCTATCTGGCTGACTTCCACTGTACAGCCCAGACCCAACATGGTGACACACAGAGCCACCCCAACAAACACACTCAGAAAATGGTTCAGTGGGCTATCCCAAAAAGGAGTAGAAGTGGCTAATGGTTCGGGTAAAGCTTTCTGAAGCATAACTGCCATGCTGTTAAGTTCTGTCCTTTCATCTGCTGTAGTGTCAGTGGTGGCCACCTCCAGAGAAGAGCTTTCAAAGTTCCATAGGGAAGAGTTGAATAAATCCATTACAGTGACACTTGAGTTTTCCATTCTTGGAAGTGTGATCAGCTTTGTTCCCTTGTTTGTGAATGAACTGGGACAAGTGAAGACGAGGGGTAGGAGGAGGCAGGCTGGCCCTATCTCATCCTCAAGCAGCAGCCAGACAATAATCTGACCAGGAACAAGCTCTCTCTCCTCTATCACATCTCATGCAGCCATCCACCTCACCCTCCTTACCACACCCCCGACACAGCAGCACAAGCACACTGACAGTTGATGGTCTATCCCCGTCAATGAGCTTTTCATCCTCCCTAGTAAACGATAGTTCAGATAGAATTATTTTAGATTGCAAGATCTTAAAGGCGGCTTGGTTTGAATTGTATTGTAAATGTATTTTCTCCCTTTATTTTGTAAAACGCTGCACCAACTGTTGGCACTATATAAATCCTGTATAATAATAATAATAATAATAATAATTCTGCTCTTCCATTATTTCACATTCAAAACAATAGACATAAACCCATACCTGGAAATTTCTAGCTTACATTTATGCGGGATCACAAATTGCTCTAATTAATGTGTCTGATGTGCAGCATCTTTTCGAACAATAACTGACAAGTCCGCTATGGATTGAAGGCTATTACAGATCATTTTGTATTGCATTTGAAGATCTGGTATTGTAAGGCTCAGAGTGACACTAAGCAGGGAATGCATAAACCCAACCAGGTGGATCTGTCACTCATAAACCTATATTCAATATCAAACGCTTACAAAACAATATCTTATCTGTGCAACTAGCAGTAAAAATACGTATCATCTTTTTAAAATTTATTTTATATGTTGCTACAGTATATCAATCTATTGGGTTGTTTTTATGCAAAATAAAAGCAAAATCGAATGTAAATGAAGTATATCACTACAATATTTAATTATTAATAATAATATTATTATTATTATTAATATGA
Source organism: Lithobates pipiens (assembly GCF_037356315.1). NCBI lineage: Eukaryota > Metazoa > Chordata > Amphibia > Anura > Ranidae > Lithobates > Lithobates pipiens. The sequence goes on from NW_027507718.1 coordinate 411,266,985, forward strand.
AATGTCAGCAGTGGCTTGCATGAAGCCAGCATGGTGTCATCATAAAATCGGGACAATATTCAGGATATAACTGGGGGAGAAATAGAGTAAGTGTACACAATGTATTAATAAACGTCATTATCAGCGGAAAGCCAGTGCAGTGCTGCTCTTAGCCTGGTACACACTACAGTTGCATGAGAAAAAAACTGACGCAAGGTTAGTTCAGAGATCTTCCCCACTGAGCTGCTGAGCTGTTGTGGTGTAACAGGGGGATGGCCCCCACCCCAGAACACTCTGATCAGTACTCTCTGCCTTTGGCTGAGAGCACTGATCAGGAGTCAGTCGGCTGCTAGTTTTCCAGTATGCACGTCAGACAGAAGTCGGCTGAATGCTTCTAACAGAGATCCACAGTGATTAATTTCACTTATTCATGTGAACAGTCCGTTGTGATTAGGTCTCTCATTTAATTTGTCTGTAGCAATTTGATAACTTGCCAATTGTCTGTGTAATACATCCCTTATGTGTATGCTATATTGCATACCTTGTCTTACCTATTCCTACATGCAACATACAGTGTCTTGCAAAAGTATTCACCCCCCTTGGCTTTTTACCTATTTTGTTACATTACAGTGTTCAGTTAAATATTTTTTTAATCTGAATTATATATGATGGATCAGAACACAATAGTCTAATAGTAAAATTAAAAAAATATATACATAAAACTAATTGTCAGAAATAAAAAAATGATAATTGGCATGTGCGTATGTCTTCACCCCCTTTGTTATGAAGCCCATAAAAAGCTCTGGTTAGTGAATTAGTGAAACGATGTCCACCTGTGTGCAATCTAACACATGTCACATGATCTGTCATTACATATACACACCTTTTTGAAAGGCCACAGAGGCAGCAACACCTAAGCAAGAGGCACCACTAACCAAACACTACCATGAAGACCAAGGAACTCTCCACACCAGGGACAATGTTGTTGAGAAGTACAAGCAGGGCTGGACTGGGACAGAAATTTGGCCCTGGACTTCATCCAGACCGGCCCACTTACATTTTGAGTGTCCCATCAGAACCCCCTTACATCAGAGTGTCCCATTACTAGCCCCCTTACATCAGAGTGTGCCATCAGCACCCCCTTACATCAGAGTGTCCCATCAGCACCCCCTTACATCAGAGTGTCCCATGAGCAGCCCCCTTACATCAGAGTGTCCCATCAGCATCCCCTTACATCAGAGTGTCCCATCAGCATCCCCTTACATCAGAGTGTCCCATCGGCAGCCCCATTACATCAGAGTGTCCCATCGGCAGCCCCCTTACATCAGAGTGTCCCATCAGCAGCCCCCATACATGAGAGTGTCCCATCAGCAGCCCCCTTACATCAGAGTGTCCCATCACCAGCCCCCTTACATCAGAGTGTCCCATCACCAGCCCACTTACATCAGAGTGGCCCACTGAGCCATCGGCCCACCGGGAAACTCCCTGTAGTCCCGATGGCCAGTACATGCCTGAGTACAAGTCAGGGTTAGGTTATTAAAAAATATCCAAATCTTTGATGATCCCTAGGAGCACCATCAAATCTATCATAAACAAATGGAAAGAACATGGCATAACAGCAAACCTGCCAAGAGACGGCCGCACACCAAAACTCATGGACCAGGCAAGGAGGGCATTAATCAGAGAGGCAGCACAGAGACCTAAGGTAACCCTGGAGGAGATGCATAGTTTCACAGTAGAGACTGGAGTATCTGTACATAGGATGACAATAAGCCGTATGCTCCATAGAGTTTGGCTTTATGGAAGAGTGGCCGGAAGAAAGCCATTACTTTCAGCAAAAAAAAACAAAATAGCACATTTTGAGTTTGCAAAAAGGCATATGGGAGACTCACAAAATGTATGGACTCTGGTCTGATTAGACTAAAATTTAACTTTTTGGCCATCAAAGAAAACGCTATGTCTGGCTCAAACCTAACACATCACATCACCCAAAGAACGCCATCCCCACAGTGAAACATGGTGGTGGCAGCATAATGCTGGGGGGAAATGTTTCAGCAGTCGTGACTGGGCAACTGGTCAGAGTTGAGGAAAAGGTGGATGGTGCTAAATACAGGGATATTCTTGAGAAAAACCTGTACCACTCTGTGTATAATTTGAGGCTAGGACGGAGGTTCACCTTCCAGCAAGACAATGACTCCAAACACACTGCTAAAGAAACACTTGAGTGGTTTAAGGGGAAACATGTAAATGTGATGGTATGACCTAGTCAAAGCCCAGACCTCAATCCAATAGAAAATCTGTGGTCAGACTTAAAGATTGCTGTTCACAAGTGCAAACCATCCAACTTGAAGGAGCTGGAGCAGTTTTGCAATGGGCAAAAATCCCAGTGATAAGATGTGGCAAGCTCATAGAGATTTATCCAAAGCAACTTGGAGCTGTGATAGCCGCAAAAGGTAGCTCCACAAAGTATTAACTTTAAGGAGCTGAATAGTTATGCACATAGGGGGTTATTTACGAAAGGAAAATCCACTTCACACTCCAAGTGCACTTGGAAGTGCAGTCGCTGTAAATCAAAGGGGTAAATCTGAAATGAAGGGAAGCTCTGCTGATTTTATCATCCAATCATGTGCAAGCTAAAATGCTGTTTTTTATTTTCCTTGCATGTCCCACTTGTAGTGCAAAGTAGATTTGCCTTTCGTAAATAATCCCCATTGACTTTTTCTGTTATGTTGTCGTATTTGTTGTTTACTTCAAAATAAAAAATAAAAAAATCTTCAATGTTGTGGGCATGTTTTGTAAATTAAGTGATGCAAATCCTCAAACAATCCATGTTAATTCCAGGTTGTGAGGCAACAAAACATGAAAAATGCCAAGGGGGTGAATACTTTTACAAGGCACTGTAGGTGCGTACTTTGTCAGCATTGATGTAGTTACTTTCAATACAAAAAAATGAATAAACATTTCCAGTTTTTTTTTCTTTTATTGCTTTTATTGAAGCATATGAAGATATCTGTATTGTAAAAATGATATGAGTCTTTCTTTTTTTTCTCTTTTTTCACAACTTTGCATATATATATATATATATATATATATATATATATATATATATATATATATATATATATATATATATATATATGCAAAGTCTGTGAGCAAGTGGTTTTAATTAGACTTGTGTCTGCTTATATCCACTTACCTCCAAATCCATCCAGGGCAGGTCTGGAAAAAAAAACAAATGTAAAAGATTGCATCCGTTTCCTTTTTTCCACACCTAAACATGATGGATTGGAGGTAGCTGGACACAAGTCAGTTGTACCTCAAGCAGCCCATAGATCCATCACAGGATTGTCACAGTCCACTGTCAAAATGCAAATAAAAAACTGAATGGGCATGGATGTCATAAAAGTGACATCTGTCTCGTTTTGCTCTGATTCAGAGGTGGATCATTGCAGAGTGGACCGTGCATATGTAAAAGCACCATAAAGGAATTACAATTTGTGTGTCAAATCACTGTGTATCATAAACATGTTATTATGATAAAAATGTTCATCTTTTTTTTACATTCTTTGTTGCATCTCGGTGCTCCTGGTTTCCTGCAGCCACTTTGCAACCACATCCTGACAAAATGCACTCCAGTCTAATTGGTATATTTCAGGGTGAGTTTGCTCATGACGGGGCTGATGGCCCCTTGTAATTTTATGGGAAGCCAGGGTGAAAAAGCAAGAGCCTAACTGAAAGAAAGGGATAAATGTTGTCACCCTAGAACAGAAAGTGCCTGAACAAGGATCTTCAAGTGGTTCTAAAGCCTAAACATTTTTTACCTTAATACATTCCTTGCTTAATGCATTCACTGTCAGTCACGTTCTCTGCTCTGCCCCTCCAATGTTCACTGAAGCACTGGGCTGGTGAGGGGGCACAAGCAGCTGGCTCAGGCTCTAAGCAGCATGCTAAGAGGCTGAGCCAGCTATCTGTCAGTTATCTGGGTGAGTCCTGATAACTGGAGTCGTGTCCAAGTCATGTCCAAGTTGCCTCCCAAAGTTGCGCTGGAAGATGTGTTGCCCCTGTGTGAATGGACTGTTAATGATACGGCGTGCGCTATTATCAATGGCATATCATTATCGCGCGCTGGCATATTATCTGTTGCACTTGTGCGTGCGCCGGTTCACACGCTCAATTAATAATTTATCTGGTGCACAAATTAAGGTATGAACCGGCGCAGCGCATTCATCTTAGTAAATTACCCCCACTGTGTCCTGAGAAAAAGACATTGCCCAACAATCCACAGGAATCTGACAGTTTCTGAATCAACACCATGCAGGACTCCAAGAGTGTAGTGTGTCACACAAGGCTGTTTTTTTCTGTTATGTGAACTAAGATTCTACATGTGGTGTAACTTGTACATAGAGTTATGATCATCAGTGTGTGTCATAAGCAATCTTGACTCATTCATACTATAATTGTCCTCAAAACACACAGTTTGTTATGATCCATGTTGGCCGGAATACTGCCAGGATCAGGAGGCTAAGTCCACAAAGTGTTTTCCCGGAAGTTTGGGGAGACAGTACCCAGGACATCTTCTGTGTCTTCTTCTGGCTTGTCTGTTGTCTCACTTCCGGGGTCTGTATGTATCACTTGCTTCGCCCCTTTTGATACTCTCTTTACTGGGACACTGTTCCGTCAGGACTGCTGTTCTGGTCACTGCTATAACCATTGTCTGTGATGCAAAGGGGAATCCAGATCCCTTGACTTTATTCAGTTGCTTTATCATGACTACATTTCCCGGTTGGAAGGAGTGTGTTGGTTCCTGTGAAGGTAGAGGAAAAGAGACAGATACATCACCACAGATGCAATTCAAAGTCTGAATTCATTTTCTACAATACTCTTCCTGAATCAACTCCAAATCACCTGTTTCCATAATAGGCGGGCCCTTTGCCCAGGGTGTTGGAAGTGTTCTCCCCATAATCACTTCAAATGGTGATAACTTAGTTGTCTTAGCAGGTGTCATTCTTATTTTTGCTAGTATCGCTGGCAGCACAATTTTCCATTTGGCAAATGTGCCTCCAGTAGCCTTTCTAGCCTTGTCTTTCATTATCTTATTCATCCTTTCTACTATACCAGAACTCTGTGGGTGGTAAGGAACTTACATTCAATCTGTAATTGTCTTACAAGGTACTGACACAACTTAGAAATTAAAGCTGGCCCATTGTCTGAATTGGTCTGCAATTGACAGCCCCATCTTGGTATGATTTCTCTGACCAATATTTTTACCACTGTTTTAGCATCTTCCCTATTACAGGTGAAGACCTCCGGCCACTTCAAAAAAGCATCTACAATAACTAGCAAATATTTCTGTGTCTTGCCTAACTTGGGCAAGTGTGTGAAGTCAATCTGCAAATGTGTAAAAGGAGCAGTAGCTGGCAGGAGATGCTGTACATGATACAGAGTATTGGGGTTATTCCTGATGCATGTAATGCATCTTTGTACATATTCTTTGCACAGATTGAATATGTTTTGTATACAAAAATCTGCAGTTAGGCCCTTTGCTGTTTCCTTAGAAACTTCCATGGTACTGGGAAATAAAAAGTGGGGCACTACTTTGGCAATGACCCTTTCTGGAGTCAGTTCCAAACCTTGTGAAGACCAACACAGAATATCTTCCTTTGTTGCCAAAGTCTTCAGTGTCTGAACCATATGGTCTTGTGGTAAAATGGGAGGGCACAGGGCGACCATTTCTACTGTTCTAAGGACAGATAAAGCCACCTCTTTTTCAGCCTGATCTGCTAGTGTGTTTCCCAGAGATACAGGATCTCTCTTGTTTGTGTGTGCTCTACAGTGAATGATGGCTAGCTGTGAGGGGAGCCGAATGGCTTCTCAGAGATCATTTATAAGGTCATATTGGGAAATTGATTTACCATCTGCTGCTACAAAGACTCTCTGCTGCCAAATTCTACCATAGTCATGGACAATTCCATGAGCATATTTGGAATCTGTGTAAATGTTGACTTCTTGTCCCTCAAAAAGTTGGCAAGCTTTTGTTAATGCCACCAACTCTGCTGCCTGTGCAGACGGGATGCAAAGCGGTTTGTCCTCCAGAATAATATCAGGGAGTATAACCACAGAGTAGCCTACATGATACATGTTGTCATAGGGCCTGGAACATCCAAAAAATATTAAGTGCGTTAGGGAGGCATGTGGACTTAGATCAGGCCTTGGTGAGGTTATAGAGTGTATAACTTCTGAAACACTGGAAATGTCCCTCAAGGTGGAGTTTTCTAGGCAGCAATAATTATGGAAATACCTCATATAGAGTAAAATTTAATAAAGTTTATTGGTAAAAATCATATCAAAAATGACAGTGAATTAAAATATGAGTTCTGGTATCAACAAATGGAAAACAATACAATGGATGCAGACACAGTGATACACAACATTGAAATTCACAATGCTGACGGTTTATGAACTGACGCATTTCAACCCAGCAGGCTCTTCTTCAGAGGTTTTGGTAAGCTATGGGAAAAATGTATTACATTCATTGTTTGTACTTTCAAAACTAAATAATATTAGCAGCACATTTTTAATTCATAGTTACCAATAGCAATGTATTGTGGAATTGCTCTTAACCAGAGATCCTCTAAAAGTCTGTTTGCTTGATCCCATGAAGAAACTCAGTACCTCGACGCACCAAAGGAGGGTGCACATCTCAGACATGCCATACAAGGAGTCACATTAATAGAGAAAATCCCCACACTTTAGGTAGGACACAGCAGCAACACACCAACACCCGCAGTTAATCATTAGGGAACAACACCATAAATTCCATCATATAGAACCCATATGGGCAATCTACATATCATTATAATATCAGAGAATATTTTTAATGATTGTTTAAAAATTAAGAAAGATTAATAAATGAAAGAAACTTTAGTATAAAATTTTAGTATAAAATGTCTAATTTAGAGAGGAGGTCATTGTTTGCAATAAGGCTGCATTGGTGGAGTATAGGTTGTAATATAAGATAGAGTAATACGATTAGTGGTGGTATTTAGATATGTCTAGCAGCCATATAAAATATTTCAATATAATAATGTATTAGCCAAAAATCATAAAATTATTCTAAATTTGCTATGTTAAAACATATCTGAGATAGGAAAATAAATAAATAAATAATAGGAATGTGGTGCCGTTAGAAGAAAGTAGACAAAGAGCAGTGAAACATAGACAAGCATGTGTGGTAAAGCAAGGAAGTGAAAATGTGTGGGTGACACTGGAGGGATCAATCATCATGTGAAATAAGAGGGAAAACAGAAACAAAAACAAAACAAAAACAAAAGGTTAAATGGTAAAGGAATGATGAAAAAGAAAAAGGGAATGGTGTGCGTAACAGGAAAGGGAAAAATAGGTGGCCAAAGAGAGACCATAAAAATGAGTGGAAATAAAAGTGCAGAATCTTGTAGACTGATGAATGAGAGGTGCATGTGGTGAACAATGAAGTGGAGTGGCAAAAGTATGCCAGTGAATGAAGGTATATATGTATGTAAGAGATAATTGGGTGAATTATAAAGTTACCTGAAGAGTTAGCTTGCATCAAGTGAGGATAAATTAATGAGAAAATCCCTCAATACATGATGAAAAAAATTCAAAATTGAGACTGCTGGCCTGAAAGGCCGATCTGTTGGGTTGAAATGCGTCAGCCTTCGTACTCCGTCAGCATTGTGAATTTCAATGTTGTGTATCACTGTGTCTGCATCCATTGTATTGTTTTCCATTTGTTGATACCAGAGCTCATATTTTAATTCACTGTCATTTTTGATATAATTGATACCAATAAACATTATTACATTTTACTCTATATGAGGTATTTCCATAATTATTGCTGCCTAGAAAACCCCACCTTGGGGGACATTTCCCGTGTTTCAATACTTTCCGGGGGTGTGCAGTGTTATCTCTATGCTCACATACGTGCCTTTCCTCTATACAGATTGTATAACTTCTATACAGCCATGTTGTTCCAACACCTTATCTTCCTCTCCTTTCAAACCAATCATGGCATTCAGAATAGCAGACGGTTCCGAGGTGGGTGAAGCAAAACTGATGGTCAGAGCTACAGTGGAGAGCAGAATAACCTCATATCCAGTCAGCCTCTGAGCAGACATATGTTGAATGTTAAGACACTTAAGAAAAGTAAGTGAGGTATGTAAATATGTAGCATGTCGCAGAGTTATCATGGCTGATAGCGCAATACCCATGGCGCAGACTGCTAGGGCGCGCAGACACGTTGGCATGCCTTGTACCGGAACTGGAACTACTTTGGGTAAAAAGGCTACAGGTCTCAGCTTATTCCTGTAGTCTTAGGCCAGGATGGCTGCCATGGTTGTACAGTTGTCCCTTGTGTACAAATGGAAACATTTACAATACACAGGGAGTCCCAACCCCCAGGACAGTAACCATTAAAATTTTTAACCTTGTATAAGCATGTATTCTCTCATTATCCCAAGTCACCAGGTCCGCGGCTTCTGTCAAAGTGCTTTGTCTGAGTATGTTGCCAAAATGGAAACAGTCGGGTATCTATCGGCGACGGTAACCAATCATACCTACAAAGGACAGCGTCTTTCTTTGTTAGTGGACGTGCCATTCCCATGCCAGAAGTAACATTTGCAGAGCTTATTTTGCATTTCCTGGGGGTGAGTGTGAACCCTAAATACTGAACTTCTGGAAGACAGAGCTGGACCTTGGACTGGGAGACCTTATGACCCTTTTTACACAGATAATTCAACAAACTAACAGTGTCGAACTGAGAAGCCATCAGGGAGGCACTGCACAACAGTAAGTCATCAACATTCTGAAGAAGGACAGAACCATTTTCAGCCGACCATGAGCGTAGAGTCTCACAGAGTGCTATTGAGTAGACTGCAGGTGAGTCAACATAGCCTTGAGGCAAATGGGTCCAGGTATACTGGACTTTTTCAAAACAGAAAGCCATAAGTAGTTGTGTCTCTTCGTCCACAGGAAAGGGAAAAATAGCCTGATTTAAATCCATGACCGAAAAAATTGGCCTTTTCCTCTCTCTGATCACCACCTTATTAGTTTCACTCTCTCCTTGTCTGCCTCCTCCTTTCCTTCCAACTACCAAACTTATACCCGTAGAAAACGCAGAGAATCAGGCCCCGACCGATACAACCCTGGCAGACAGACAATACCAGAAGTTTCAAAAAAAACGTAGCCGTGCTCTGGAGCGTCTGTGGTGTAAAACAAAGTTACAGCAAGATTTCAGCCAATATGAATCTGCCCTACAAAAATACCATTCCTGCCTGCACACTGCCAAACAGACCTACTTTATCACTCTCATTAACATCCTCTCATGCAGTCCCCGTCAACTCTTTTCTACGTTTACTACTCTACTTCATCCTCCATTAACCCCACCCACTAACTTACTCACTGCCCAGGAGATTGCTAATCACTTAAAAAATAAGATTGAGACAATTTGTCTCGAGATCTCCGTTCTACCGATATCTCCCTCACTTTACACTCCTTGTCCTCCTGCACAATCAATACTTCCCCCTTTTAACCCAGCTACTATAGAGGAAGTCACAATTTTTTTTTCTAATGCCCACCTAACCTCCTGCCCCCTGGACCCTGTTCCTTCTCAAATACTACTGTCACCATCAGACTCAATCCTACACTCCTTAAATCATATCTTCAACCTCTCACTCTCTACTGGCATTTTCCCCAACCCTCTAAAACATGCGCTAGTCACTCCCATACCAAAAAAAGGCCTCAGACCCCATGAATCTTAACAACCTAAAACCCATTTCTTTACTCCCTTTTGCCTCCAAACTCCTTGAACGTTTAGTCTACAACCGACTGAGTGACCACCTCATTGAGAATAACCTTCTTGATCCCCTTCAGTCTGGATTTCGCCAACACAGCACTCCACAGAAACTGCCCTCCTAAAACTCACAAATGACTTACTAACAGCCAAAACCAACGGTCATTATTCCGTACTCTTACTCCTGGACCTTTCCGCTGCCTTTGATATAGTTGATCAGCCCCTCCTCCTCAAAAAACTAAATTAGCTTGGTCTCCATGGAGGCACTCTCCGTTGGTTTGAATCTTTCCTATCTCATCGCATCTTCAGTGTCACTTACAACTCCACTTCCTCTTCTCCAACTCCTCTTACTGTTGAGGTCCCCCAAGGTTCTGTCCTTGGACCTCTACTATTCTCGATCTACATGTCCTCCCTGGGTCAAGCCTCCCTGATGACACCCAAATCTATCTCTCTTCTCCTCAGCTCACCCCATCAATCTCCTCACACATCACGGATTTACTAACAGACATATCAGCCTAGATGTCAAACCACTTCCTCAAACTGAATCTGAATCTAAAACTGAGCTCATAATATTTCCTCCCCCACGTGCCCCCTCCCTGACTAATTAATGCTGCTGCAAGACTCATCCACCCTATCAACCATTCAGTGTCCCCCACCCCTCTCCGTTAATCTCTCCACTTACTCCTACTCACCCAACTAATAACATTTAAAGTACTAACAATAATTTACAAATCCATCCATAACTCTGCCCCCAGCTACATCACTAACCTAGTCCCAAAATACCAACCAAGCCGCTCTCTTCGGTCATTCCAAAACCTCCTTCTCTTTAGCTCCCTTGTCAGCTCCTCCCATGCTCGCCTCCAGAATTTCTCCAGAGCTTCTCCCATCCTTTGGAACTCCTTACCCCAATCTGTCCGACTGTCCCCTAATCTATCCATCTTTAGGTGATCCCTGAAAATCCTTCTCTTTAAAGAAGCCTATTCTGCTTCTAACTAACACTGTTTTACTTCCTCCATCAGCTCACCCCCCCACAGCTATTATCTTTTGTATCAATTGACCCTTCTTTTTTAGATTGTAAGCTCTTACGAGCAGGGCCCTCTGATTCCTCTTGTACCAAACTGTAATGTAACTGTAATGTCTGCCCTCATGTTCTAAAGCGCTGCACAAACTGTTGGCGCTATATAAAACCTGTATAATAATAATAATAGGAGGGAATCTACATAAAAACCACCTGTTTCACGAGATAAAATACTTAGTTGTACTTTAACAATAAGTTGTCTTCCTAACAAGTTAACAGGACATCCAGGTATCAACCTGAAACAGTGGGGAAAAATGAGATCTCCTGTAGTTGCAGTGTTTTGTAGGTTTTAGTCACTAGCCCATTTATTTCCATTGAAGGCTCGGCATTCTCCCGTCCATTATACATCTCCATTGGGACATTCTACCAAGTCGCTCCTGTATCCACAAAGAAAGGCATAATATTCTCCCTCACAGGAAGGTGTATATATGGGTGATCTCTGTAGTATTCAGAGAGAACTGGGAATGTCGGGACAGTACCTTCAGGGCACCCCTATTGTTGGTGACTTTGTTGCAGCCACTGCAGGGGGTATCTCACTCCTTGTGTATTTTGGGAAGATGTTATGGCTTGGGACTGGGCAGTGGAAGCTGATTGGGCATTGCCCTGGGGGTTGTATGCATTGCCCTGGGGGGCTATATGGCACATTTTGTTTTGGGGGGTATATGCACTGATTTTTCCAGTGTCCCTCCTCCCCACAATTAAAACAGCGTGTTCTGTGAACACCCGGAGGCGCTCCTCCCCTCTCTCTGCCTCTACTCTTTCCTCCCCGTGGAAACTGTCTTTGCATTCCTGTGTTATCTCTAGCCCTTTCCTGACTAAGATCACAATGTTGCAAACCTTCCTGATAATACATTTTAACATTGCTAACTTTGCTTTCAAAACAGACTGTCGCTTCCTTTTCTAACATTTTCCCATTGAAACCTTTCATATCCAGACCAGGTCTGTTGGAAGGCAACATGGTTTAATATCATAGTTCTGGAGTTTATTTCTGGTTGATAAAACCAAGGTGGAATGCAACAAGTTGCACATCAAAGCTTTGTAGGATATCAGAATATTCAGAGATCAGGCCTCCATCAAGGCTGAACAAAAGCTTGGCTCCTGATCGACTGATGTAATAACATGGAAATCCTTCATTAGCCCTCTGCAACCAAACTTCAAAAGGACCATAGCTGACAAGATGATTGATGAATGTCCTGCTACAGAGATCAAAGGATCAACAGGCACTGTATTGACCCAGGAAACATAGACATGTTACATGGAAAATGCTGCCCCTAGAGGCCAATACAGCAGGATGGACAGTAATATAATATATTGAGAAGAACTGCCCTGGAACTATTTTCATTTGTTACAAACCTAAATATGCAGGCAATGGGGTGGGTCTGGACAGTGTATGGGTGAAGTTTAAAAAGTGCACACAGGAGGGATGTCGTTCTTTTCACTCTTGGCCCATGCCTGATGGCTCTCTGAGCCTTGTGGCTCTCTCTGTTACTACCATCTTGAGCCCAGCTGATGAGTATCTTTGATGTTCTTTTGTTATATGCTTTGTAATATTTTTCTATAGTATTTTCATGTTGGCATTTTCCTATTTTCTTGGGAAATAAATAAGACATTGTGTTATTAAGCTGTGCGTTTGTTTTCATAGCTAACCTTATGTTATTGTGCTATCAACAGTAACTATCAGTTTTATAGACTAGTTAACTATAGGAATAGACAAGTTAATACATATATGGAATAAATAAAGGGAATCCGTAATCACCTTTGGATAATATTTATTTAGATTAGAAGTTATTTAAATTTCAGTATTTATTTCAATTGGCACCCCAGATTGTATTTCAATTGGCACCCCAGATTGTATTTCAAGGCCATTCTGAAATCAATTGCTTTACCAAAAGTTCCTGCTCTGGCTTCAAACCTAAAATAAATGTTTGTATCATCATATTTCCCATATTAGCTTCTGTAGATTTTTGCTTAAAGCGGGAGTCCACCGTTTTTTTTTTTTTTAAAGCCAGCAGCTACAAATACTGCAGCTGCTGACTTTTAAAATAATAACTCTTACCAGCCCAGCGCGCCCGCAATGTCGGCACCCGAAGCCGATCTCTCAATCGTCTCTCGGGTGCTGCCGCCGCCATCTTGGGTATGGGAATCAGGGAGTGGAGCCTTGCGGCTTCATTTCCCGGTTCCCTACTGCGCATGCGTGAGTCGCGCTGCACAATAAGGATGGTCCCCGCTGTCTCTGGGATCCGTGTGTTTCCCAGCAGACAGCAGGGGACCTTCGGAAAGGGGCATAGAATCTGAGGAAAGGGGTGTGCCTTCTGCAGATATCTATGCCGGAAGTGGGTGCAGATACCTGTACTGTACAGGTATCTGCACCCCCCCCTCCCCCCTGAAAGGTGCCAATTGTGGCGCCGGAGGTGGGGAGGGTTCCAATGAGTGGAAGCTCCACTTTAGGGTGGACCCCCGCTTTAAGTTTGTCCCTGTGCCAGCAGTTCAGCCTCCTTAGTAATTTCTTCCCATAGCTTGTCTGACTTGTGCTAGAATACAGAAGGGGTTAGCATGAGAAAAAAGCAGTGCTGTTCTCACATACTCTGGGCTGGGCTGCGCACTCACTTCCTTACTCTTATTAACTTTTTTTCTCCTTTCCCTTGGCATTGCCTTCCACCGGGGCAACATTTAACCAATTTAAACCCTCTTCTTTCATGTATGTCATATCCCACCCAGGATTGAGTCCAAAAGATGAAAAAGGAGCCCTGTCACCAAGACAAAGATCCTTTATCGTGTTCATATGGAACTCTTTATTTGACCCTTCCCCAGGAAAAGGATCATGACCCCCTATAGCTTCTGTCCAGCCTGCCAAATTTGAAACCCAAGGGTCCACATAATAATAATTTGTAGATGACACTGCCCACATATTCCCTACATTTTTCTCCATAAACTGGAGGAGCATATTTACCACTCTCAGAGCCAATTTCCAACCAAGCCTTAAACACGCTATAAGGATGCAGAGAAGCCACCGTACCAAATGACTTCTTCTCTTGCTATCGTAATGTGCGTGTGTGTACTTTTTAGACCCGCTGCTCGCTGGGATCTTTGTCTGAGTTTAGCGGAGCGGAGCGGAATCGGATGTCATCCATCGCTTCACAGAACTGAATGGAGCATACGTTCAGGTCCACCTAAATAACTGACAGGTGGATCCGAACAGTCTGCATGTGTGAAATGGGTCTTAATCTATTAGCCTAAACTTTTCTAGCAAGTAAGCACATTCCAAGTCAAACTCAGATAATAAGGAAGAACATGGAAATATACAGAATTGAGACAGCACAGAAACATAATTAACCATTCAGCACCCTTGTCCTAAACAGGGCTTCTAGTAAATTTAGTGGTGCTAGGTGGTAGCTAAGCCTGGCTAATTTGTAGTCTTTGATCAAATAGTTTTCTCCTAAGCATGAGTTTAACTGTGATTTATCTCTTCTGTCAATAGGTGGCACTGCTGCCTTTGCCATTAGAATGATAGATTACAGTGAATTCAGGTTATGAGGGAATATTATTTTGTCAGCCGATGAGCAGGTGTTTCTTTGGCTGCTGAGGCTGCAGGGATAATCTATTTATTTGGATAGAGTCAGGAGATCGGGGTTCTTTCCACCCGGGCTGCAGCCTGGGTGGGTGTGTGGAGCAGCAGTCGAGGTGTAGGCCTGAAGCATGGGGCCTAACCATGTGTAAAGGGGCTCAGCCTGAGGGGGATCTGATCGCTGCTCGGAGGCAAGGGAGAAGAAGTTGCCTGAGGGTCAACAACTCTTGTTGCCAGAGGCAGGTGTAAAGGGATGGAGTTCTGAAGGGGCACCAGAGGAGATTCTTCATCAGCCGGGGACTGTGAAGTAGCTGGGAAAGCTTCAGGAAAGAACTAGGGTTGCCACCTGTACGGGTTTCTCCCGGGCAGTCCGGTTTTTGAATGATGTGTTTGGGTTTACTTCTGCCCTCTTCCTGACAGCAGCTTAGTTCAGCAGAGCAGAGCATCAGTGTATCAAAGCTCTTCCTCCTCCTTCTCCAATCTGTACACAAACGAGGAGGAGTGTAGCGCAGGGACACACTGATATCAGGTCTGTAGAAAGTTTTTATTATGCTCTGTAGATGGAGGAGGGAGGGGGAGTGAACGGCTGGAAAGGAGGACAAGGTATAAAATATGTGGCGTGACCGAGGGGTTAGGAGGATATGTGCTGGAGGGGCTTTGGCAGGGGGAAGATATGCTATAAGTGTGGGTTGGATTTCAAATCTGGCAACCTCTCCTTGCACTATCTCTCTTCCTTCCCAAATAAACCCCTCCAACACATATCCTACCCCCCACCCCTCCCCCTTGCACTGGCCCTCTTCTTTCACATAGCGCCCCCCAGCACATATCTGACCCCCCCAAGCGCCTCCAGCACATATGGGCACAGGCTGCATATGATGGGCACAGGCTGCATATGATGGGCACAGAGCCTGCATATGATTGGCACAGAGGCTGCATATGATGGACACAGTGGCTGTATGATTGGCACAGAGGCTGCATATGATGGGCACAGTGGCTGTATGATTGGCACAGAGGCTGTATGATGGGCACAGGCTGCATATGATGGGCACATAGCCTGCATAGAGTGGGCACAGAGGCTGCATATTATGGGCACAGTGGCTGCATATTATGGGCACAGAGGATGCATTTTATGGGCACAGAGGATGCATTTCATGGGCACAGAGGATGCATTTCATGGGCACAGTGGCTGCATTTGATGGGCACAATGGCTGCATTTGATGGGGCACAGTGAGGCTGCAATTAATGTTTGAATTTTTCAGTTTGTTTGCGCCCCCCCAGCCTCCACTGCCCCCAGCACATATCTAACTCTTCCTATTCTTCTGCTAGCACTAGCCCTCTCCCCAGGACATATCTGACCCCATTCCGTGCAGAACACTCCCAATTCAGCCACGCGCATTTTATGCTGCAGTGAGCTATGCACCACATTACTACTCTCATTCAGGCTGCAGAAGAATCCCAGGTCTTTTACAATCTTATAGTGTATACCCCCCCCCCCCCCCCAAAAATGCCACCATTAACATGTTTGGGTTTGGCTTGAAGAAAAGGTGGCAAACCTAGAGAGAACTCATCCACTAAGTACAGCAGGTAACTGTGTGTAAAGCTTGAGGAAGTACAGCAGGTAGCTGTAAGTAAAGCTTGAAAAGAAGTGCAGTGGGTAGCTGTGAGATAAACTTGAGGGATCCAGCGGATAGCTGTGAGTCCAAGGAACCCAGTGGGTAGCTGTGGGTGAAGCTTCAAAAATACAGCAGGTAGCTGTGAGTGAAGCATAAAGAGTCTAGCAGGTAGCTGTGAGCTAAGCTTGAGGGTCTACAATGGAATACTGTGAGTAAAGTTGTTGCTATAGGAGACAGTAGTTGCTATGAGATACAGATTTCTACATTCAGCTTCAAGGCCCTTTTTCTTTATTGCTGTCTGCCTAGTTCTATTTTTGTCCAAGGAGTCTGCCAATTTGCTATTGCATTTGCCTAAGGGTGTCCTGTGCCCCACCCCTCTCTTCTACTGTTTCTGTTAATAGAAATAAAACTCTCTGTTCATTTTTAAAAGTGACTGGCACCTATCTTTCCACCTTGCACTCAGGGCCGGTGCTACCACTAGGCAAACTAGGCAGCTGTATGGGTGCTCTATTGCCTGGGGGCACCTGGCCACTGGTGTTCCTACTCTTTTCTCTCTGCAGCAAGCAACTAAGTCTCAGCATCAGCAGGCCACCACTGCTCCATTCGCACATAGTGTCAGAGGCTCAGTAGCGGCAGAGGACTGTGTCCCAACTCCTGAATGAATGGAAGCAAGCAAACATTCATTGGTAGGCTGCATTGATGGGCGTTGGTAGGCTGCATTTGATGGGCGCTGGTGGGCTGCAATTGATGGGTGCTTCATTAAAAAGGTGGGGTATACATGGGCAGGGCAAAGGGGGTGGAATCAGGGGTGGAGCTGGGGGGGTGGCAAAATGAGGTTTTGCCTAGGGTGTCAAAAATCCTTGCACCAGCCCTGCTGGCACTACACCCACCGTGCCTAGTAACCTGCACCCTGAGGAGGAATGTCAGCCCTCCCTGACTCTGGGGTTCACCACCAGGCCTCTGGAGGTTGGGAAGAGCGCTACATATGCATTTCAAGGCCTCTTTCTCAAGTGACTATGCGATGAGCCTGCTTTTAACTGTCACAATGTGAGTTGCCATTTGTCTTTTCACCATGATAAATCTAATATACTACACTCAAATTGTGCCCTGCTGTTCTTTTTATACATACAAAAAAATCCTGAAATAATTAGAGGAGGGAGCAGATAGGAGAGAGGACATCATTTAAATGGAAGAAGGAACATTTTAACCATAAAGCATCCCTACCTCATTCACTCCACTGTGTTCTACCAATGCTTCTTTTTTTTATAAAAAGCAATGTAAATCACAGAGTGAGACGCGTCGCTTTCCAGTGACATCATCCATCCGTGCTTGCTACCAACTGTGCTCCAAGCCTCGATTTGAACTGTCTCCACTGCGGCCAGCCTCACAACTAGCGGTGCCACAGCGAGCCCAGCACTTCTCCTCTGCCGGATTGGACTGCCACCTAATGACCCGATCTCCACCTCTCCCTTGCTGGGACTGTACATGCCTGATTATGACTTCACAAATGTGAGTTGCTTGTGTTAAGTGTGTATTAAAACCAGTGTTGCCAACCTACCAGATTGAAATTTACTGACACAACACCCAAAATTTACTGGCACTGTCAAGTTTTTACTGGCATATCTAAAAGTTACAAAATGATAGTTTTAAGTGCAAATTTCTGTATTTAGGCTACAAACAAGTACAATATGCAATTCACAAAGAGATTTAAGGTAGATATTAACCACTTCAGCCCCGCACGATTTTACCCCCTTCCTTACCAGAGCACTTTTTGCGATTCGGCACTGCGTCGCTTTAACTGACATTGCATGGTCGTGCGACGTGGCACCCAAACAAAATTGACGTAATTTTTTTCCCACAAATAGAGCTTTCTTTTGGTGGTATTTAATCACTTCTGCGGTTTTTATTTTTTGCGATATAAACAGAAGAAGAGCGACAATTTTGAAAAAAAACACAATATTTTTTACTTTTTGCTATTATAAATATCCCATTTAAAAAAAAAAATTAAAATTTCCCTCAGTTTAGGCCAATATACGTATTCTTCTACATATTTTGTTAAAAAAAACCCGCAATAAGCATATATTGATTGGTTTGCGCAAAAGTTATAGCGTCTATAAAATAGGGGATAGATTTATGGCTTTTTTTTTTTTTTACTAGTAATGACGGCGATCTGCGATTTTTTTTGTGACTGCGACATTGTGAAAGACATATCGGACACTTTTAACACACTTTTGGGACCATTCACATTTACACAGTGATCGGTGCTATAAAATTGCACTGATTACTGTGTAAATGTGACTGGCAGGCAAGGGGCTAACACCAGGGGGCGCTGCAGGGGTTAATATGTTCCCTGGGAGTGATTGTAACTGTGGGGGGAGGGGACTCACAAGGGGAGGAGACCGATCAGTGTTCCTCTGTACTGGGAACACACCATCGGTCTCCTCTCCTCTGACAGGACGTGGATCTGTGTGTTTACATACACAGATCCAAAGTCCTGCTGTGTTCCCGGGCAATCGCGGGTGCCCGGCGGACATAGCGGCCGCCGGCAACGCGCACCTTTGATCAAATAGTTTTCTCCTAAGCATGAGTTTAACTGTGATTTATCTCTTCTGTCAATAGGTGGCACTGCTGCCTTTGCCATTAGAATGATAGATTACAGTGAATTCAGGTTATGAGAGAATATTCTTTTGTCAGCCAATGAGCAGGTGTTTCTTTGGCTGCTGAGGCTGCAGGGATAGTCTATTTATTTGGATAGAGTCAGGAGGTCGGGGTTCTTTCCATCCAGGCTGCAGCCTGGGTGGGTGTGTGGAGCAGCAGTCGAGGTGTAGGCCTGAAGCATGGAGCCTAACCATGTGTAAAGGGGCTCAGCCTGAGGGGGATCTGATCGCTGCTCGGAGGCAAGGGAGAAGAAGTTGCCTGAGGGTCAACAACTCTTGTTGCCAGAGGCAGGTGTAAAGGGATGGAGTTCTGAAGGGGCACCAGAGGAGATTCTTCATCAGCCGGGGACTGTGAAGTAGCTGGGAAAGCTTCAGGAAAGAACTAGGGTTGCCACCTGTACGGGTTTCTCCCGGGCAGTCCGGTTTTTGAATGATGTGTTTGGGTTTACTTCTGCCCTCTTCCTGACAGCAGCTTAGTTCAGCAGAGCAGAGCATCAGTGTATCAAAGCTCTTCCTCCTCCTTCTCCAATCTGTACACAAACGAGGAGGAGTGTAGCGCAGGGACACACTGATATCAGGTCTGTAGAAAGTTTTTATTATGCTCTGTAGATGGAGGAGGGAGGGGGAGTGAACGGCTGGAAAGGAGGACAAGGTATAAAATATGTGGCGTGACCGAGGGGTTAGGAGGATATGTGCTGGAGGGGCTTTGACAGGGGGAAGATATGCTATAAGTGTGGGTTGGATTTCAAATCTGGCAACCTCTCCTTGCACTATCTCTCTTCCTTCCCAAATAAACCCCTCCAACACATATCCTACCCCCCACCCCTCCCCCTTCCACTGGCCCTCTTCTTTCACATAGCGCCCCCCAGCACATATCTGACCCCCCCAAGCGCCTCCAGCACATATGGGCACAGGCTGCATATGATGGGCACAGAGCCTGCATATGATTGGAACAGAGGCTGCATATGATGGACACAGTGGCTGTATGATTGGCACAGAGGCTGCATATGATGGGCACAGTGGCTGTATGATTGGCACAGAGGCTGTATGATGGGCACATAGACTGCATAGAGTGGGCACAGAGGCTGCATATTATGGGCACAGTGGCTGCATATTATGGGCACAGAGGATGCATTTCATGGGCACAGTGGCTGCATTTCATGGGCACAATGGCTGCATTTCATGGGGCACAGTGAGGCTGCAATTAATGTTTGAATTTTTCAGTTTGTTTGCGCCCCCACAGCCTCCACTGCCCCAACACATATCTAACTCTCCCCATTCTTCTGCTAGCACTAGCCCTCTCCCCAGGACATATCTGACCCCATTCCGTGCAGAACACTCCCAATTCAGCCACGCGCATTTTATGCTGCAGTGAGCTATGCACCACATTACTACTCTCATTCAGGCTGCAGAAGAATCCCAGGTCTTTTACAATCTTATAGTGTATACCCCCCCCCCCCCCAAAAAAAAATGCCACCATTAACATGTTTGGGTTTGGCTTGAAGAAAAGGTGGCAAACCTAGAGAGAACTCATCCACTAAGTACAGCAGGTAACTGTGTGTAAAGCTTGAGGAAGTACAGCAGGTAGCTGTAAGTAAAGCTTGAAAAGAAGTACAGTGGGTAGCTGTGAGATAAACTTGAGGGATCCAGCGGATAGCTGTGAGTCCAAGGAACCCAGTGGGTAGCTGTGGGTGAAGCTTCAAAAATACAGCAGGTAGCTGTGAGTGAAGCATAAAGAGTCTAGCAGGTAGCTGTGAGCTAAGCTTGAGGGTCTACAATGGAATACTGTGAGTAAAGTTGTTGCTATAGGAGACAGTAGTTGCTATGAGATACAGATTTCTACATTCAGCTTCAAGGCCCTTTTTCTTTATTGCTGTCTGCCTAGTTCTATTTTTGTCCAAGGAGTCTGCCAATTTGCTATTGCATTTGCCTAAGGGTGTCCTGTGCCCCACCCCTCTCTTCTACTGTTTCTGTTAATAGAAATAAAACTCTCTGTTCATTTTTAAAAGTGACTGGCACCTATCTTTCCACCTTGCACTCAGGGCCGGTGCTACCACTAGGCAAACTAGGCAGCTGTATGGGTGCTCTATTGCCTGGGGGCACCTGGCCACTGGTGTTCCTACTCTTTTCTCTCTGCAGCAAGCAACTAAGTCTCAGCATCAGCAGGCCACCACTGCTCCATTCGCACATAGTGTCAGAGGCTCAGTAGCGGCAGAGGACTGTGTCCCAACTCCTGAATGAATGGAAGCAAGCAAACATTCATTGGTAGGCTGCATTGATGGGCGTTGGTAGGCTGCATTTGATGGGCGCTGGTGGGCTGCAATTGATGGGTGCTTCATTAAAAAGGTGGGGTATACATGGGCAGGGCAAAGGGGGTGGAATCAGGGGTGGAGCTGGGGGGGTGGCAAAATGAGGTTTTGCCTAGGGTGTCAAAAATCCTTGCACCAGCCCTGCTGGCACTACACCCACCGTGCCTAGTAACCTGCACCCTGAGGAGGAATGTCAGCCCTCCCTGACTCTGGGGTTCACCACCAGGCCTCTGGAGGTTGGGAAGAGCGCTACATATGCATTTCAAGGCCTCTTTCTCAAGTGACTATGCGATGAGCCTGCTTTTAACTGTCACAATGTGAGTTGCCATTTGTCTTTTCACCATGATAAATCTAATATACTACACTCAAATTGTGCCCTGCTGTTCTTTTTATACATACAAAAAAATCCTGAAATAATTAGAGGAGGGAGCAGATAGGAGAGAGGACATCATTTAAATGGAAGAAGGAACATTTTAACCATAAAGCATCCCTACCTCATTCACTCCACTGTGTTCTACCAATGCTTCTTTTTTTTATAAAAAGCAATGTAAATCACAGAGTGAGACGCGTCGCTTTCCAGTGACATCATCCATCCGTGCTTGCTACCAACTGTGCTCCAAGCCTCGATTTGAACTGTCTCCACTGCGGCCAGCCTCACAACTAGCGGTGCCACAGCGAGCCCAGCACTTCTGCCAGATTGGACTGCCAACTAATGACCCGATCTCCACCTCTCCCTTGCTGGGACTGTACATGCCTGATTATGACTTCACAAATGTGAGTTGCTTGTGTTAAGTGTGTATTAAAACCAGTGTTGCCAACCTACCAGATTGAAATTTACTGACACAACACCCAAAATTTACTGGCACTGTCAAGTTTTTACTGGCATATCTAAAAGTTACAAAATGATAGTTTTAAGTGCAAATTTCTGTATTTAGGCTACAAACAAGTACAATATGCAATTCACAAAGAGATTTAAGGTAGATATTAACCACTTCAGCCCCGCACGATTTTACCCCCTTCCTTACCAGAGCACTTTTTGCGATTCGGCACTGCGTCGCTTTAACTGACATTGCATGGTCGTGCGACGTGGCACCCAAACAAAATTGACGTAATTTTTTTCCCACAAATAGAGCTTTCTTTTGGTGGTATTTAATCACTTCTGCGGTTTTTATTTTTTGCGATATAAACAGAAGAAGAGCGACAATTTTGAAAAAAAACACAATATTTTTTACTTTTTGCTATTATAAATATCCCATTTAAAAAAAAAAATTAAAATTTCCCTCAGTTTAGGCCAATATACGTATTCTTCTACATATTTTGTTAAAAAAAACCCGCAATAAGCATATATTGATTGGTTTGCGCAAAAGTTATAGCGTCTATAAAATAGGGGATAGATTTATGGCTTTTTTTTTTTTTTACTAGTAATGACGGCGATCTGCGATTTTTTTTGTGACTGCGACATTGTGAAAGACATATCGGACACTTTTAACACACTTTTGGGACCATTCACATTTACACAGTGATCGGTGCTATAAAATTGCACTGATTACTGTGTAAATGTGACTGGCAGGCAAGGGGCTAACACCAGGGGGCGCTGCAGGGGTTAATATGTTCCCTGGGAGTGATTGTAACTGTGGGGGGAGGGGACTCACAAGGGGAGGAGACCGATCAGTGTTCCTCTGTACTGGGAACACACCATCGGTCTCCTCTCCTCTGACAGGACGTGGATCTGTGTGTTTACATACACAGATCCAAAGTCCTGCTGTGTTCCCGGGCAATCGCGGGTGCCCGGCGGACATAGCGGCCGCCGGCAACGCGCACCTTTGATCAAATAGTTTTCTCCTAAGCATGAGTTTAACTGTGATTTATCTCTTCTGTCAATAGGTGGCACTGCTGCCTTTGCCATTAGAATGATAGATTACAGTGAATTCAGGTTATGAGAGAATATTCTTTTGTCAGCCAATGAGCAGGTGTTTCTTTGGCTGCTGAGGCTGCAGGGATAGTCTATTTATTTGGATAGAGTCAGGAGGTCGGGGTTCTTTCCATCCAGGCTGCAGCCTGGGTGGGTGTGTGGAGCAGCAGTCGAGGTGTAGGCCTGAAGCATGGAGCCTAACCATGTGTAAAGGGGCTCAGCCTGAGGGGGATCTGATCGCTGCTCGGAGGCAAGGGAGAAGAAGTTGCCTGAGGGTCAACAACTCTTGTTGCCAGAGGCAGGTGTAAAGGGATGGAGTTCTGAAGGGGCACCAGAGGAGATTCTTCATCAGCCGGGGACTGTGAAGTAGCTGGGAAAGCTTCAGGAAAGAACTAGGGTTGCCACCTGTACGGGTTTCTCCCGGGCAGTCCGGTTTTTGAATGATGTGTTTGGGTTTACTTCTGCCCTCTTCCTGACAGCAGCTTAGTTCAGCAGAGCAGAGCATCAGTGTATCAAAGCTCTTCCTCCTCCTTCTCCAATCTGTACACAAACGAGGAGGAGTGTAGCGCAGGGACACACTGATATCAGGTCTGTAGAAAGTTTTTATTATGCTCTGTAGATGGAGGAGGGAGGGGGAGTGAACGGCTGGAAAGGAGGACAAGGTATAAAATATGTGGCGTGACCGAGGGGTTAGGAGGATATGTGCTGGAGGGGCTTTGACAGGGGGAAGATATGCTATAAGTGTGGGTTGGATTTCAAATCTGGCAACCTCTCCTTGCACTATCTCTCTTCCTTCCCAAATAAACCCCTCCAACACATATCCTACCCCCCACCCCTCCCCCTTCCACTGGCCCTCTTCTTTCACATAGCGCCCCCCAGCACATATCTGACCCCCCCAAGCGCCTCCAGCACATATGGGCACAGGCTGCATATGATGGGCACAGAGCCTGCATATGATTGGAACAGAGGCTGCATATGATGGACACAGTGGCTGTATGATTGGCACAGAGGCTGCATATGATGGGCACAGTGGCTGTATGATTGGCACAGAGGCTGTATGATGGGCACATAGACTGCATAGAGTGGGCACAGAGGCTGCATATTATGGGCACAGTGGCTGCATATTATGGGCACAGAGGATGCATTTCATGGGCACAGTGGCTGCATTTCATGGGCACAATGGCTGCATTTCATGGGGCACAGTGAGGCTGCAATTAATGTTTGAATTTTTCAGTTTGTTTGCGCCCCCACAGCCTCCACTGCCCCAACACATATCTAACTCTCCCCATTCTTCTGCTAGCACTAGCCCTCTCCCCAGGACATATCTGACCCCATTCCGTGCAGAACACTCCCAATTCAGCCACGCGCATTTTATGCTGCAGTGAGCTATGCACCACATTACTACTCTCATTCAGGCTGCAGAAGAATCCCAGGTCTTTTACAATCTTATAGTGTATACCCCCCCCCCCCAAAAAAAAATGCCACCATTAACATGTTTGGGTTTGGCTTGAAGAAAAGGTGGCAAACCTAGAGCGAACTCATCCACTAAGTACAGCAGGTAACTATGTGTAAAGCTTGAGGAAGTACAGCAGGTAGCTGTAAGTAAAGCTTGAAAAGAAGTGCAGTGGGTAGCTGTGAGATAAACTTGAGGGATCCAGCGGATAGCTGTGAGTCCAAGGAACCCAGTGGGTAGCTGTGGGTGAAGCTTCAAAAATACAGCAGGTAGCTGTGAGTGAAGCATAAAGAGTCTGTGAATACTGTGAGTAAAGTTGTTGCTATAGGAGACAGTAGTTGCTATGAGATACAGATTTCTACATTCAGCTTCAAGGCCCTTTTTCTTTATTGCTGTCTGCCTAGTTCTATTTTTGTCCAAGGAGTCTGCCAATTTGCTATTGCATTTGCCTAAGGGTGTCCTGTGCCCCACCCCTCTCTTCTACTGTTTCTGTTAAGAGAAATAAAACTCTCTGTTCATTTTTAAAAGTGACTGGCACCTATCTTTCCACCTTGCACTCAGGGCCGGTGCTACCACTAGGCAAACTAGGCAGCTGTATGGGTGCTCTGTTGCCTAGGGGCAGCTGGCCACTGGTGTTCCTACTCTTTTCTCTCTGCAGCAAGCAACATTGCGACATTGTGAAGGACATATCGGACACTTTTGACACACTTTTGGGACCATTCACATTTACACAGTGATCGGTGCTATAAAATTGCACTGATTACTATGTAAATGTGACTGGCAGGCAATGGGTTAACACCAGGGGGCGCTGCAGGGGTTAATATGTTCCCTGGGAGTGATTGTAACTGTGGGGGGAGGGGACTCACAAGGGGAGGAGACCGATCGGTGTTCCTCTGTACTGGGAACACACCATCGGTCCCTCTCCTCTGACAGGACGTGGATCTGTGTGTTTACATACACAGATCCACGGTCCTGCTCTGTTCCCGGGCATTCGCGGGTGCCCGGTGGACATTGTGGCCGCCGGGCACGCGCATCGGGTCCCTAGCGCCGCCGAGCGCACTCCCTAGGTGGCCGGGAATGAGAGAACGTCATATGACGCCCACCCAGGATGGGAGATCCCATCTGTGGGCGTCATATTTCTATGGGTGGGTAAGGAAATGGTTAAGGAAAAAACATATTTCTTATTTTATTTTCGTTATAGTAAATAAGTTGCTCAGGGACAGGAATCAAGAGGGCAAGAAATTAGAATGGGCGGCACACACACATGAAATTGACTCTCACAGTGACACTGACAGCAGTGTGCAGCAGCACAGATGATGATGGTACCACACCAACATGACACGTCCCCTCCTGGCATGGAGAGTCACAGTCACCATCTCTCTCCGTGCCAGGTGGTCCCTTCAGTCCACTCCTGGCTTGCCTTCCTCCGTTCCCTTGCATCATGACTTCACGTGACACACTGTCCGAACACACTGTAGCAAGCACTCGGATGGTTTCGGCCAAGCCTCACAGCCATATTATTTACTGGCAACCTTTTTCTTTCACTGGCATTTACTGGCAGGAGAAAAGTGCCCATTTTTTTTACTGGCTGCCAGTAAAAATACTGGCGGTTAGCAACACTGATTAAAACTTGTCATACATCTGCACCCAGAGGCACCTTTCTCCTTGTCCATATAGAATTATTCAAGGTCCCTTACAAAGCACAAGGGTGTACTCACAACATCTGGAGCTGCTCACAGCGGGGGTCCAGTGCGTCCCTGTTCACGGTTTCAGGTCCAATTGTGGTCTGAATTTTTGTCTGAATTTGGACCTGAAACAGACTAGAAGACGCACAGCACACTTCTGCAAGCCGATCCACAGCCATCCCGGAGATGTGCAAACCGGCTCCATTGAGAGTCAGTCACAGTCTCCTGACATCGAATCGGATGTGGCGAAACCCACATCCAATTCGGAAGGTTTTCTATTTATTTTTCTATTGATTGAACTAGATCGATTTGTATCTTTTTTCACTACTGTGTAACTATGTATGGCATTGGCTGTTATGGCCAGCATCACTGCTATTCCTTTGCTGAAATTAGTATTCATTAGGCCCAGCAATGCCACATGTGCACGCATTGATAATGATGGTACAACAAGGTTGCTGTGTCTGTCTGGCTCTTCTTATCTATCAGCACTACACATGTCTCAGGACTGCTCCCAGATATTGCTGACTGGTTCATCTCCACATATACAGTATGTCTGTAGAAAGCCAGACATGGCTAAGCTAGTTAGAAAACAATTTGAAAATGAATTTTCTTGAGGCTGCCAGCAAAGGGCTGTCAGTGGTTAATCCACATAGCTGCTTTATGTGATGGAGTAAACCCTGCATGTGTTTCTGTGTCATTTATCACTGTTCAGTGAGCACAAATAAAGCAAACAGGCTTGGCGGGGGCTAATAGTGCAGAGATCTGTAAGAAAGAATAACATAAGAAATATATTGGCTATCTCAGTAAGGAAACTCAATACCAATAATGCACATGGAATGCCCGATGCACTGCAAGAATTATATGCTCCTTTATGTCTAGGATACTGGAAAAAACAAGTTTTCCACTTCCCACCAGCAGCTGGTGTTCTCCACCTCTTCCCTTTGCTCTGGCTTGTGGACTATCCCTCAGGTCAGCATCCTCACACCCAGTGCAGAGCTATGGGCCCTGCAATGTACTTGATGATATCAGATTATGCAATTGCTAGAGCATAGGGAAGAAGAGGCTGCAGGTGCCAGTCTTACATCCTGGAGTGATTCTGCGGGTGATCAGGTAAGTAAAACTGCTTTTAGGGGAACCACGGATTGGCTCTCAGGCTACTAGTGATTCCATACATCCCAACATTTTGAGATGGGAATGAGGGACACCTATCAGCAAAAGTATGCAGGCATAGGACACACCCCTTGCCACGCCCCTTTAAAGGAGAATTGTGCAAAAAAAAAACCAAGATTGGTTAAACCCAAGTGCTTTATTTACCACTACTCTTCCTTTATATTGGCATTTGGAACTTACAAATGCAGCAATATAGAAATCAGATGAAAGGTTTAGAACTGGGGAAACACTTTTTGATAGAAAAAAAAATGCATTTTATATACGACTATATAGATCAGACCGAAATGAGAAACAATGAAGGGGAATGACGGACATTGTTCCAAATCAGGGACAGTCCCTCGAAATCAGGGACAGTTGGGAGCTATGGTGATTGTTTGCTTCACGTATCTCTGACCCTCCACTTTAATATGCTCTTACATTGAGCTGATATGATGATAGAGTGTTGTGTGTACAAACCTATCTTGGTCAGTGATGGTTTAATATTTCTTGATTGAAATGATAATATAGGTGAGCGCCAGTTACTTTACAACAATGTGATACCTGTCGTTCTGTTAAAGTGGTTGTAAACCCTTACAAACCACTTTGACCTACAGGTAAGCCTAGATTAAGGCTTACCTGTAGGTCCAAGAAAACACTGCTGTCTATGGCGCATGTGCCATAGACAGCGGTGCGCAGGCGCACTGGGCAAGCCGCAGATCGCAGCGATATGCCGCGAGTGTCGGCTCACGTCATCGCGGCTCCGGCGAATCACAGCGCCGGAGCAGCGAGACCCACCAAGAAGATGGACGCTCGGAACTACAGGGGACAGCAGTGACTTTGCTGGCTCCTGTGTCAGGTAAGTGACACATAATGGACTACTATGCGATGCATAGTAGTCCATTATGCTTTACCTTTGCAGGGAATCAAAGAGGAAGTAAACCCATCAGGGTTTACTTCCTCTTTAAGAAAAAGTATAACATGTTTATTATTTTAAAAAATATATAAAATATATAACCTTTATAAACACTTTAACTTTACTTCAGTTTCAAGGTCTCTTTTACACTGCAGCTGTATGTAATGATGGGCTCAGGCGTGCCGTTGCGACGCACGGGGACGGAGATCTGCGCCAAATTCAAAAAGTGAAATACACAGTATACATACAGTATAATGTAATCTTACAGATTACATTGCTGTATGTAATTATTTCACATCCCCTTTGTCCCTAGTGGTCTGCCCAGTGTCCTGCATGCAGTTTTATATTATAAAAACTGTTCTTTATGCCTGGAAACTGGAGATTGTCCATAGCAACCAAAAGTGTCCCTTTACATCAAAAATGATTTTAGACCAGCTAGAAAACAGCGATAATAAATTGGAATCTCGCGCAGAATTGAGCGATAGCCATTTGTGGGGAGATCTGTCATCAAATATTGAAAAGTAATGACAGTGACAATTCTGCAACTGAGCAAATTTCAGTGTTTTTGATTTGATTACATTATTGAATAATTTTTATTATTGTTATATTATTATTTGGTATAATTATTTATAGTTATTTATTATAATTTATGATTTCATTTTTAAAACTTTATCATACCTGGGATGTCTGCTAGACTCTGGTTTGGACAGATTTAGGTGAGTTATTCCTAAAAATTACAGGCTACAATATAAATAGTCAAATTTTCATGCAAAATAATTGTACCGCTTTCAGCACCTAAAATCCTAAATAATCATACCACCAGGGAGGTTAAGAAACAAGTGTCAGAAAAAAACTTCCTACATTTACTCTTGTTTAAAAACTTGGCAGACTGCCTGGATTTTTTTCTTTACACACAGAAGTTTCTCATTGATCTAAGAAGGAAGAGTTAGTTACAATGTTTCATTTTAAAAACTTGGCAGACTGCCCAGATGTTTTCTTTTGACAGCTGAGTGAGCAGATAAGTCTCTCCACTTGTTATATGAAAGAATTGGCAAACTCTGCAATAGAGATGTCAGAGGGGTTGAATTGAGATCATGATTTTTTAACAATTAATTGTGCAGCTCTACTCAGGGTGCAGTGTTCTGCTCCCCGAGCTTATCCTTTTTTAAAGCCAAATAGAGCTTCTGACTCTAATCATGTGTTTAGAAAAAAAAAAAAAGAAATCCATGCGTCCGGCACCCTGCATGTAGATTAGGCGCTGGGCTCATGGATTAAGGGGGCTGCCGCCACTGCTTGCAGCAGCCCCCCCCCCCCCCAGATAAAAAGCTCTTCAAGGAAAAGTATGTTGGTTGTGTCAAGCACTGAAAGTGAGCCTAATGTCTGATCACACTGAATGCTAGCTATCAGAAGCAGGCTGGAGATGTGTAGATACACTCAGCGTTTTGACAGGGTTACTGAACTAATGCAAATAGCTTCAGATCATATCCACACAGCATCTATCTTCTGGCGGACAGCGGGATGAAACAGAACTGACAGAGCGTTGTGATAAAACACAGCATGCAAACAGATGCATTCTGTCAGCCTCTTCCACAAAAACATCCCATTAGAAAAATGTCAAGAACCTGGGAGTGGTGATTAATGAACATGAGGATGAGAATAAAACAATGGCACACGCTAGTCAATCCATCACACCACATTGGTATCACACTTGTGTAACCCTGACACATATTCTTGTAAACAGAAAAACTGTCAATGATCTGGTAAAACCTTGTCTTGAGAGAAGCCTACTTAATTTCTTTACTAATACTGTCAGTATTATATTGTTAATGAGATTTCCCAGTTGTAAGATAAGAAGCATCAAGATGTGAGGCAGGAGAATAAAAAATTGACTTATTTTTCAGTAATTTAGGGGTTTATTGTAATTTGCACAGTTAAAGTGCGTACACATTTGTTTTGTGCAAATAGAGCAAAATATGAATGCTATTTGGCTAATTCCTTTGCCAAATAAATGTTTTAAATTCATTTAAAACAGAAAATACTGCATTTGGCACATAGATGGTGCTAAGTATCATAGGATTTATTTTATGATACTTAGCTTCAACTAATGACCAAATGCAGTATTTTCTTTATTTTTTATTTTTTTCTTTTTTAATCAATAAAAACTACACTGTTATTAGTAATAGGTATAGTACTCTATTATTGGTGCACAGTAGTTGGAGGAATAGACCCCCATTTTTTTGATGTTAGTGGAAGGAATACTTCCCCATCATTGGCTTTAATGGGAAGAATAGTGCCCCATCAATGTATCAGTGGGAGGATTGATATAATTTGTATCCCATTGTTTGTGTCACTGTGAGAATAAGTGGCCATTATTTGTGTCAGAGGGTTAAATAATGTCCTATAAATGGTTCAGTGGAAGGAATTATGCTCCATCATTGGTATTAGATGGAAGAATACTGCCCTATTGATGGTGGCGAGAGAAACTGGGCCCCATCATTGGTGAAAGTGGGATGAATAATGCTACATCAATGGTGTCAGTGTGAGCAGTTGTGTCTCATCATTGGTGTCAGTGGGAGGATCAGCACCCCATTGTTTATATCACTGCAAGGAGTAGTGCCCCGTCAGAGGAAGGCATTGTCCCTCATTGTTTTTGTCGGAGGAAGAAATAGTAAGCCATTTAGTGTGTCAGTTGGAGAAATTGGGCACATTGGTGGTTTTAACCCCAAAGGCTGGTTAAGGCTAGCAAAGGGAGGCATTTTGCTGTTTACAAACATTTTTATTTGTAAGATCATGAACAAACAATAAAGAAAATATAACATTTTTATATTAACAAGCAGTTTTGTGAATTAGTGTAACAATAGTCATCTTTTATCTATAACAATGATATAGTAAGTTACAGAAGGCGTACAATCATAAAGTACATAGAGTCGTTATGATGGAGTTGTAAGGGGTATATGGTGGAGCTGTAGCTTAAAAATATATATATATCATAGCTTAATAGGGATATCTAAGGGGGGGGGGGGGGTGAAAATAATTGAAGAATTGACTCATAATTGATAAGGTGAACATAGTAAGTGAGTGATTAATTAAGGTAAATCCCAGAAACTCCATTTTTTTAAAAGATATGTAGATTATCATGTATGGTGGATTGATGGATCATCGTGTATGGTGTATACGTTGTATGTATATACGTGTATGGTATATACGTTGTGTATGGTGCATACCTTCTGAGAGTTTAATGATTTCCATTCTGGATAGAACCTGAGCCCAGATAAGGTTGGGTGATTTCCAGTTAAATGCAATCATCCACTGAATGGAACTGAACAAAGAGTGTAGCAATCTGTTACATGAAGTTGGAATATGCAGTATAGAGGCAAACAGAAGAAATATATGTGGAGTGAGAGTGCTTGTTTTGCCTGTGGCTTGTGTTACTCTGTGGTCGGTTGCTTGTCATATTGGTTGCAGAAATTTGCAGCTCCAAAACATATGTAGAAGGGAGCCTGGTTCTGTGAAACCTCTATAACAATTGGGAGAGGTTGTAGGGTAGAAGAAGTGTATTCTGGTAGGGGTCAATTACCATTTGGAAAGTAGTTTTGTTGGAGTTTCTGTGACTGAAATTGATCGGTTACTTTTGTGAAGGTTATCAATCATGGTACTACAAAACCACAATATCAAAGTCGCACTCCAATTCCTCTTCCCATTGCAACATTGGTTTCGATTTTTCGGGGGGGAGAAAAAAAATTATTGAGATGTCTATACAAGTGAGAGATCAAGCCTTTGCATCTCGGGGATGAAATGCAGATGTGTTCAAATTGAAAAAAATTCAAAACGAATAGTGATCTGCATAGACATTTTTCAGTAGTAAATATCGAGAGATTTCCAAGAGAGGAAAATTAATTTTAGCTTCTGTCCTTATAGGCAGGTGTAAATCTAGGGTCACCCAAGAAGGAGGCCAATGGGGGGACTGTAGAAAACTGTTTAAAGGTGTCTTTATGGCGGAGCCATAGTTGGTATGAATGGAATCAAAATACTAACTAGGCAGTAACTCCGATTTATTTTTGATCGAGCCCCTTGCACCTGCCATTAGAAATAAGAATAATATCAAAGGATACACCAAAGGTCCTAACGAATCCAAATTAAGCCTTTGTGCAGATGATGCTCTTTTATTTTTATCTGACCCACTCATTTCATTACCAACCTCACTGCAGAACTAAACATATTCCATAATCTTTCCGGTTTGGGAATTAACATAACCAAATGTTCAGCTCTAACTATCAACCTCTCCCCTAAGATGACTGCTTCCTTAGAGGAAAAGTTTCCATTAATTTGGTGCCCCCACTCATTCAGATATCTAGGTATACATATTACATCATCCCACATATTTATTTTCCAAACTAATTACCCCCCCCCCCCCATTTTACTCATATAGGCTCTTTATTAAAATTATAGTCATCATACCAAATATCATTTCTTGGTAGAATACGTGCCATTAAAAGGACAATTCCTCCAAAACGACTTTATTATTTCCATGCTCTCCCAATTAATATCCCTAAAACCAGAATAGCATCACTACAGAAAGAAATAAACAAATTCATATGGGCAGGCAAAAAACCAAGGTGCAGTTATACTCTTATGCACAGACCACAACCTCAGGGTGGATTCGGCCTTCCCAACATCTGGCTATACTTCCTGGTGGCCAGATTCACGCAACTAAAACAATAGTTTACCTCTGATAATAATATCCCCTGAATGTCCTTTGACTCTTTCTCATTTCTCCCTTTTAATCTACAAGGCCTACTTTGGACAGGCACAATCCCTCCTTGTGTAATCCTCACCCAAAGGGATGCATTTTGGGGACCACTGATTTAAATCTTAGTCATAATGAACGTATACTGTAAAATTGACCCAGGTTTTCATTACATTATTCTGAACAGTCCCTGCCTTTGCCTGAGCTGTCTCATTATCACTCTTAAGTGTCCCTGACTGACTACATAGTCTATAAAACTTATTTTTACACCTACTGACTAGCAATGTAATGAAACCTATGTTACATACTTCTGACCCTTGCACAGTATACATTAAGTTGTGTGTTATAAAATATGTAGCATTTTACATACTGTAGATATGACCACCACACTCAACAGTACATACTATGTAGTATGTTATATAGTCCTGAGCACTGTAAGCTGTGTTAATAGTTACATTCCCCTGACGAAAGTATTTATTATTTCCATAGGTGTTGGCTGCTAAGTAGTCCCCAGCTGTTTCATAGAGTACTTCTTTACCAAAGGGCCTCTTGTTTGACGAAGATTAATGCTTCTAACACACGGCCTGAATGTCGGGGGACAAGAACAAATTCAATTAAAACCAGTCAACAAATTGATACCCTACCAAAACTGTTGTACCTATTTAAAACTATCCCTATCCTGGTGCCCAAGTCCTTTTTTATTTCTTTGCAATCTCTCTCCATTTTTTTTTTGGAATCATGGCCTATCTAGAGTCAAGTATAAATTGCTCACCCTACCGAAACTTCAAGGGGGAAGGAGTCTACCCAATTGCGAGCTTTACTACAAAGCTGCTCTTTTGGCACGCACCCTTGAATGGTTCCCTTACCCATTTACAATGGCCTCTGTTATGGTTGAACAGGATTTAGCGTCTGTTGATCTGCGAGCCCTTCTTTGGGGTTACAATAGAGATCTGTCCTGCTCGACCTCTTCCTCTCTATTGACCTTAGCTGCTCTTAGATTATGATATAGGAGAGGATTATGCTCGGTTTTATCCTCAAATCCTTCCCCTCTGACTCCTCTATTTGATAATCCTGTCTTTCCTCAGGGTATAGGAATTCCCACTGTGGGTTACTTCTCGCATTCTGCATGGCCACAAGTGCATATGTTTATCCATTCCCAACGGGGAACTCTAGTCGTCCCCGCAGGACTGTGCGATTGGCTTACTACGCCTCACCTGTCATCCTGCACTAAACAGCTGATCCTTTCCTCTCAAACGTATTGCCCTTACACTGAATTTGAACATGATATGCCTAGACATCTACTCTCATCCCTATATGGTTTGATTCATGCACTCACACACTATGACTTGCCAACATACACTAGGAGATAGATGGTGGATTTGGGAGAGGTATTTTCAAGGACGGACAGGCAGACTTTTTTTATTTGGACGTTGCCATTGCTGGCAATAGCCGCCTTGTCAAATCGCATGCCAAATCGCACCATTGTGAACCTAGGCTAAATATTTGGCACTATAAGCCATAAGCTGTCCACACCAAGGAGTAAAACCATTAATACATTTAACATAAAAATGCTAATAAAGCTCAGAACAGCAGAATAAATCATTATTAAATGCCTTTATTCATAAATTAAAGCTATCACAATCTTTCTATAACGAAAGAATTACTTAAAATAGTTAAATATATGCATAATACCTAAACCTTACAGATAAATATTATAAAGTTATTGAAAATATTTTAGTACTACGTTAGTGACTTATATTTAAAAAATGTAGTAAAATATTTTGCCATTAGGTGTCACTCACATTCTTTTTTTGCAGTGACCATGCTAGGAATAGAAAGTGTAACAGTATCTAAAAAGTAGAAAATGCAGTAAACTGACATATCATTTTTCATTTTATTAGTGATTATGACAAGAATACATAATGTAGTGGAAGAGTAAAGCCCCATACACACTATTAGATTTTCTGCTGATTTTTGTCTTCAGATTTACCAAAACCATGTAGTGCAAGGGCCTGCCTGATTACATACAAATGTAAACTCCTAAGGTTTGACCTCATATCATATGGCTTTGGTAAATCTGAAGGAAAAAATCTGCAGAAAATCTGATAGTGTGTATGGGGCTTAACTATACATCTTAAAACAGTTACTTAAAAATGACTGTCGCTGAAATAAAAAATAAAATCAATTGTTTTCTGTAGTAATGTAAGAGCCTGGAAAGCAACCACAGAGTACTTTGGAGGATACAGCACCCAACACTCCCGGAAGTGTTTCAGAAATAAAGATTCTTAAGGCCCGCTTTGCACTGCAACAAGCTGAAGACAACATGAAAAAAGAGACAGGCATGGAAGCATAAAGTCTCTTCTTTTAGGCCTGGTTCATACTGGTGTGATTTTAGATGTGACTTTGGTTGCACTGAATCGCATGACAATAGAAATAATTCCAGTGGTGCCCATTCACATCAATGCAGTGAAGTTTGAAGAAGGGTCTTGTGCTACTTTGGTGTGATGCAGTGCGATTTTGTGGTCCATAAATAAAAACATAATAAAAGAATAAATGGGACTTTGAATGAGGTATGCTACTGCTAGATAAAAAAAGTATGTGGAGTATATATATATAGTTTAGTAAAACCTTTTATTATCAAACGCATTTCCTTTGGTCTAGAGCTTCATTATACAGTTTCCATTATATAGACACAACCATATACAAATGAGTAGATACATGAATGCATGTTGGATAGAAAGAGTAGAAGCTGAGCTGTCTTGGCATTCCATGAAAAAAAACTTGTTTCGTGAATCACGTTCACTCATCAGGAGTATGGATCCAGAGATTAACTGTAGGTACAGAAAAACTATAGGTATAATATAACCTTCAAACTGAAGGGGGAAAAAAATAAAAAATGTATCCCTGAATAAGTATTTCAAAAATTTGGTACTCACATATCAGCTTGAGAAATGTATGTCGGGGCTTATGCAACAGATCGGGGGATAAGGGAAGGGATCCCCAATATAGTGTCAGGTCTGGAGTTGACAAGGGAAAAACCTGAACCGGATTAAGGGGGCCGCCAGAGAGCAAGTCAGGTAACCACAGTGCAATCTAGGTGAGATAAGATGGTAGGAATGCAAAGTACTGGATCAATCTGGATAGGTTTATAAATAGAAACTCATCAAAATTGCATCTACATGTTTTTTGTTTTTTTTTATGCATTTTTGTGTGTAATTTTTGCTAGTTGTGAACAGCTGGCCCTAGCCCTTTAGCATGGTATGGACTTTAAGAAAACCCCATGGCAAAACAAAGACACGAGGTCCCCCCAAAATACATACCAGACCCTTTCCTGAGCATGCAGCTGGGCAGGCCAGGAGAGGGAAGGGAGGAGTGAGTATTTGACCCCCTCCTGAAACATACCAGGCCTCAGGCCCTCAACATGGGGGATGGGGGCACCTGATGTGGACAAAGGCCTCTTACCCACAGTGCTGGCCTGGTGGTTGTGAGGGTGCACTGGGGTGACTTATCTGAATCTGGAAGGCCCCCAGATCCTGGCCTCCTCCAAATGAATAAATATGGGATAGTTCCCCTACTCATTCACCACAAAAGTGTCAAGTAAATAAAAACACAAGACAATTTTTGAGAAATCCTTTATAAAAAAAAAATTGTCGCCAATGTAAATCCATTGTCAATCACGATGAACACTGGCCGCCGACTTGCACTATTAAAAAACAACACACATACACAGCAAGCATGACTGATCCTTGCTGAATGACAGGGCTGCTTTCCCCCACTGCTAAGTAAACAAAGGGGGGGGGGGTCACCCAGTGATGTCACTGGGTGACGCTGTTCCCCTATGATGCAATGGGACAAGGTCTATGAGGGATTTCATGTAACATCAGAGGGGGCAGGGTCACCCAGTGATTTCACTGAATGATCCTTTCCCCCTATGATGCCATTGAGTGGGGTCTCAGAAGGCTGTCGTGACTTTTTAAAAAAAAAAATATTTTATTTATGTCAGCTCTTTTGTTTTTGTTTTGTTGTGTTTACATTCTGCTGTCAGCGGGGAATGCCTTCACTGACAGCAGGGAGGACTCTTTGTTAGGACGCTGGTAGATGCCAACTCCTACCAATGACTCATCCCTGCTGGTTGACAGCAGGGATGAGTTGCAGTAAACACATATTAAAAATGTATCTAACTCGCTTCAAGTCGCACTGTAGCTACACTAGAAATTCACATAAAAAAATTTACATTGGTGGCTAGTCTTCAACTTGTCTGAACAATCAGTTGAGTGAATTAATGATACCGAAGAAGAAAGCTAATAATGATACAAGAGGGGGATAAGTATACGTATTTCATTAAGGAGTATTAATGAGAAGAATGGTCTTGAGTAAATGGTCTGGTGGGTGCAAATAGGCAAACTAGGAAATATGCTGTAGGTGTAGGAGGTATGATTGAGTGAGGGTTTGTGGGAAATGTAATATGTGTTTTTTTTCCTTACTTTTTGTATCACATTTATTTTATGAAAAAAAAAATAAGAATAATTAGGTTGAAATCGCACTGCACCAGCCTTACAGAAGATTGCTGTTATTAAATTTTTATTTAGTGACAGCGTTGCTCAAAAGTGAATATAATCTTGTTGAAGTGAATAATAAAAAAGCCCTTTAGACCCTTTAACTAAAGTTGTAAAAAAATTGTATGAGATTCAATTTCTTCTTTTAGTTGAATGGGGGAGAACATATCCATGTAAAAAGGGGTCCCTTTCACACAATCTTTTAAATATATCTGTCACATTCAGACAGACCCTGAGAGATGCTTATATGCCAAAAACTAAAATCTGTGACGGATCATTATTATGTTGATGGAACAGATGATGGAGAACTCTGTGTTCTAGGCTTTGAATACATGAATTTCTCCTATGTGCTCCAAATTTAAAGCGTTTGATAACCTCCCAAAAAAAAAAATGCACGTTATACAACACATTGCTTGTGCTGTGTCATTTGGCCCCCTGTATACCCTAAAAAACCCAGCTATCCATCAGTGCTGACTTGGCCTCTGTACTTTGGCTGTAGAACAGTCTGTGATGTGACCCCATCCCAGAAGACTCACTTGTGAAAATGCTTATGTAAGAAGCGAAGATTCCTGTCATGTGTCTGATCAGCACTGAACTCTGCACTATTGTTCCTCTAGGCCAGTGATGGCGAACCTTGGCACCCCAGATCTATATCTAGGCCCATATACTGTTGCCCATGTGCTGTGTCTATTAGCCCCATGTACTGTGTCTATTAGCTGCAGAGTACCATACTCATTTAGAGTAATGACACTCTGAGGTGTTTAGTGTCTAACTATTCCCTTTTAGCAAGTCATAGAACAGCGATGGCAAATACACCCCAAGTTGAGAGCAATGGCACAGCCTCTTGTGTGACTCAGTCTCTGACCACCCATTGTATACTTCACTCACAAACAGGGCTGGTGCAAGGATTTTTGACACCCTAGGCGAAACCTCATTTTGCCACCCCCCCCCCCCCCCTATTGGCTCCGGCCCCGAATCCACTCACTTTGCCCTGTCCATGTATACCCCACCATTTTAATGAAGCACCCATCAAACCCAGCACACCAGCGCCCCTCAATTGCAGCCTCACCAGTGCCCATTAAATACAGTCTCACCTGTGCCCATCAATGCCACTTCACTACTGCCAATCATCAATGCAGCCTCACAGGGGGGATTTGGCAGATCAGTGAATATACATATACACAAACATTTGCAAATTGCACATCATTGTCATTATATAATACACAATCTCATTATCTAAGACAGACAGCAACAGTTTTTACTCACCACACCATGTGAGGTGATGGTCTTGGGCTCAGCAAACTTGTATTGACGTGACTCTGTGCTGCTTGCTGCCTGTTCCGCGCTCTCACGGTTGCATCAATCTAAAATTATGCTTTATGCTGTAGCTGCCTCTGTGTCGGGTGCCTCTTCCAGGCTCCGACTCCACCTGTCCCCAAGCCTGGAGAGCTGCCACCAGGCGTCATGCCATGTTGTCCCATCATGATTTACTCGGCTCCAGCAATGTGACGGACACATTTCACACAGTGTCAGAGCAGAGACGGGGAGGGGTGGGCCACTGCTTTACACGTCATAGTGGCTGCCTGGTGTTAGTTGCAAGTTCTGTCTGCCTAGTGGTAGCACTGGCCCTGCTCGAGGAGAGAAGTTACAACAAAAGGACAGATATTTGCCCATTGGTTCTGAACTCTATGACCCGTGCAATAGGGCAGCATACCTAGAGTTCAGCCTTATGGACTCCTATCTGACTTGTCTGTCTAACAATTGTATAATTTGCATTTATATACCTTTACAAGCCTTATCTTAGCCATCTCTCCTAGATATGATTGGTTGCTAAGATCTACGTCAATGTAACTAACCATAAATCTGACGCTTGTACACTTGTCATACAACCAGACAAACATATTCATTCCCAGAATTCCTATATGTTCATTAAAGTGATTTATAACTGTTTTGTCTATGGCTTTACCCATTAAAATACTTGTATAAAGACAATATGGCATCCAGTCATGTTAAATCAAACCCTGCTTGTCCTGATAAGAATTCACCAACTTCAATGATAACAGATTTACGACTTTGGAAGAATGAAATTTCAATAATCCCACCTTATGTGTTATATATCTCACTATATAATCATATATGTATGTATATGCTTCATTCCACTGCTGTCGGCATGAATCACTTCTGGCAAGTTTTCCTGACACCAAGAGCAAAAAGATGACAGAGGAGGGATCTCCAGCAGATTGACAGTCTCAGCTCTGTTCCTGTGTACTGTGTGAAGGGGGTGTGTCCCTCCCCTCCAATCAGTTCTCAGAGCTATCCTCACTGAGCTCTGCGGTGTAACTTCAACCCCCCCCCCCCTTTTTCCCATACAAGCTTTATAAAATCTGGACTTTTTCAAAGAAATTAGATTTTTTTATTGGATGTATTTTAGACCCCTTTTAGCGCCCTTATAGCGCCTGCAAACTGACCTGAAACAGCCACTGCTGTCTCTCCAATGTGAAAGCTCCGAGGGCTTTCACACTGGAGCGGTGCGCTTGCAGGACGGTAAAAAAAGTCCTTCTAGCAGCATCTTTGGAGCGGTGAAGGAGTGGTGTATACACCGCTCCTGCCCATTGAAATCAATGGGGCAGTGCACCTGTACCGCGGGCAAAAAATAAAAAAACGCAGAGGTGACCAAATACTACCAAATAAAGCTCTATTTGTGGGGAAAAAAAGAACATCAATTTTATTTGGCTACAGTGCCGCATGCCCCGCGCAATTGTCAGTTAAAATAACGCAGCACCGTATCGCATAAAATGGCCAGAGGTCAAGTGGGGTACATAACTAAAGTTAACTCCCTGGTTTTTTGGGGGGATTTTGAGGTTTATTGAAGGATTGGATCATAGGAGGTACTGTGGTTTATGACTTCCTTTGATCCTGGTTAGATGACATCATGTGTAAGTGGAATAGCGAGGAGTATACTCAAATACCCAAATAGTTCTCCATAATCTTGTTCCTGGGTCAGATTGTAGCAGACAGCAGTGCTTAGTCATTTTAATTCAGTTTGAAACAGGTTTTCTTTCCAAAAATCTTTGCTTCCTTCATCAATGCAGGAACTATATAATTTAGCGAAATTCACAAATGATAGCGGGGAACCCCAAAAAATGATTTGTGGCCATTTTTTTATGTCTGGACCTGTGTGATAAAAGTACTTCGAACTGAAGCAGGGATGCTGCCATAGAAAAAATAATCAGATTACAGTCATTGGCAAAACTTTATTAAATAAGTCTGAAAATAACTTTAAAGCGGAAATGAGAAGCACTATTGTAGCACATGAGGATGTGACTAGATATCTGGAAGAATGAGCCAGGGACTAGCTCCATGTCCTTGATGCTGGAAACTATTGTACATTTTCAGCACTGGAGAAAAGAAGGAATGATACTGATCTAAGCACTGAAAGATTTAATATCCACCTGAGTTACAGAATTACTAAGATGTGCCGCTAGATGAATATAAAGCAGAGCATGACGTTATGTCTACAGAACAAGTGAAATGTGGTGTGAGTCAATGACGTGATGTGAGCAAGAATCTCAGGGACATGAAGAATATCTGCTTCATTTGACAGTGCAGGGAAAATACAACACATTTATTGATTAATCAAGTTACCTAGTCTGGGTAGCCATCCAAAACAGATTGTTTAGCTTTTTGTATATGCTAATGAGTAAACGACCCACAACCTTTTTTTTTTTTTTTTGGAGATTTTAACATTTCTGAGCTTTTAACCACTTCAGCCCCGGACCAATTTTCAGCCTAAGGACCAGAGGTCTTTTTACAATTTTCGCACTGCACTGCTTTAACTGGTAATTGCGCAGTCATGCAATGTTGTACCCAAACGAAATTTGCATCCTTTTCTTCCCACAAATAGAGCTTTCTTTTGATGGTATTTGATTGCCTCTGCGATTTTTATTTTTTGCGATATAAATGGAAAAAGACCGAAAATTTTGAGAAAAAAAAGATATTTTCTACTTTTTGTTATAAGAAAAATCGAATAAACTAAATTTTAGTCATACATTTAGGGCAAAATTTATTCAGCCACATGTCTTTAGTAAAAAAAAAATGTCAATAAGCGTATATTTATTGGTTTGCGCAAAAGTTATAGCGTCTACAAACTAGAGTACATTTTCTGGAATTTACACAGCTTTTAATGACTGCCTATCTCATTTCTTGAGGTGCTAAAATGGCAGGGCAGTACAAACCCCCCCCCCCCCAAATGACCCCATTTTGGAAAGTAGACACCCCAAGGAAATTGCTGAGGGGCATGTTGAGCCCATTGAATATTTTTTTTTGTCCCAAGTGATTGAATAATGACACAAAAAAAAAAAAAGTTTACAAAAAGTTGTCACTTAATGATATATTGCTCACACATGCCATAGTTATATGTGGAATTGCACCCCAAAATATATTCTGTTGCTTCTCCTGAGTACGAGGATACCACATATGTGGGACTTTTTGGGAGTCTAGCCACGTACGGCACCCCGAAAACCAATCACTGCCTTCAGGGTTTCTAAGGGTGCAAATTTTTGATCTCACTCCTCACTACCTATCACAGTTTCGAAGGCCATAAAATGCCAAAATAGCACAAACCCCCCCCCCCCAAATGACCCCATTTAGGAAAGTAGACACCCCAAGCTATTTACTGAGAGGCATGTTGAGTCCATGAAATATTTTATATTTTGCCACAAGTTGAAGGAATATTACAATTTTTTTTTTTTTGCACAAAGTTGTCACTAAATGATATATTGCTCACACATGCTATGGGCATAAGTCAAATTACACCCCAAAATAAATTCTGCTGCTTCTCCCGAGTACGGGGATACCACATGTGGGGGACTTTTTGGGAGCCTAGCCACGTACGGGACCCCGAAAACCAAGCACTGCCTTCCGGATTTAAATATAAAACGCTACCAAAAAAAAACTGTTAGGGATCAGGCCTGACTCTGCGATCACTGCAGTTATGTGTTTAGTGTTTAGTGACAGTGATCGATCGATACTGCACTTGGGTGGGCTGGGCGGAGGGGCAAAACGCAGGTGCTAGCAGGTATCTGGGCTGATCCTGCTAATGAAATGGATATTTTGATGATAGGCAACTCCTATCCTCATATTGATTAGTGGTTCCAAATTAATAACTACTGCAGTAGGGAACAGACACAAAAGATACGCTCAGCATCTTTCCAAATAACCGTTCTCCTTTATTATGATGCATTTAATGGCTTTTATACACATGATTACGTAGGTATCACATTAATATTACAATTGTACGTTTATGGTTATAAGGGGCGTTGCATAGGCAGGCTAATTCTAATCAGGACTTGAAAGAATGCAAAACATGTACTGAAAACATTATTAGTGCCGTGTGCACAGTGAGGGCATTGTGCAATACATATAAAATAGAATACATTTATATACAGAACCTACAAATTTCCATTACACTAACAATGCATTTTTTTGGAACCCTAAACTGCTGGGGACGCTAGTATAGATCTGATCAGATCAGATATTGATCTGTTCAGATTCTATACCACTACGGGAGGCTTATGCTTTGCGCGTGGGTGTTAGCGGTACTGGCACTAACCTAGCGCTGCCTGGGGCGACGCAGACCCTGACCCTAAAACCTAATTGATATCACCCGCCGGGTAATCAGGGGGTTAAACCTTTATTGGGTAATAAATGGTGGGTGCCCTGATGCTATAAAAAGCAAACTAACCAGAGTCACCCGTAAAACTTATACGATGATCACTGGTGAAAGGGTTAACTAGGGGCAATCAGGGGGTTCAAATTTTTATTAGGTAGTATATGGGGGTCCCTGGCGCTATATAAAAACCTGACGGGGAACCCAAATAACTAACTGGCTAACCAGCGTCACCAGTGACACTTATACTGTGATCGCTGGTGAAAGGGTTAACTAGGGGCAATCAGGGGGTTAAAACCATTATTGGTGTAGTATATGGGGGTACCTAGCGCTATAAAAACCTGGTGGTGAACCTAAAAAAATAACTAGCTACCTAGCGACACTAGTGACACTAATGCAGCGATCAGAAAAATGATCGCTTAGTGACACTGGCAAAAGGGGGTGAAAGGGTTAACTAGGGGCAATCAGGGGGTTAAAACCATTATTGAGTAGTATATCGGGGTACCTAGCGCTATAAAAACCTGGCGGTGAACCTAAAAAAATAACTAGCTACATAGCGACACTAGCGACACTAATGCAGCGATCAGAAAAACGATCGCTTAGTGACACTGGCAAAAGGGGGTGAAAGGGTTAATTCTAGGGGCAATCAGAGGGTTAAACCTTTATTGGGGGGGTGGTAGGGGGCTACGCTGGACCTAACACTAACTGCCCTGACAGTTTTTACTGTCACACTTGATCAGTAAATAAATGATCGCTGCAATCAGTGACAGTGACTGGAGGGGGGGGGGGGTGATCGGGGGGCGATCGGGGGGTGATCGGGGGGGGGGGGGGGGTTGTGTGCCTATGTATGCCTACATGTTAGTGTAGTGTTTGGTGCACTTACTTTCACTGTTCTCTTCGTAGTCCGGTCAAAAAGACCGCTCCGAGGAGAATGACATCACTTCCTCCCTGCCTGTGTTTACTATACACAGTGGGGGGAAGCTTCTCATTCGCCAGGAGCGATCGAGAGGGGGTGGCCAGAAACGGCCATCCCCTCATCCCGGATCGCTCCTGAAACGAAACGGACTGCCGCATCCAGTGGGAGGGGGTCCGATCGGACCCCCCACCCCCTGGAAAGCAAGCACGTACATGTACGTGCTTGTGCCTGTACATGCCATTCTGATGACGTACATTGGCATGCGGCGGTCCTTAAGTGGTTAAAGTGTTACTAAACCCAGGACCCTGCATATTTGGTCTCCCACAGTACACAGAACATGGAAATGCTATTATTTTAGTAAATATAAACAGCTAAATACCTTTTCTCAACAGCAGTATGTGGCAGTCTTGTGACTTCTATCAGTGTCTGGTTAAAGCTTGTAGGAGGAGTTTTCATTCTTAATAACAACAATGGCCTCTTATAACAAAAAGTCTCTTCTCTTGGTATTAATCAAT
This sequence comes from Lithobates pipiens, assembly GCF_037356315.1. Classification (NCBI taxonomy): domain Eukaryota; kingdom Metazoa; phylum Chordata; class Amphibia; order Anura; family Ranidae; genus Lithobates; species Lithobates pipiens. The sequence continues at coordinate 411,311,526 of NW_027507718.1, forward strand.
CAACTCTCACAGGGTGCGTCTGCCAACGCAAAAGTAGGAGTGACGCTTAAGAATGTTTAGGACTTTATTAAGGTAGATTTGTTTGATGTGTGTTTTTTACTAAGACCCCTTTCACACCGGGGCACTTTGCAGGCACTATGGCACTAAAAATAGCGCCTGCAAAGCACCCTGAAAGAGCCGCTGTTGTCTCTCCAATGTGAAAGCCCCGAGGGCTTTCACAGTGGAGCGGTGCGCTGGCAGGAAGCTAAAAAAAAGTCCTGCTAGCAGCATCTTTGGAGCGCTGAAGGAGCGGTGTATACACCACTCCTTTACCGCTCCTGCCCATTGAAATCAATGGGGCAGTGTGGCTATACCGCCGGCATAGCGCTGATGCAGTAGCACTTTGCTGTGGTTTTAACCCTTTCTTGGCCGCTAGCGGGGGTTAAAAGCACCCCGCTAGCAGCCGAATAGCGCCGCGAGATTGACGGTAGAAATGCCAATAAAAATAGCGGAACTTTACCACCAATGCATCCGCCGCCCCATGTGAAAAGGGCCATATTGGAAGGGGTGAACTGAGAGATACCTCTTACAACTACAACAAGAAATAAAACCCCTCCCCACTAACCAAAATACCATATCTAAATGTGATAGTGCACCCAAGCTTACTAAGAAAAAAACCCTACATGTTTCACTCTGGAAAACAGCTTCCTCGGGCGGTGTATAAAATGAAATAAGTGCTCAAAACTGCCATTTGCCATGTGGTGGTTACAGAAGCACTTTTCATTTTGAGCACTTATTTTATTTTATACACCCCCGACAAAGCTCTTTTTCAGAGTGAAACGTGTAGGGTAATTTTCTTAGTAAGTTTGGGTGCACTGTCACTTTTAGATATGGTATTTGGCTGTGATCAGTGATTTTTAGCAGGACTGCAACATTGCGGCGGACAGACCGGACACCTAGCTGACATTTTTTACACTTTTTTGGGAACCAGTGACATTATTACAGTGATCAGTGCTAAAAATATACACTGACATTGTAATAATGACACTGGCAGGGAAGGGGTTAAAACATCAGGGACGATCAAAGGGTTAAATGTTTTCCCTCAGTGTGTTTCTAACTGGGTGGGGGGGGGGGGGGCAGTGGGCTGCTTGGGACAGCACACAGATCCGTCTTCCTGCATAGCAGAAAGACGGGATCTGTGTGTGATCCCCTGTTTACTATGGCAGATCCCCATTCTGTCACTGCAGGGAACGATCACTGGCGGCCGGCGTATATCGAGTCCGCTGGATCTGCTGATTGGCTCCCCCCCGCTGGCCAATGGGTGATTTGCACAACCGAGCCGAGTATAACGGCGGATGGTTGTATAAGTATATAAAAAAAATAATATTAAAACAGTGTAAAAATGTATAAACCTAAAACATAAATAAATAACTGAAAGACTAAACATGAGCACAAGACTAAACATGAGCACTTAGAGTTAAATAGTAAAAATAGATTTTCCTATTTTGTATATGATTGATTAAACAGCTTATTTCAGTGTATGCTGCACCCCTCAGTACACTAGGCTGTACATTATCTTTCCTATGCTGTTCACCAGTGTTCACAATACTGTACACCAGGGGTGCCCAACCAGTGGTTCGGGGGCCACATATGGCCCGCGGAGCCCTCTGATGGGGCCCGCGACCTCATGTTCTGGGATGGCGGGTTGGCAAGTCCAGATCACGGGTTGTGGACCCACCATTCCAGAGCATCAGTGTTTTGAATGAAGCTGGCGGTAGAGTAAGCAAGCAGCTGCATAGCAGAGCCTCATAAGCCAAAGCTTCCTGTATAGCGCCGGCTCCTGTCACAGGTGGAGTGATGAGTGATGGAGTGACCAAATGCATCCACCTGGGACAGCAACAGCCAGCGATACCTGAATGAAAGACTTATTAAAGGTACCTTTATTACTAAAATCACAGTTTATGGGCAATTACATTTATGGGCATATCTGTCTGCAGCGGTTACTGGTCTGCTTTCAAACTGATCCACAGGGGCAGCACAGTGCGCCTGTGGGTGACCTGCACCGAGCCATAGACTTCTGTTATTACCTGCAGGTTTGGTGCACTTTCAGAAAGTGCACCATACCTGCAGGACATAAAATGCAGCTAACACACAGGAAAGTTACAGTTGCACTACGCTGCACCCATGATGCTGATAAACCGCAGAAAATCAATGTGAAAGCAGCCTTGATCGGTCCGACCCAATCGGACCCTCCATTCACCTCTATGGAGCGGCAGATGTAAATTAACTTGTATTAATTTTGTATTAATTTAGACCCCCCTACCTCCAATCCGATCTGCTAAAAAATCCAGCCCCATCTGTCTAATCGGATCGGAGGGCCCAAAGAGTAGAGCAGACTGTGTCCATTCTGCATATGCAGAGTGAACACAGACCTGTCAAACGCCCGCTCCGCTCATTGTGGCCCACGACCAGTTACCATGTTGCTTAAGTGGCCCCCTCTCTTCAAAAGTTTGGGCACCGCTGCTGTACACTATACTATACTTTATATTTCACACTGTTCTACTCTATTTATACATCTTTTTTTAAAGAGTAACCCCACTTAAACTTTGTTGCACATTCCTTCCTTTTGTTATTGTGAAGAAATCCCTGTGCGTTTGTCTGTGTCCATGTGGAAAGTAATGCCCGGTACACATGATGAGATTATTGGATGAATGATCGTCTATTTTTTTTTTTGCATACTAATCTCAGATTGAATCTGATGAGTTAACTAAAGTCACCATAATTCCCGTATGACAGAATAAAAATTCGTAAGTGATGTCATGTATGTCATGTGTTGTACGCTCTGGCATCGTGCGAAAAAAAAATTTGTGCATGTGGGATAGAATAATATTGGATGAACTATCATGATCGGTTCTCGAAAGCTCTGTACTAATGATCCGATTATTTTACGATCACTTCAAAAGCGGTATTTTAACCACTTGACAACTGGGCACTTAAACACCCCTCGTGACCAGACCAATTTTCAGCTTTCGTGCTCTCACACTTTGAATGACAATTACTCAGTCATATAACACTGTACCCAAATTAATTTTTTGTCCTTTTTTTCCCAACAAATAGAGCTTTCTTTTGGTGGTATTTGATCACCTCTGTTTTTTTTTTTTTTTTTTTTTTTTGCGCTATAAATGAAAAAAGACCGAAAATTTTGAAAAAAAATGCATTTTTCTTTGTTTCTGTGATAAAATTTTGCAGAGGGTTGGGGGAAAAAAACAAGACAATAGGATAGACTAGATAAAATGGAAAGAAAGGAGAACAAGGAGTTGTCCATCCTAAAATGTACCATAAGGGTATTAATACTGTACTAGGGTACAGGGTAGAAGGAACTCAGGGAACGCTAAATGTCTGTGGGTTAGGGCCGCAAATTACTTGTCTTGACTTGAGTGCTGACAACCCATGCTACGAAAATAATTTTACTGTTAGGGGTCCCCACAACTTAGGAAATTTTATCAAGGGGTCACTGCACTAGAAGGGTTGAGAACCACAGCTCTATAGTGTGTACTCTCAATTAAGAGCACTAAGTGTAAATTTTGTCTACTGCTTTGTACCTCTGCTATCAGCATGAGTAACTTCTGCCAAGTTTTCCTGACACCAAGAGGGGAAAAAAGGTGACAGGGGAGGCTGTTTGTCAGCCTCAGCTCTGTTCCTCTGTGCAGGGGGTGTGTCCCTTTCCTCTAATCAACTCTCAGACCTCTCCTCACTGAGCTCTACAGTGTGTAACTTCAGCTCTTATGTAGAAGGATTTGTTTCATATCTGTGTATCACCTGATCACCTAAGGCCAGTCACTTCACTGGGTATATGTGAGGGTTTACAACCACTTAAACCCTAGCTGTGCCATAGTACTGGTTAGAGGATCGTTTCCCCTTGCCATGTGGACTGTTTCTCTTTTGCTGTGCCGTATTCACACTCCATGGACTGTTAAGCCTTGCTTTGCCTATTACCATCTTGAGGTTCATCTCCTTGTTCTATGTCATATAGCTACCAATGAAATATGCATTCTGCGCCCATTGCTACCCCTGTGAACTGTGTATTTGTGTTGCGCCCATTGCTACTCTGTGGACTGTCTTGTGCTGTATCACTCCTCTCATATACCCAAATTCCTCAATAAATGCCTGTGTGTTGTTTTCCATATTTATTTTATCCTTTGTAAAGCTAAAGATTACAGCTGGTAACATTTTGTTTAAAAAAAAAACAGCCATATTCAAAAAGTTTGCTTGATTTTCCAAAGGATAGTGTGGTCAAAATGATGATGGTTTTTGAGCTCCCTGACAAGGAAAATAGAATAATGGAAATATTTTCTGTTTTTTTTACTTGATCAAGTGACATTATAATCATGAATGAATTATAGATTTTTGGAAACACATTCACTTCTAACCATCTCAAAATTAGATGTTATCAAACGTAAATTGAATTTGCAATATCACCATTGTAATTAAACAAAATTTGAATTGTATTTTGTATAGTTACTGATGGTTTTATTGAACGTTCTGATGAATAATCTTTCTGTGAACATTTGCATGAAAAATTGTGTATAGCCAGCTTAAACTAGATGTGTAGGACATCAATCATAAGGAAGGCTTAAAGATCTGAAAGTTTGGGTGAGGTGCCTCCAAAGAAACCATGAAAAAAAGGTGGAAATAGACTTTCGGTCAACATAAAAGTCATAGTAATGCTAATTGCTCCAAACATAGAAGCTGCCTTACAAACTTGACTGTGGCTAGACATTCATTGTGTAAACAAGGCAAACCAGCTATTCAGGCTAATTTTATAGATAGTAAACAGAGTCTGTAATTAGTGATGTTAAATCACATAACAATTACAGTTGTCATCAGGTCGCTTCAGATGGAAGAAATTCTTTAATCAGGTTAATCATTGTAATTTCCAGTCTGTGTGTGGTTACACAGCCTCATTCTAGTGCAGAACCTCTTACATACTACTGAAAGTAATAAAAGGAAAGTCACTGCAAAACTAAACCGGCTTACCTGATCATCTGACAGCAGACAAGGTCCTCCTCCAATTAATTGATAAACCAGGTGTCCAGTACCTATATAGTTTAATGGCAAGAAGGGAGAGGACAGGTTTCCTTTTGAGTGCCTAACTTATCCTGCAACTGTCTGATTCCTCTGACTGGAACAAAAGTTTGGGGAGGAATTGCAAGTTGCACAGCAATGATACTCACCTCCTTGTATACACTCCTTGAACCACAAGGCATTTCTACACACTTGCATATACACTGATAAGCCATAACCCATTGATGCATGAACTCCACTAGACTTCTGAAGGTATACTGGGTTATCTGGTACCGAGCCATCAGCAGCAGATCCTTGAGGTCCTGTAAGTTGCAAGGTGGGGCCTCCACGAATAGGACTCGTTTTTTTCCAGCACATCTCACAAATGCTTGATTAATACGAGATCTGTAGGCCAAGTCAACACCTCAAACATGTTGTGTTCCTCAAGCTATCCTTGAATTCAAACTATGCCACCTTCTTCCATTGCTACATCACCCAGTTCTGATGCTCATGTGGGCCCATGGAAGGTGCTTTTGGCTGTGGCCATGGACCAGCATGGTCATCCTAACCAGGCTGCAGCTACATTGCCCCATACACAAAAAAACTGCAATGTATTGGGTGTTCTGACACTTTTCTATTGGAATCAGCATGAACTTTTTCAGCAATTTGAGCTACAGTAGCTTTTCTATTAGATTGGACTACACGGACCAGCCTTCGCTTCCCACGTGCATCAGTGAGCCTTGGTTGCCCATAACCCTGTCACCAGTCTTGCTTTCTTGGACCACTTTTGGTAGGTCCTGACCACTGCAGACTGGGAACATCCCACAAGAGCTGCAGTTTTGGAGTTGCTCCGAGCCAGTCATCTAGCCAATACAATTTGACCCACGTCAAGGTCGCTCAAATCTGTATGCTTGCTCATTTATTCTGCTTCAGCACATCAATATATTCACTTGCTACCCAATATATCCCTCTCAATTATAGATGTAACAAGATAATTAATGTTATTCACATTACCGGTCAGTGATCACAATGTTATAGCTGAATGGTGCACCTTTCAACTTTGAGACGTACGCACAAAATATGTAGGCAAAAAATACACTGTTGCCATGCCGCAGGTACGAGCCACAAAAAGTGAACACACGATTGGTTTAACCACTTAAGCCCCGGACCAATTTGCAGCCAAAAGGACCAGGCCCCTTTTTACGATTCGGCACTGCGTCACTTTAACTGACATTTGCGAGGTCGTGCGACGTGGCTCCCGAACAAAATTGACGTGCTTTTTTTCCCCAAAAATAGAGCTTTCTTTTGGTGGTATTTGCTCACCTCTGCGGTTTTTATTTTTTGAGCTATAAACAAAAATAGGAGCAACAATTTTGAAAAAAATTCAATATTTTTTACTTTTTTGCTATAATAAATATCCCCAAAAAATATATAAAAAAAAACTTTTTTACCTCAGTTTAGGCCGATATGTATTCTTCTACATATTTTTGTCAAAAAAAAATAATCGCAATTAGCGATTGATTTGCGCACAAGTTATAGCGTTTACAAAATAGGGGATCGTTTTATAACATTTTTCTCAAATTATTTTTTTTTTTTACTAGTAATGGAGGCGATCAGCGATTCTTATTGTGACTGCGACATTATGGTGGACACATTGCTGTATAAATGACAATTGTCATTAATGTCCAATCAGTGCTATTTAAAGGCACTGATTCCTGTGTAAATTACACTGGCAGTGAAGGAGTTAACCACTAGGGGGCGGGGAGGGGTTAAGTGTGTTTTTTTTTTTTTTTTTTTAACTGCAGGGGGGCGTGGCTTGGCGTCTGACGTCACTGATCGTCTTTCCCTATAACAGGGAACAGGACGATCAGTGGCAGGCTCAGTAGGAAGCACGGGGAGAGGTTTGTTTACACAGACCTCTCCTCACTCTTCAGCTCTGTGACCCTATCGTGGGACACCAGCGGCGATCAGGTCCGCTGGTCCCGCAGCAACGGTCACGGAGCTCAGGACTGGGTCGGGAGCGCGCCGCCAGGGGCACGCTCCCGACCCACGGCTGGACACTTAAAGAGCCACGTACATGTACGTGCTTGTGCCCAGCCGTGCCATTCTGCCGACGTATATGTGCAGGAGGCGGTCCTTAACCAGTTGCTCACTGGGCACTTAAACACCCCTCCTGCCCAACCAATTTTCAGCTTTCGGTGCTCTCACACTTTGAATGACAATTACTCAGTCATGCAACACTGTACCCAAATGAATTTTTTGTCCTTTTTTCCCCCACAGATAGAGCTTTCTTTTGGTGGTATTTTATCACTTCTGGGTTTTTTTATTTTTTTGCGCTATAAATGAAAAAAGACCGAATTTTTTTTTTTTTTTTTTAAATGCATTTTTCTTTGTTTCTGTGATAAAATTCAGCAATTTATCAATTTTTTTTCATAAATTTTGGCCACAATTTATACTGCTACATATCTTTGGTAAAATAACCCAAATTAGTGTGTATTATTTTGTCTTTGTGAAATTTAAGAGAGTCTACAAGCTGTGGTGCAAATCACACCTGATGTACTGGTGGCTCATTGCTTGTGACCCGAACAAGCCAGGAAAGTACAAATACCTCCCAAATGACCTATTTTTTTTGAAAGTAGACATTCCAAGGTATTTAGTAAGAGGCATGGTGAGCTTTTTGATGTTGTCATTTTTTCCCACAATTCTTTGCAAAATGAAGATTTTTTATTTTATTTAAATTTTTCCCACAAAATTGTCATTGTAATAGGTTATTTCTCTCACATGGCATGTGTATACTACAATAATTCTGCTAATCCTGAGTATTACGCTACCCCATGTGTGGGACTTTTCCACAGCCTGGCCACTTAGAGAGGCCCAACATGCAGGGAGAGCCATCACGTGTTCTAGGAGCATAAAATACACATCTAACTTGTTGACTACCTATTACACTTTTGAAGGCCCTTGAGCACCAGGACAATGACACGTGGCACTGATGACACGTGACACTGATGACAGATGGCACTAATATGTGACACTGATGACAGGTGGCACTAGGGACAGATGGGCACTTTATTTTCGTTTTATGTTTATTTTTTTATACTAACCGCTGCATCTCTGCAGTGGTTCATCTCTCCCTCCTCACACGCTGTCTGTGTAAGGAGGGAGATCGGCGATGAGAGATGATCTCATGTTTACATATGAGATCATCGCTCATTGGGCACGGCGATTGCGCTGTAAACGGCCGCTGTGATTGGCCGTTTACAGCGATCTGTGACTGGCTGTGTCCGGGGGGACACGGCCAGCACAGAACTTCCCCAATGAGTGCGGTGGCGCGCAAAGGGGAAGTTAAAGGGAGGACGTCCAGGGACAGCCTCCCGGCAGATAGCGTCCGTGCTGTAGCAGTCTTTTGGCTATAGCGTGGGCGCAAAGTCGTTAAGCGGTTAATTCATGAGTACTTAAAGCAACATATTAATTTAGTAATTTTGGATGGAGTGGAGAGGGATTAGAAAGCCTGTCAGTTTTTATTGCTGTGTGTGCACCTCTGTTAAAGAGATTCACCCTCTATTTGTCCGGTTTACCATTATCATTGAAAGTAAAAGAAAATCCCAAATGTTGGGTTGTCCCCAGAAAAGTAATAGGAGGGGAAATCTTTTAATGGGAGACACTAGTTCTGGAGACACGGGGGTCCCCAAAGAATTCCTTTTATTTGCATGGATATCCTCTCACTTGTTTAGCTATGGAACAGGATGTGAAGGGAAATCTCTGCAATGGGACAGATTGTGGGAAAAAAAATAAAAAAAAATCTGACAGTGGTTATAACCTTCCCTTGCTCTGTCCAAATGGGGAAAAAAAAAAAAAAAGTTTTGCCTAGAATTCTACTTGAACTCTGTTATCAATGGGCTTCTTAGCTTAAACTGTTTTATGTCAGGACCTACAGCACAGAAGACGCCACCAATACATTATGCTGCTTTTGTTGATCCCTGGGTTCTCGTGTCGCATCTATATCATGATAATATATTGGTTGTTTGTGCTGCTAGTGCATCAAATACCTAGTTGTGTGTTTACAGCTTTTCACGCATGAGAAGTACCAAACTATATTTTGGGAATAGGGCATTCAGCCCCCGTTTACATCTGTGCAACTTGTCATGCGATTTGACAGTTCCAGATTGCATGATAAGTCGCACCCTATTGTCGGCAATGAAACGATTCAAATCGGTGCGACTGACTTTGTGGTGCCGTTCCAAATTGGAAAAAATAGTTCTGCAGTATTTTTGGCAATTTCAGGTGCACCTTGCATAGACGCCAGACAAAGTCACACTGACATGCAGCTTTGAAATCATGGGATTACAAAGATGCATTCAGTATGAAACAGGGCTTATTTATAGCATTGACTTGAATAAAGTAGCAGGGCTTTTAATATCTGCAGAACAGCTCGCATCAATGAGTGAACAATCATGTGCAATAACATGTATAAAAAGCTTTTGATACATGCGAGCACTGCCAGTCTTTTAGGCCTCTTTCACAGCAACGATCCGTTCAGGTCCACCTGTCAGTTTTTTAGGCGGACCTGAACGGATTCTCCATAGACCTCTATTGAGCATCGGAAGTCAGCGGTGACCTGTTCTCTGACATCCGACCCGCTCCGAAAAAGTGCGATGGATGAAAAAGCTACTTTTCCAACCGTCTGAGGATCGGGTGACAACGGACTCTGCGCTCCATCCTCATCCGATCTCCCATGGGGGAGAGCCATGCTCTGACAGGTCCGTCCGTGCACAGTGTGCAGAGACGGACCTGTCATCTTCCTGCTCAATGGGGGGATCGACGGTGCGATCCCCCGCTGAGCAAAGTGGGCTCCGTATGCAGACATGTCCGCGTGAAGGAGCCCTTATAGCGTGAACATTAACAGATTTTAGGTAGGGTCAGCTGTCCTGCTACTAAAAAACTGAATGAAAGTGGAGAATGTTCCCAGTGACTCCAACTGGAAGACGGACTTCAGAGGAGAAGAGCAGGAGGAAGGCTTGCAGAGTGCAGACTGGTGGCGAGGACAGCAGAGTGGAGGTGCAGCAGTTAAACATTACAGTCTTTTTTGGACCTCACACTGCAAGAGGGTATTGACATCAGGAACTCCCCTGTCCGTGGTTGTTTTCAACATCTATTACCAAATTGTTTGGATTGGCCCACTTTTTCCTTCCCTGTTTTATGGCCATCCGCTAAAGCACACCCTTCAGCCCAAGATGATCTAATTGATCCTTTTAAAATGAAATTTTCACTGTTGGTTTTAATCGAGAGTGTATTATAGATAACTGTAATAAATTACTATGATAATCTGAAGAAGTGGTGTGGAACCGCAAAACGCGTAATCTTATCTACACACTTGACAGTATCTTGTTTGTATCATGCAATTTAATTGAAGCACCCAATGTTATACATGTTTTTAATGCGATTCAAACTTTGTACAATAAAGCTTTCAATGTTTTCTAGAAATATTTAGTGTATTTGTTTGAGAATATGGAAATACCAGCAGGTTACTACTAAAAGCCACTATTACTTTTCTTCTTTTTGGGGTGGTGACTGCCTGGTATAAATTACCCTTTGTATCCCATACAGCCCCACTGTATATACAATTTTGTTGCTCATTGCAATAAGTGTACAACATACGTGTGCTTTAATTACATTTTTGCTTGGGTAGCATCTTGTGCTTTACTTCCCTGTGACCTCTGCACTCTGTAAATTACTTAAGTCTGACCCCTGCGCTCTACGCGTGGTAGCAGGCTCAGACTCAATTACACCACAACTAATATTCAGTGTAATTTAACCACACCCACATTTTTGACATGGTGCAGATCCCATTACTCCTTGTGCTATCCCTCCTTCTCCGGTTCTAAAGATGGAAACTATGTTGAATTTTTGAAAGGTTGTGGGGACACTGGGGTGTGTGTGTGTGTGTGTTTTAAAGTATAAGGGGGAGGGGGGGACGGGACTTGTCAGTTAGGATGTACAGGGCCCCATGATTTCAGATGGCTGACCCGTTTGGCATTCTTACTACCATTACTCCGCACACTAGGCTCAAAAAGGTGGCCTACCCCTTCTCTACAGCGTGTATATCTATTTTACACATACGGTGTTAATAGGAAAAAAAATAAAAAATCATTATCATTCCACAACAACGGCATGAAATTAAACCAGGACACGTTTCTTGTTAAGAATAAATCTGTATTTTTACAATTTGTACATTTTAATATCACACATACAAAAATTTAAATACCTTTGGAAGCAGTAAAGTTACACAATCTGCTTGCTTACATACAAATGACAATTAAGATGCATTGGCACAAAAATAATCCACATTCAAAAGATCTTTTTAATACACAAAAACATAAATAAATCATAGGCACTATTTATCATATCCACACTTCTTTCAAAAACATCTTTTAAGTATAGAAGGTTAATCCCTGTTCCTGATACAGTAAAACAGAACAGGTAGGTTTTACTCAAATGCTTATGAATAGAGGTACCAGAAAAGGTATGTCAAATTAAAGCACACCTGCACACAGTGGATAAACATTGCTTCAAATAAAGGGTCAGCAATACCGTATTGTTAAGGGGATGTTATGACAGTGGTGAAGAATTGGTTTCATTGAATGTCTAGGCCTGGATTAAACTTACTTGGTTATGTCCTTCACCAGCACCACTGTTGATTAAGCCCTTACTCCAATATACCTCTCAGCTACACGATTCTTCCTTCAATATGAAATTCTAGCTAAACTAGAACCTAATGTAGGTTTCCCGAGTTACAGATTAAGAGGATGACATATCATGGGGTGTGGCACGAATTGGCAACTTGGCAGCCAGGCCCCCTGATTAAGAGGTTGAAGGTTAAGCCTTTGCTGCATTCCTCTACAAAATGGAGGCACCTTTTTGTTGGTTGGACTGTACAGCAGAGGATGTGGTCTATGATTTTGCTAAAGGCCAACATGAAGTACATCAATACAGCTGTAATATTGTTGGTTTCTAGTGAGTCGATATGCTGTGTTGAATATTTTAAAGCCACACATTGGTGCCACCACCACGCATAGGTGGCAGGTTCATTTAATATTTTCATCTTGCCATACCTTTTATAAACCTGTTCTTAGAATTCTTATAGATGTGCTTGGTCTTTACTCACAAACCTTTCTAGAACACAATAGATTTATCTGCATGAGTCACTTTGTTGTCTGCCTACGACAACCAGTCAGACCTGAGTTTGTCAGTCTGGCAACAAACTGAATGAAGTTGAACTCTTATTGGTTGTAAGGATCTTTTCATATCCATGCTCATTAGACTAAATTTATTTAACCCCATTGTAAAACCAATCTAGGTCAAAAGGATCCCTAAATCCCAACTGAATAGCAAAGTGACTGCACACTTCCAGTGCTAAATAGCACACAGATATGGCACACTAGTGGCAATGGTGATATAAAATTACTTATACAAGCAAGCTGAAGGCCAGAGCAAAAATCTGTATTTTGTGAAATACTGTGCCACTGAGGGTCCATTTAAACCTTCATGTTGCAGTAAAACGAAGATCCGATTACCAATTTTTAGTGCAATAGTGCATTGCATTATTTTGAATGGGCCCTTAAAGCAAACCTTTCCTGAGAGAAGCATGGGGACTCTTTGCTGATCTCCTAAAACATGCTAACTGTATGGCTAGTATACCAAGTCACAGACCTGGAGGTATGCAGATCATGAAGTGATAAGCCCTTATTTGCATACTAGCCCAGAATTAGTGACTCAAAGAACTGAGTCAACATGACAGCCATTTGCAGAATGATCAGTGGCAGCCTCCACGTTTCTCTCTTGAATTTCTATCTTATAAACGGCAAGCTTTTGGGACACACAGTTCCATTCTTCCAGCAACAATTACAGATGTAAGTACGGGTATAATCATACAGTTTGTGTCCCATGAAACATGCGACACAAAACAATATCTTTATTCCCCAAAAATCATTCATACACATCCACTACTTAATGGCTCTATAAACCATTTTTCATTAAATTGTTTCTTACTGAAGGATTTTTGACTCCTTGTAATGTACTTCATAAGCTTCTGAACCTCTCCTCTCCCTCTTAGTTTTCCTTTGTTTGAAACTAGCAGTGTGAGTTAAATATGCACAGCTATATGCACACAACAAATCCCATCAACAATCCCAAGTTCATCTCAGGAGCGAAAAAGAGGGTAGCTATGCTCCTACTTACAGTGGGACCACGGAGAATGAATGTAGCCACCTTCTAACATGAAGCCAGATCACAGCAGCGCAAAAGAAATAAAAGGAATTTGGAGGAGGCTGAAAGCAATAAAAAGGTACATTTTGATGTTAGCAATACATAATTGAATATGTATATTTTTTTAAACCAGAGTTAAGTGTTGACTACATACAAATGTTCTTGTGTATAATGAAGAGCTTGGTCTGTAGCTGGCACAGCAAGTCTCTCGGTCCAAGAAAGAAATGAGGTGAATAAGGATTTCAAGCCGTTTGTAACACTAAAATATACTGTAACAATTTTTAGAAACATGTAATTATTTTTGCCATAAGGTCATCTCCCACCATTCACTGGAAACAGCAAACTATAGCCGTTCACAAACCCAAAGGCTGAACATTTGCTAGTAGATACTTGGAAACATTTTGTAAAGTCTGGTGCCTGTCACAATACAAAGGACCCATGGTTTTAGGCATGATGTGATTGGATTGCCCATATAACTTGATTAAGAAGTACATATGCAGTACCCCAAATAGTCCAATTTGTGCTATTTTTTTCTAAAGCTGGGATTGTCTTATGTAAATTTAGAAGGCAACCTTCAGTGTTATTGATAGGGACAGAAAAGTCTCCACCATATAACATGCATTGCATTCTACTGAAACACGCATTTTCACAACACAATAAATAACTTACTTTAAACAAACCATATCTGATATTGTAATGATGGGTGGATACTGGTATTAAGTTACCCCATGGCTTCTCATCCCGAGAAGTACAAAGGCTGCCACTGCAGAAAATACTAGCTTCCTGATGCAATGTCTTTAATGCATTCTAAAGCAATAACCTGGAACACATATGCAAATTAGGATGTTGGACGTCACCTTGGCATTGTAATCTACATATTTGTTCCAGTTCAAAGTCTCACAGATTAAACTATTTAGAGCCAGGCAACTAGCATTTCTGAAGCCTGTTTCTTTTTGCATACATTTGCTTTAAGTGCCCAAACAAGCAGCCTGCAGCGGAGCACCTGGCACTGTCACACTCATTATGGAATTCCACCCTGGAGTTCCAATTCTCAACCAGCATACTTTGCATTGTAAATAAAGTTAGCGATGGACCTTGGCCCAGTCTCAGGGCATTAAATGTAAATATTCATAACTTTAAAACAAACCCACACTTGCCTCTCTAGCAGCTTGTATTATGAAGTAATTTATTCTCAAAGATCTTTAATGATTACAAGAAAGTGGGGTTTCAGTTGGTTTGGAACATGTGATATTTATTTACAGAAGAGATTAAAGAAGAAGTAAACCCTGATTAGTTTACTTCCTCCTTCATTCCCTGCAAAGGTAAAGCATAATGGACTACTATGCATCGCATAGTAGTCCATTATGTGTCACTTACCTGACACAGGAGCCAGCGATGTCACCGCTGTCCCCTTTAGTCTGGCGCAGCCATCTTCTCGGTGGGCCTTCGCTGCTCCGCCGCTGTCATTCGGCGAAGCCGCAATGACGTCACTCCCGCGCATGGGAGCCGCCACGCGCAGCATATTCGCCGTTGACGGTGCCGCGTTCAGTGCGCCTGCGCGCCGCTGTTTATGGCGCATGCGCCGTAGACAGAGGTGCCTGTCTTTCGGCAAATATCTCCTAAACTGTCTAGGTTTAGGAGATATTTCTTGGACCTACAGGTAAGCCTTAATCTATGCTTATCTGTAGGTCAAAGTGTGTTGTAAGGGTTTACAACCACTTCAAGCGTATGAGAGTTGCTCTAGAAAAGAAATCTAAGATTTCAGTGCTTTTACATTTAAAAATTAATTGCTTCACAATGTCTATAAATAAAGAGGTGGATTGGGGTTTCTTTAAAGTCTTTTTACTGCTTGTTCAGAATATGTAAATATGTTAGTGTGTATGATCTGGGCACAATTCAAGAAGTTTGTGTCAAACACTATCAACCCAAAACTCAATATCAGTTTACAAAGGATGACACTGTAATGCTGCAGTCTTTATTGTAAATGATTTATAAGCCAAAAAGGTCACACTAATGCTGCGTACAGACAATCTAGATCCTAGATTTCCGACGGATGTTGGCTCAAACTTGTCTTGCATACACACGGTCGCACAAATGTTGTCGGAAATGTCGAACGCCAAGAACGCGGTGGCATACAACATGTACGATGAGCCGAGAAAACTGAAGTTCAATAGCCAGTGACACTTCTTCTCGATTCCGAGAATGCATGGAATTTTGTGCGTCGGAATTGCGTACACATGATCGGAATTTACAACCACGGATTTTGTAATCGGAAAATTTGAGAACCAGCTCTCAAATTCCGACAAAAAATGTCCGATGGAGCCTACACATGGTTGAAATGTCCAACAAGCTCACATCAAACATTTGTTGTTGGAAATTACGACCACTGTTTTCTTCAATTGCCATTGATCGGAGTAAGACAGACTTGTAAATGGATGAATGAGCCATAAGCTCAACACATAATATGGTAATGATTAATAGTGTAACTAGCCAATGGATCCAGCCATTTCGCTGACATAACAAAAACCCAAGATTTCACCTCACTGTGAACTAGAGAATTATTTTATTCCTGGGAGAACATCAAGCACTGGACAATATGTCTACCTCAAGGCCAGAGAAAGGGGCCACTGAAAAAAAAGTCACTTATGCCCGGTTACTGCACATATTGATAGACAATAGCCCACGGTTCTATAGACCCTGTGGATACAGCAGCATTAAACAGCCAAATTCAATTGATCCAATTTCCAACTTTTTTTCTTGGAACTTTTAGTAATGACTGAATGAATGGCATATAGTACACTGGATCAGATTTAATCGCAGTTAAGCTGGTCATATAGGTCAGTTGTTTCCTTCAGCCAGAGGTTTGAATAAAAAAATAAATTGACCCAATTCCCCCAGCCACACATTCAATGTGGATGTGGGAATCCTCTCTACTGTGCCATTGTATTCTGAACATAAAAATTTCCTCGCTGTAAGAATACACTGATCAGCGCTGCAGGCGCTGATCAAATGGACATTTTCCAGCAGGACCGTTCATGAGGAGTTGATGAATGGATCGACTTCTCATGAACAGACATGACCATGGACAGATCAAAATTCATCCGGTTGCTACTGACCCAGATGAATTTTAATCCATGTATGACCAGCTTTAGTTCCTAGCCAAAAAGTCTTGGACTTGTATGAAAATCACAAGAATGTAAACCTTAACTAATCTTTGAATGAAAAAATAAAACAAAAAACAGAACTAGATTTCTGCAATGCAATGATCAACAGATCGGATTCAAATGCTTCTGGCCAAAGTTATAACAACTGCATTGATTGGACGGTGCAGAAATCAGACTGGAAAGACATAATGGGCTCATGTCTCCATAACATTTTCTATTCTGCTGGCAGAGAAGACAAAGTCACAAGAACCCCCCCAAAGTACGTCAGGATTGTAGTTATTTGGACTGTCTACATCACTGAACGTTGTCACAAAATGAGGCACTATAGACTGAAGATTCATTGCAAAGAAAAAAAATAAATGCATTAACATGTTCCCTAGTGAAGGAATTTGACCCTGGCTCCCCTACCTACCCTATTGCTCCTTTAGGCCAGGTTCACATATGTGTGGCCTCCATTCCCAACATGGGGTCCGGTGCGTTTGTTTAGTTCTGTTTGTTTTAGATGCAATTTAGGTCTGAATTTTTGCCTGAATCGGAATCCAAGACACACAGGACCCTTTTGCAATTCACACAAGACCTGTATGAACCGACTTCTTTGAGAGACGGTCCCACTAGCCTGTAACGCGAATTGGGTGCAGTAAAAAAACGCATCCAATTCGCTCATACGTGTACCTGGCCTGAATGTTATCAATGACGAATAAGGTTATAGTGCCACGCCAAATTTGCAAATAACTTCATCTATTTATAAATCTGAAAATGCTGATCACACTTAAGATTGTCTTTGCTTATACTGGTTTTTCAGCATATGCTCAGCCTCAACACTCCAGCCATAGAGAAAACATTTTTTTTACATATATATATTTTCCTCCCAGGTAAGGTGCTTGCAAGTACATGTGAAAGGTTATGCGCTCTCTACTATAGGAAGGCTGCAGCAGAAGTGTTGTATAGAAGAACTGGACTCCAAGTACTGTAAAGACACGGTCAGTTGACTGCCACTTTCATATACAAAAGAGTCACATTCTTGATCCTAAGAAGAGATCCAATGCTGTGAAGCTTATCCAGCTAATCTCTTTACTATGTCATTTCAAGCTGTTGCCTTCATTCCTATCCCAATACATCCCTACATCATTCAGATAAAAGTGAATCAGTCTATACAATGAGGCTGCCAAAGTGAGAACGCTTTACGCAATGTCTGCCCCATTACTTTCCAGTCAATATGTCATTGTTGGCAGACGTCTTATTTAAGGTGATGTGTACTGCAAGCAAATGCAGAGCAAAACTGGAATTCAAATGTACTTACTTGAGGAGGCCCTATGTGAAAAAATTACTAAAGAAAAAAGGTACATGGCGATAGGACTGCTCTATGTATAGGACACAGATGCGCACAGATGCATATAATGGAACAAAGTAAAATGATTGTATGGTGTGTGGCAACATTCCACAATAGACTGTAAACAGGTCAATAATGACAAATGCTGGCATATATTATGTTAAATATAGGATACGTAAGGCAAAGTACATTAACTGCAATACTGAAAGGCGCCCAGGAGGAAAAATGTTATTTACATCTTAAATACATATGTAATGTAAAAAGCTAAAAATAAAAATAAGATAATGGTTTGCAGAGAAGAACATGCAGGAGCTTGTTTATATTTTAACCTTATCAGCACAGGAAGTCATTTTAAATTTCCAGCACAAACGGCTGTGGGGCTACTTAGCACAGAGGGATTCACTCCACATGGTATCTTAGGTCTTGTTCACATGGGATTCAGCTTGTATAGGAGCATGGATTACAGAAGATTTTGCAAAGCACTTGTAGAGCTTTTGGCAAGCTTTGTTGAAGCCTTTAAATAATACTATTCAGATCCCGTTTCAGAATGTTACCCCACTTGTACCAGCCTGTATATATGCCATCATTGCACTTGGACACTTTTCCATTTTCTGGGCTGTAATAGTTTGACTGACAAGAACTTGGTCATGCAACAATGTACCCAAATGTATAGAATTTTTTTGAGACAGGGTTTCTTTTAGGGATATCAAATACCCCTGTTTTTAGTCATAAAAAAAACAAAAAACATTGGTAAAAAAACAAAACAGTTTGTAAATTAATTTTACAGAAATAACAAATAAAGATAACAGACAGTATGAACACCATAAAAAAAAAAAAAGAACAAAAACAAAACAAAACACCTTTTTGGAAAGTTTTGCAAATGAAGAAACATGCTGATATTTTGATAGTTCAAATATGGAACATGCTTATTGGGTACTAGATACAATGCATCATTAAATAAGAGGCCCAGTCTGTATAAAAAATAAATAAAAATCCTGTAGCTGAAGACCTTTAATAAAAGGACACTCACCTGTACAGGGATCCAGCTCCCTCTTTACCCGGGCTAGTTCGTCACTAGCCTTCAGGTTCCCAGCACTAGCAACCTAACTGTGGGGAGCCGGATATGCGCCTTTTAGCTTCACAGCCATCTGTCCACTGCACATGCACAAGACGTGTTGTGCTTTATGATCAGTCCCACAGTCTTCTGGGACCTGTCACATGTCCCAGAAGACTTGGGGGGGGGGTTGGCCGCTGGATCACTTGGCCGCCGGATGCCCGTTTCCTACTGCTCATGCGCAAGTTGCTTTGTGAACGGGACGCACTGTGTTAGGGAACACACAGTTCCCAGAACACAGCGCACCCCATTACCCAGAAGACAACTCGACGAGGCGATAAGACGAAAATCACAGAGGAGCAGGAAGAAGGCAGATTAGGAAGACTGCCTAGCAACAGGGATTTCTAACAAGGTAAAAAAAAAATATTTTTTCAAATAGTTTTTTGTTACTTTTTTTAAGAATATTAATGATTTTTTTTTTTAGGGTGGCCCTCTACTTTAAATTGTTTTTTTCCCTTGAAAATCTGCAACAAAATTGAGAATATATATATATATATATATATATATATATATATATATATATATATATATATATATATATATATATATATATATAATATAAAACACAATTTAAAGTGGAGGGCCACCCAAACAAAAAAAAAAAAAAAAAACCACAATATTCTTTTAAAAAAATAAAATAAAAAAAAAAACAAACATTTTTTTTTTTACCTTGTCAGAAATCACATCTATATATTATACACACACACATACATACATACACACGTTTGGGGGTTCCAAGTAATTTTCTAGCAAAAAGAATGCTGATTTTTTTTTATATAGAGAATTGGCTTGGACTGGAAGCGGTTAAACAAGCTAGGAGATCTAAGAAAGATTCAACACTACGTAGAGATTGTTGAAAGCCTGCTAGCAGCGTTCTTAGTGGCAATCAGCACGCCAATAAGAACTGTGAACAATCCAAACAGGCTCAAGAGTTCTTTAAAGGCTTCAAGAAAGTTGCGCTAAACCTGGCAAAAACTCTGCAGTCATACAAGCTGATGCCAGTGTGAACAAGGCCCAACTGGTTAACAATTCTATACCTCACGTTTATCAGCAATGTCTATAAATGGGAAAAACTGCATAATATCTGTGTACAGGCGATCCCCTAGTTACAAATATCCAACTTGCAAATGACTCCTACTTACATAGGGAGACAAGAAGTGAGAGAAAATCTACCCCTAGGAAGAGAAATTCACTCCTGTAAGGTGTCTCCACTGATGCTTTATCACCAATCCTTGTTTCAACGAGCCAAACTTTTCTAAATCAAATTTTCATTGGGACAGAATGCAGGGTGAAATCTTCTGAACAGGGGCACAGACAGCAAAACAAATGTTACCGGGGTGTTAACCCTTCCCTAGGTTATAGAAAAAGCTTAAAAATAGTTTTTTTTGGCTGGAGCTACACTTAAAAAATGTACCTGTTCCGAATTACAAACAAATTCAATTTAACAAACCTACAGACCCCATCTTGTTTGTAACAAGGGTCTGTAGATTATATCAAAATAACTTAGAATACAATTTACAGATCACTGGTGTAAAAGATTCACTGTACACACAAGTCTGTATAAGTTTGAAACAAGAGCATAGGTCACAGCCTGGTCTCCCCACATTTTAGAATTCTAGTGTAATGCCGCCAACAATGAGCACCCATCTTATACATGCTCAGGATAGAAAGACAATGCTATGTAGAACTGTAGAGACACTCACAGCCCAGCAGTATGCTGCAGGTCTGAAATGGAGTATACTGTACATTAAATGTATTAACATCTGTTAACAGATTTCACATAAAAAAAAAAAAGTCATGTCACGCAGGTGCACATAAGTATCTTTTGCTGAAACACAAAAATGTACAAAACTGATGATACTAAAAATTATAGTACTTTTAAACTTGTGAAAATATAAAACAATTTTTTAAGAGATATTCGTCTAAATACAACTGACAGCAATTTCCTGTATGAACTGTCTTGCTTGGCAAAGGTTTCATAATTCTTACCAGCCAGTCCGTGACCCATCTCATGTCATCTCTCTACCTACAGACCACTCATTGGAAAGATGGACAACATCACAATACACAGATTCACTGTCCGGTCAGTTGGCCAATAACAAAAAGGTGCGGTCCAGCTAAAAAGAATTTCAAACCCCTGGACCGGTAAAACATTTCAAGCATATAGTATTATACTTCAACTATGCATCTAAGGGTTGTTGCTGTTATGCAAATGATTAAACAGCAGGTAAAAAGACTGCATATATAAGCACGTTGTTACTTTTTTTTGGAAGAATTGCCAACTTCAGACAACTTTGCCTACTTATCGCAGATCAATTTTGCCAATTAGACATATGCTTCCTCAGAGGATTTCAAGCATGAGCCCTGTTTTTCTTCTACGGTAGTAAAATATGTGACAGTCCATTCACTGACAGAAGTTCAGTGAGAAGCTGATGGCTGGGAAGATTCAACAGCTATTACATAGAATAAAAGGCAACAAAATTTCTCTCTGTATAAAACTGGAAAAAAAAATCAGTCTTCAGAAAACACAGTCTACCAAATCATATACCCCTGTAGACCTTTGCAGTATTAGTGCTAATATGCATATTCAATTTTAAAAGAGATTATATATACATTTTAGATGCATGTATAAAAAAGCATTTGAGGAGTTGTTCTTTGGCATTAACCAGATAACTTATCTTTTTGAAAAAATGTTTGCTACCCAAGCTTATTTATTTTGAAGTTAGTTTACCAAGAAGCCAGGAGATAATGCAGTGTGTCTGCGTCTAGATTATAAAGGGTTAAGATTACAGGCGGCAAAAATAAATTAGGAGAAATACCATGAAGGGGTGATTGATGACAAACATCTGATGGTCAGTGTCAATAAAGTGCTCCTTTTTGTAGCCTCTCCCGTTTGTGCTAGATACGGACAGAGGACCCTGGGATCAAACAGCAAAATCCCAAATTGTCCCATCCCATGGATGACGTAGAGTCCATTAAGCAGTCACACTTTAGGATCTTTTGGGGGGAGGTCAGTAGCAGCCTTCCTTCCAGCTGTCATCTTTCATTAAGCCATAATTCTTGGGAGCTGGCAATGATCTACAGGAAATGTAATGAAGATGAAGACATCAAATTAGAAGTTAGTTTAATAGTCCTAATGTACTCACATCTAACAATGCAATGTCTATTGTATGAACCACCAGCACATGGGAAATGAGGCATGCTCATGTACTTCCTCTCCATAAGTCAGAAATTGCATATGTGCTTCAATAACAAATGACTATCAAGTTTGGAATTGTCCTCTGTGCATTGATGAGAGAATACAATTACTTCAAAATCAAAGCATTGCTGTTAACACTAAAGTCTGTTTTTGTTACAAAGTCAAAAAAATTAATGAACAGTAAGCCTGCAGAAATATGAAAGTTACATAGAACAGACTATGACTACATTTGTGCGGGTGATGGCAGCAATAGAGATCTGCCAATTCCTGCTGCTGGTTTTGCCACCTGTGAGTGACTAGCAGGTAATCCCTATGTGAACAGCCATGGGATAGTTGCGGCTATTGTTGACCTGTCTTTAAAGTGTACAAGCTCCGAGACCGCAGCTAGCTGCTCACAGGTGACAAAAACAGCAGCAGGAATCAGTAGATTCCCAGCGCTGCCAAGTCGCACCAAGCCAAGTCGCCATGCAAATGTAGCCTAAGGTAAGACGCATACCAATTCAAATATGCACTCGAATAAAATGAAATATTTACATAATTAAATCTAAAATGATCATGTACCATAATCCCAGTGTAAATAATTAGCACACAGTGTCCTTCAAGCCTCTAGCCAACTACAATGTACACGTCAGTATTCTCAGGTTGTGTCTTACCACTCATATTAGAGGTAGTGAGCCAGTCAATAGTAAATGGCTTCAAACATGCTTGGGACAAAAACAGATCTATACTCAGACAAAAAGGAAAAAAAAAAAAAAAAAAAGGATATCTATACACACACACACACACACACACACACACACACACACACACACACACACACACACACACACACTACTTCCAAGAATCTCTGGAACCTTTCCCCTGTCTAAAAAGGAAGAGAAAAAAAAAACAATAAAACGCTATATATAAACCTTAAATGTGACAAGTAATGATGCACATACAATTTTCATTCAACATCTAGTCAGTCTGGACTGATTTCAAATTCACCCACAAATATAGAAATATAGGGGCCTCGAAATGCATATTTTACTGGCAGAGTTTTTTAGGCAACTATAGGAAGCCCTCTACATTCTTCCTTATAGCAGAACTGTAGGCAAATATTGAAATGCATAGGTGGATTGTTTTACCTGTTAAAAAGATTTGAAATTCTGCTCTGCCAGTCTTGCAATTTATCTGGCACATGGCACAGCTGGGAGGTAGCATATGTTTCCCGTTTCAGCTATGAAGCATCCTTTGCCACTGCCCTGCCAGCTCACTAGATACTAAATCAGCAATAGCCCCTCTGTCCAATGAGCATGGAGTGACACAGGAAGCTGTAAAGCTAAATTAGGAAAAAGTAGCCTGATCTTAGCTGTGCAGCGTGGCACGTGGCAGAATTTCAAGACATACATACTTTCATATCCTTCGGCATGCAAGACTAACTACACATGTATTTGTGGGTTTAAAAAAACTGGATTTTTAAAAACAGCTTACCTGTAAAATCCTTTTCTTGGAGTACATCATAGGACACAGTGTCAAGTAATTACTGGGTGGGTTATAGGCCTACCTTCAGGTGTTGACATGGTTATAATCAATAAAGGAAGATGACTCCCCTATATAACCCCTCCTCCTTCCAGGAGCACTTTTTGTAGCCAAGCAATATAAGTAATATACTCTCAACACATAAAAACAGAGGGGCGGGAGCTCTGTGTCCTATGATGTACTCCAAGAAAAGGATTTTTACAGGTAAGCCATTTTAAAAATCCTATTTTCTTTATCGTACATCATAGGACACAGAGTCTCAAGCAATTACTTGGTGGGATGTCCCATAGCAATGAGGGAGACACAACCCGTAGGGTAACCCCCAGACCTGAGGACTTATACTGCTGCCTGCAGCACACTCCGCCCGAAGGCGATATCCTCATTCCATCTTGCATGCACTTGATAACATTTTGCAAATGTATGTACTGAAGGCCAAGTCGCGGCCTTGCAGATTTGAGACCTGGAGGCCTGGTGACGCACTGCCCAAGAAGCACCAACCACTCTGGTAGAGTGCGCCTTAATTTGAAAAGGGGGAATCTTTCCCTTTAAATCATAAGTTTGAATTATAACTTGCCAAGTGCACTTAGCGACAGTGGATTTTGACGCTGCCTGTCCCTTCTTAGGACCCTCTGGCAGAAGAAATAAGACATCGGTCTTACGAATCTGAGCAGTTTTCTTAAATACATTTTCACTGCTCTCACTACATCAAGACAATGTAGTGACCTTTCTTCCCTGGAACAAGGTCTTGGGGAAAAAACCCTGGCAGGACAATATCTTCATTCAGATGAAAGCCTGAAACCACTTTTGGCAAAAAACCTGGACGAGGACGTAACACCACTCTGTCCTCATGACTAATCAAATATGACTCTTTACAAGAAAGAGCAGCCAATTCTGAAATCCTCCTTGCTGAGGATATAGCAAACGAAAATATCAGCTTCCTAGTCAGAAGGACTAAGGGAACATGCTGCAACGATTCGAATGGTTGTTTCTGTAACACTGACAAAAACGAAATTTAAGTCCCAAGGGCTTAAGAGTGATTTAACTGGCGGATTAATCTGCAGCACTCCTTGCATGAAACCCTGGACTAAAGAATGCATAGCAAGCAGTCTTTGAAATAAAAATTGACAAGGCTGAGACTCAGCCCTTAATAGTACTGAGGGCCAACTTCATCTCTACGCTTAATTGTAGAAAGGTAAGAATTCTGCCTATGATATATCTCAGAGGGTACCAACCCTTGGACTCACACCAGGAAACATAAGCTTTCCAGGCTCTCTCTATAATACATAGCTCTAGAAGCTGGCTTCCTAGCATCAAAGTAGAGATAACTGACCTGGAAAGCCCACGTTTATTCAGAATGTGGGTCTCAATAGCCAAGCCCTTAAATTTAGCATTCGTAAAGTAGGATGGAATATCGGCCCCTGAGATAGCAGGTCTGGCCTTAGTGGGAAGAGCCCTGGACCCTCCACTGCCATCCTTACGATCTCTGCGTACCATGACCTTCTGGGTCATGCTGGTGCTACCAGTATTACCGATTTTCTTTCCAGCTTGATCCTGCAAAGAACTTGAGGTAGCAACTGAATCGGGGAAACGTGCAAAAAACTGATCCCACGGGGTCACCAATGCATCTGTTCCGCATGCGAGTGGGTCCCCTGTCCTGGATGCAAAGTTGACTAGCTTAGTGTTGAATCTGGATGCTAGAAGGTCTACGTCCGGAGTCCCCCATGTTCGGCAAACAGCCTGAAACACCTTGGGGTGAAGAGACCATTCTCCTGGGAATAACTGCCGGCGACTTAGATAGTCCACCTGCCAATTCTCTACTCCCGGAATGAAAACTGTCGATAGGCATGGGACATTCTCTTCTGTCCAAGTTAGAATCTGGTTCACCTCTCTCTGAGCTGAGAGACTCTTGGTGACCCCTTGTGATTGATATATGCTACAGCTGTGGCATTGTCAGACTGGATCCTGGCAGGACAATTCTTTAACCTGAGGTCCAGGTTTCTAGAGCCAGATACACTGCCGGAATCTCTAGGATGCCGATAGGCAAGGCTCCTACTCCCCAGCCTGAAAGGCTGGCATCTGTCGTTACTACCTTCCAGATAATTGATCTGAAGGACTTTCCCTTCAGCAGGTTCCAAGATAGTAACCACCACCTGAGGCTTTGGGACACTCATGGGGACAGCCACATTGGTAAGTCCAAAGCTTGAATCGTTTTGTTCCAAGCAGACAGAATACTGCTTTCAGTTTCGAATGGAATTGAGCATAGGGAACTGCTGCGAATGAAGCTACCATCTTCCCTAACAACCCCATGCAAAGGCAAATTGAAGGATTTCTCTTCGTCCTGATCATCCTCACCAGCTCCTGTATGGAGCTGATCCTTGCGGGAGGCAAGAACACCCCTTTTCTGGGCTGTGTCTATGATCAGGCCCAGATACTCCAGCCTTCTTAGTGGCTTTAAGGAGGATTTCTTTAGGTTGAGACTCCAACCCAAACCTTCCAGGTAACTGCTTGTGATGGCTACACCTTGCTTCAAGCAAGCCACTGACGGGTCTATTAACAATAGATCGTCTAAGTAAGCCAAGACAGTTATGCCCTGTGCCCTTAACCTGACTAGAGGTGGGGCTAATACTTTAGTGAATACCAGAGGTGCTGTAGCAAGCTCGAAGGGCAAGGCTATTAACTGGAAATGCTTCTGTTCTACTTTGAACCGCAGAAACCTCTGGTGAGGAGGAAATATATGGACAAGCAGCTATGCATCTCTGATGTTGATGGACGCCAGAAGTTTTTCTCCTTGAAGGATGGAAACGACTGACTTGATTGACTCCATGCAAATGGAGCGGATTTTCAGGAACCAATTTAGATTACGTAGATCTAGACTTGGTCTGATATCCCCATTTGGCTTTGGTACCGTAGTTAGGTTGGAGTAAAACCTCAAACCTTGTTCTTGTTTGGGAATCTGTCTGATCACCCCTTGAGCCAATAATCGGTCTAATGCTTGCAACAGGGATTGCCTTTTCACTGGATCCTTGGGAACGTTTCATCTCAGAAAACGAGATGGTGGAAACTCTCAAAGCTCTAGCTTGTATCCTAGAGACACTGTGGAGAGAGTCCATTTGTCCTGAATCTCCCTTTGCCAGACTTCTGAGTACATCAGAAGTCTTCCCCCTACCTTGGTGAGGGGAGATGCCTCTTCATAAGGAGGTCTTGTATTCTGCTTTGCAGACTTGTAGCCCCAGGTCTTCCTTTATGCCTGGTCTGATGGCAGAGGCCGAACAGTTTAACCAGTTGCTGACCGCCGCACGACGATGTAGGTTGACAGAATGGCACGGGCAGGCATATGGGCGTACCTGTACGTCCCTGCCTTCCCGCGGGTGGGGGGCCCGATCGGGCCCCCCCCCGGTGCCAGCGGCGGTCGGAATCCGTTCAGGAGCGATCCGGGATGAGGGGGCGGCCATTCATTCATGGCCACCCCCTCGCGATCGCTCCTGACGAATGGAAGTGCAGCATGACATCACTTCCTCTCCTGTAATGTAAACACAGGCAGAGGAAGTGATGTAATCTCTCCTCAGTGTCGGTATTTTTCATCCCGGCACCGAGGAGAGAGGATCGGTGAGTTGCACCAACACTACACTACACAGTAGAACATGCCAGGCACACTCTCACCCCCTCTTCACCCCCCCAATCACCCCTGCACCCCCAGTCACAGTGACACCAATTGCATTTTTTTTTTATTGCATTGGTGTCATTTGTGACTGTAATAACTGTTAGGGCAGTTAGGGTTAGCCCCCTTTAGTTCTAGGGTACCCCCTAACCCCCCCAATAAAGGTTTAACCCCGTGATCACCCCCCGTCACCAGTGTCACTAAGGCTGGGTTCACATTGCAGCGGTTTATGAGAACGGATGTGATTCGCACCGCACTGCAGTGCAAATCACATCCGATCTCTGTGCGATGCGAGTTCAGCCATACAGATAGTATGGCTGAATTCGCATCGCACCCGCCGCAAACTCGCGCGGGACCCTTTTTTTGGTCCGCAGCAGAATCGGATCGCATGGGTGTTCACACCATGCGATCCGATTCCTGTCCGAGTTTGCAGATCGCACTGCGATATGCGAACTGATCTGGGGGTGTCAATAACATTTCACCAGCAGTTCGCATAGGGCAGTGTGATGCGGGAACCTGCCGCGGATTTGTGGCGTTCCCGCATCGCTCCAGTGTGAACCCAGCCTAATAAGCGATCGTTTTTCTGATCGCTGCATTAGTGTCACAGGTGACGCTAGTTAGGCAGGTATTTAGGTTCGCCGCAGCTTTTTATAGCGCCAGGGACCCCCATATACTACCGCATAAAGCCCCCTGATTGCCCCCTAGTTAACCCTTTCACCAGTGATCACCATATAACTGTTACAGGTGACGCTGGTTGGTTAGTTATTTTTTTTATAGTTTCAGGGCACCCGCCATTTATTACCTAATAAAGGTTTAACCCCCTGATCACCCGGCGGGTGATATAAGTTTGAGGGTCAGATAGGGTCTGCGTCGCCCCAGGCAGCGTCAGGTTAGTGCCAGTACCGCTAACACCCACGCGCAAAGCATACACCTCCCTTAGTAATATAGTATCTGATCAGATCTATATTAGCGTCGCCAGCAGTTCCCAAAATGCATTGTTAGCCGGATCAGCCCAGATACCTGCTAGCACCTGCGTTTAGCCCCTCCGCCAAGCCCAGCCCAGCCCACCCAAGTGCAGTATCGATCGATCACTGTCACTTCCAAAACACAACACACATAACTGCAGCGTTCGCAGAGTCAGGCCTGATCCCTGCGATCGCTAACAGTTTTTTTTGTAGCGTTTTGATACAGTCGCTGACAGCCTAGGTGCTTTTTTACCTGTGAGTCTCACTAGTGTATCCCTAAATTTAGGGGTGTCTACTTTCCAAAATGGGGTCATGTGCCATCTTGGCATTTTATGGCCTTCAAAACTGCGATAGGTAGTGAGGAGTGAAATCAAAAATTTACACCCTTAGAAATCCTGAAGGCAGTGCTTGGTTTTCGGGGCCCCGTACGCGGCTAGGCTCCCAAAAAATATATATAGCACCTTATAAGTTTACACAGACACATTTTTAATACTCTCTAGGTTCATATATATTTTTGTTGTTGTGATCAACCTGCTCATTTGGCATATGGCTATATAAGTTGGAATTAGTGTTTTATACATGCACTCATGGGTTTGGTATGATATTTATATTCTGTGACACTTCTAGTATATTATAGATAGTAGTGTAAACCACAACTAGCACTAAATTGTACTACTCATCAGTGCGCATGAGGGACGATGCAGCTTTTCGCGGCCAATTTGTCAGGAAATGGCTGGTGTTAGCACTTCATCACCACACCATGGTTAATATGGTGTCCGGATGATTGAAGTGCATCATTTTTATTATTATATTGTAATATAAAATGAAATAGTTCAATTCACCATAATGCAGAATTTGTCACTAGATGCAGCTTATCACTTGCTACCAGCTTGCCACGTTGCCTATCACCAGATTTCCACATGCCACATCGCCTGCCAACAGATGCAGACTGCCACATGCCATCAGATGCAGATTGACACATGCCACAGTCACATGTCACCAGATGCAGATTGCCACAGTTCAGTGCCACCAGATTGCCATGTCACCAGATGCAGATTGCCACAGACACATGCCACCCGATGCAGATTGCCACAGTCACTTGCCACATGCCACCAGATGCAGATTGCCACAGACACATGCCACCCGATGCAGATTGCCACAGTCACTTGCCACATGCCACCAGATGCAGATTGCCACAGTCACTTGCCACATGCCACCAGATGCAGATTGCCACAGTCACTTGCCACATGCCATCAGATGCAGATTGCCACAGTCACTTGCCACATGCCATCAGATGCAGATTGCCACACAGTCACTTGCCACATGCCATCAGATGCAGATTGCCACAGTCACTTGCCACATTCCATCAGATGCAGATTGCCACAGTCACCAGATACAGATTGCCACAGTCACTTGCCACCAGATGCGCATTGCCACAGTCACTTGCCACCAGATACAGATTGCCACAGTCACTTGCCACCAGATGCAGATTGCCACATGTCACATGCCACGTCACCAGCCACATGCCACCAGATGCAGATTGCCACATGTCACCAGCCACATGCCACCAGATGCAGTTTGCCACAGTCACTTGCCACCAGATGCGCATTGCCACCGACACATGCCACCAGATGCAGATTGCCACAGTCACTTGCCACCAGATGCAGATTGCCACAGTCAAAAGCCACCAGATGCAGATTGCCACATGTCACCAAATACAGATTGCCACAGTCAAAAGCCACCAGATGCAGATTGCCACATGTCACCAAATACAGATTGCCACCAGATGCAGATTGCCACATGTCACCAGCCACATGCCACCAGATGCGCATTGCCACAGACACATGCCGCCATATGCAGATTGCCACATGCCGCCATATGCAGATTGCCACATGTCACCAGATACAGATTGCCACATGTCACCAGATACAGATTGCCACATGTCACCAGATACAGATTGCCACATGTCACCAGATACAGATTGCCACGTCACCAGATGCAGATTGCCACATGCCCCCAGATGCAGATTGCCACATGCCCCCAGATGCAGATTGCCACATGCCCCCAGATGCAGATTGCCACATGCCCCCAGATGCAGATTGCCACATGCCCCCAGATGCAGATTGCCACAGACACACGCCCCCAAATGCAGATTGCCACAGACACACGCCCCCAGATGCAGATTGCCACAGACACACGCCCCCAGATGCAGATTGCCACAGACACACGCCCCCAGATGCAGATTGCCACAGACACACGCCCCCAGATGCAGATTGCCACAGACACATGCCCCCAGATGCAGATTTCCACAGACACATGCCACCAGAAGCAGATTGCCACAGACACATGCCACCAGAAGCAGATTGCCACAGTCACTTGCCACATGCCACCAGATTCAGATTGCCACAGACACATGCCACTAGATGCAGCATTTTAAATGCAAATTGTCACTAAGCACAGAGGCAGTGCAGTGGAGTGGAGTGGAGGGTTCCGCGTGAGAGAGAACAGAGGTGATGCGGGGCGGGCTGTGAGAGATTATGTAATCTCTCTGCTCCCCCGCTTCACCTCCAACAGTATACTGGCCGGGCTGTGTGGGCGGAACAGCGGTGATGTGGGCGGAACAGCGGTGATGTGGGCGGAACAGCGGTGATGTGGGCGGAACAGCGGTGATGTGGGCGGGCGGTGGGAGATGTCGTCATCTCTCTGCTCGCCTGCTTCACCCCCAGCAGTGTAGCGGCAGGGCTGTGTGGGCGGAAGTGCGGTGATCGCTCTGCTCACCGCCGCTGTCACTTCCGGAGAATTCTATGATGGGGAGCAAAATATGACACTACACCGCATCTCAGTGCACACTTCGCGGCCCGGCTGCAAACGGGCTACGGCCCGGTAGCGGGCCGCGGCCCGGGGGTTGGATACCCCTGCTTTAAGGACTGACAGATGCCTATAGCTGCAATTGCAGGCTGAGCAACAGTACCTGCTAAGAAAAAAGGGATTTTAACAGACCTTCCAACTTCTTCTCTGTTGGATCTTTAAGCATAAGTGCATTGTCCACTGGGTAAAAAAAAAATGCTTTTTTTTCACATTGGAAAATCGCAGCGTCAACTGCTGGAACTTTCCATCTTTTAGTGAATCTTTCTTCCATAGGATAGAGCTTTGCGAGTCTCTTTGAAAGGGAAAAAATGCTTATCCAGATGATCCCATTCGGTATAAATAAGCTTTTTTAGTAATGCGTGGACGGGAAATGCATGCAAAGGCTGTAAAGAACCCAAGGAAGAGACCAGCCCTTCGGCTAACTCTGTTAGGGGTAGCATGCAAGTAGAGCGAACCATCTTTGCAAGCCTCTGTACTTCAGATTGTGAAGTAGGGATCCTTGGGAACTTCAAGTATTGTTTCCTCCGCAGAGAAATAATCCCATGTCTTTCCTCCCGATCATCTGAGGGCAATACCCCGTCCTGTCCCCATAATTCTCTTGGACCCGCCACTGACTGTAAAGAGTCTAAGGTGGGGGAGGGGAATCTAGGACGCGATTAAAGCTGCTAACCATCCTTCTAAGCCTTGCAAGGCAGAGGAAAATGCATCTTCAGTCACCTCTACAGGGGCTGAAGTGTGTGAAGCAGTTGCACCACCGCTAGCTTCCAATGGCTCACCCTGGCTTGCCATGTCTTATCTCTCCGCAGAGGAAGACAGTATGGAGGCATAACTGGGATTCCCAGCGCCTGGGGGGGTGACACCTTAGGTACCTTTACGGTAGGTCTGGAAGACATAGTGCAAAGCATAAGCAGAGGTACACACAAAATAACAGTTCTTTTGCTACTAACAATAGTTTTTCCTGTCTGGAAATGCCTGTTTACACCCTTACGTGCCCAGCGCTCTGGTGTCTCTTAGTGTGACCGACTGCCTCTCTTCAGTTAAAAGGTCTTTCTGAAATGAGAGTGTCTGTGATATAAAGCCTCAGGTGGAACCTGATTGGTATCCTCAGTGCCTCCCCTCAGCTATGTGGCGAGTGCTGTGTGTGGACGTTACATCCATACACAGCGCCACGTGACCTTTGCTGACATGCCCTTCTGCATTCTCAGGCCCTGCTAGGCAGCCGAATGGCCAACAAAAAGTAAGGTGAACGTACTATACACCTCTACAAGGGGGGAGGGGAAGAGGAGGGGGGGGAAAGAGGAGGGGGGGTTCTGTCAGCAGATTTATAGTTTTTTTTAAAACCACAGAAGCATAGGACGTTTCCCAATGTTACTAGGTGGAAGTGCTGGGTTGTAATTAAACCATGCAGCTAAAGCAGCTGCGTCAACCAGACACCGCCCATATAGAAGTTTATACACATCTCTGTATTAACAACTGCTGTACTTTTTACCAACTCCCACAAGATTTTTTAAGTAAGAACCCCCTCTGCCGCTGGGACCACACATGTTCTGAGACAGAGCTGCACTAAGACACATCATAGGTAGTGTAAGTTACTCCTTATAGAGACATATAAGGTATATTGAAGGAAAAAGCAAAGCTTCTTCCCTTACCTTGTACTCGCTGCAGGATACTGCTGATTTAACAGACAGATCCAACTTTCACCCATCACGGTTGGCTGCGTTTAAAACACACTCAAAGACTGGGGCCCTTTTAAAAGGGGTTCCGCTCCTTTGGGCCTTGTATAGCGCCCCTCAGGACAACTTTAGGAAATGTAGCAAGACCAAAAAGAGTCCTGGTTCCTAGGGTCCAGCTCTCAAAGAGAAGCATTACAGGCAAAACCTTGTTCTTGTATCGAGGTCCAGGTACCATCCCTATGGCGACGAGGATGGATCTGATTGTGAAGGTTTCTTTAAATCAAGCATAGATCCCTCCTGGAGCTCCGCAGAGCACATCTTCACTCGTGACCAACACCTTAGACACTGGCGAAAAAACTGAGTGCTCCTGGAAGGAGGAGGAGTTATATAGGGGAGTCCTGTATTGGTTATACCAGTGTCAACACCTGAAGGTAGGCCTATAACCCACCAAGTAATTACTTGAGACTATGTGTCCTATGATGTACGATAAAGAAAAAAATAAATATCCAGGGAAAAATAGTTAACATTTAGGTTTTGTTGGCTGAGATTTTTCCCAATTCACAATTTGCATTACACTGCAATATAAATGAAGACTAGGTACAACCATTGTAAATATAATATATATTTGAATGACTGACATGGCGGGAAGGCAGAAGCCCTACATGGCTACGTTTGTATTTAAATTGTGACAGAGAGATCGGGGAGATGCTGCAGGAGTGGAAGCATGTTACATGTTTCACCCTACAAAACAGGTGGGAACATGTAACATGTTCCCAAAGGTGAACTTATCCTTGAGGTCCTCTAAGTTGCGAGGTGGCGCCTCCTTTGATTGGACTTGTTTATCCAGTATAATCTCAGATGCTTGATTGGATTAATCTGGAAAATTTAGATTGCTCCGTGGTCCAATTCTGATGCTCAATTGCCCATTGTAGGCACTTTTGGCACCCTGACCAGTCAGCCACTATGCAACCCCATACATAAACTGAGATACAGCGTGTGGTCTGACACCTATCAGATCCAGCATTAACTTTCAGCAATATGAGCTACATTAGCTCTGCAAATGGATCAGACTACACGGACTAGCCTTCACTCCTCACGTGCATCAATAAGCCTTGGCTGCCCATGACCCTGTCACTGGTTCACCAGTTTTCCTCCCTCGGACCACTTTTGGTAGGACCTGACCACTGCAGACTGGGAACATTTAGCAAGAGCTGCAGTTTTGGAGTTGCTTTACAATATGGCCCTTGTCATAGTCACTCAAATCCTTACAATTGCCCTTTTTTTTTTTTTTCCCAAAACATGTTCACTTACTATAATTACTTAATATACAGTACCCTAACCACTTTCAAATGCCATTGTAATAAGATAATCAATGATATTCACTTTATCTGTTAGTGGTCATAATATTATGGCTGATTGGTGTATTTATGAACACATTTTGTTTCATAATATAAGTTTTATTTAAATAAAAAAGGATTATTAATAGAAAATACAGAGCAATTAATGTATTGCTTTACTGAGTAAACCTCATAATATGAACAAAAACTTCAGTTACCTGCGGACAGGCTGTGCAAGTTTGCTGCGAGGCACTGGTATGCTTCCTCCTGAAGGCGTGCTAGGTCTGGGCAGTCCACTCCTCATTGGCGTGCTGGCTCGTCCAATGGGACTCGCAGAGCCAGACTGCTGGCTAGGAGGTGGCCCTGTTGGAGGGATGTTCTGTGCAACAGTGGTTGCTTCTTGTGCAATTTGAGAACCATGATTAGACAACGCCTTCATAGGCTGTCGTAACGCCAGTGGAGAGGTTGTTGCAGGGGAGCGCAACTTGCAAGGGGAAGGTACTGTCCAAGGAGAAAAAACAATGGTTAGTACAGAGTTTAGAGGAACTGTCAGGATGCTCTTCATTTTATGAGCATTAAAATCACTTTCACAAACAAGCAGAGAAGACTAGTTGGGAGAATCTAGAATTGCACGGGTTCATATTCTCCAGACGTTCTGTCCGGGAAATATGATAAAATATTTGCTGAACAGAAGCAAAATAAAGCAAATCATATGCCAAGAGTGTATTAAGAGTACTGAATTAAAACGATGAGCAATTAAATGGCATATAGGTCCCCATCTTACATTCGATTACCAATAATAAGACAACACAAGCAACACTGATACACCAATTCCAAAAGAATGCTTCTAACTCAGCGCTTCTGTCTACAACCACTCAACAAGTATTTACCTGAAAACACAGCCAGCCTGTATAAGTATCATTAAATGCCAAGTTCACCCTTACTAAAAAAGTTAAATAAATAAATGCACAGGATTTTGTAGGTTAAATGTGCATTTATTTTTTACACAGCAGGCTGCAAACTACTCATGACTACATGATTGTGGGTGCAATGCCAGTCATGCCCCCGCAGACACTTAGTACACCTCCATACGGGCAGACAATTGAGGGTTTTTGGAGCGCTAAATACAGCTCTTCCAAACTGCCCTGAAGATACTGCTTGCAGGACTTTTTCTAATGTCCCGCAAGCGCACCACCCCAGTGTGAAATGTCACACTAAAATGAATGGGAGGCGGTTTTCATGCATTTTTTCTAGCGCTAAAACGCCTAAAAACCACCTCAGAGTGAAAGGGGCCTTTGGCTTTCCTGGCATAGGTGGTTAAGCAGAGGGTAATCTTAAAAGTGCAGCGATACATTGTAGACAACCAAATGTTCTTTGTCAGTATTTGGCCACCAGTAATGTGAAATCCAATGACTGGCATTGTTCACAAGTTTGCTTATCAGTACTGCCATCATCTATGTTAAAATCAATAAGGCAGTAAACCACAGCAGTATAACAGCTATTCTATTTCACTGGTATGCTCACTCTAAACTGGCAAAACATAAATGTTATTGGTAACTAAATGCTGCTATAAATCATCGTTTATTTTATTAATAAGTCAGGAGACTGCGGTGTACTATCCTCCTAAAGGCCCCGATTACAAAGATAAATGGGGTCAGGAAAGAAGAGATGTCTACTTATCGATGGGATTACCTAGTAATTGGGTCTTTTAAAAGTACATTTTATTCAATCACAAAGGGCAGAGACATCAATAGATCTGGGCTGTTTGTTGTAGAAATACAAGTACAACTGGGTAAGGGGCTTTGCCGACAGGCTTTTTTTTTTTTGCATTCCCCTTACAACTCTATGGGAATACCTGCAGCAGGTCAGATGAATCCGTTTAGTTGAATTTGAAGGCTCTCAGAAGCGTCTCAAACCTTTGACGTAAGCCCAAAGTCTGTGGACACAGGTCCTAAAGCAGTTTTCACTTCCAAGCGTCTGTACAACCCAACCAACTACACCCAAAGGGGAGTTACTAAAACTGGAACACACCAAATCTGGAGCAGCTGGGCATAGTAACCAGTCAGCTTTTATCTCAAAGCCGGGTTCACACTGGTACGACAAACGCTCCAACATTGGAAGCTCATGTCGCATGAGGTGTGAAAAGTAATGTTTCCCTATGAGAGCCGTCTTAACTGGTCTGACACAAGTCGGTCTGACTTTGAAAATGCTCCCAGCATTACTTTGTTCCGACTTTGATCCTACTTCAGCCCAATGAATAGCACTAAGTTGTATCTCCCCCATATTGAGGGGATGCTTTCTGGTACGGTTCGGGGGGGGGGGGGGATGGGGAGGAGTCTACAGATTCATGCCAGACACAAAGTGGCGGCATTGTCGGGATGAAAGTCGGATCACCGTTCATTGAAGTCAGACGGATGTCAGACTTCAAGTCGCAGGGCAATGTTGGATCCAGCGTCTTACAACTGTTGTGTCATACCAGGCTTTGAAAAAAAACAGCTAGGAGCCGTTTGGTTACCATGTACAGCTCCTCCAGATTCTGGCTGCCCAGTCTTAGTAAATTCCCTTCTAAGTTTCTTGAATTAGTGCTACACTGAACATATCTGAACATTGTAGTGTCTCAACATTACCTCCTTTAGGACCTGCAACAACCTGTTTTGCTTTCTGGGTTGTACGTGGCAAATTTATCTGCCTTTTTGATGCTGTTGGAACACAAGGAAATATTACATTTCTTAAAAAAAAAATAATGATATCGAGGAACATGGCGTTTATTAGGCGAGGTCATTAGAGTGGGAATGCATAACATAAAATGTTATGATTCATAGTGGGTTGAGAAAGCCGCTGCAGCCTAGAATAAAAAGGGGCGTGTAGAGAAGCGTGGTGGAAATAATAGTTCAGGGTGAAAGCAGCTATTAAGGTTTGCCACTAATAATTAGTATCAGGTAAATCTTAGAATTTTCATTAATGTCAACATCAACATCTGGCACCTACAAATAATTGATCAGCTATTACCTAGACATTTGAAACATTTCTCCAGAAGCAGGAGAAAGATCATAAAAATAAAATGAGAAAGGAGAGCTGGGGATAGCTCTTAGACCACTTTCACACTGCGGCACCTTTCAGGCGCTTTCACGCTAAAAACAGCGCCTAAAAATCTCACGAAAACGTATTTCCATTAAAATCAATGAACACTTTCACACTGGGGCAGTGGGCTGGCAGGGCTGTGAAAAACTCCCCCCTCCATTGAAATTAACGGAAAGCTCTTCAAAAGCACTGTTTTTATTGGCAGTTTAGAAGTGCCTCAGTGTGAAAGTGGCCTTAATGGCATAGAAATTCAGAAAAAGTGAAAGTGAACAGATCCTGGCATAGCCAGCGACCACACATACTACAGTCCAAAGTGTCTGACTGAAGACAGCTACGTTTCTCCACAAACTCTACAAGGTAGTTTGCAGATCCCTCAAGGTTTCTGGCAAACTCCCAATTGTAAGTAATCTTTTCACTTGTTTTAGCCTGATCACCAATCTCATATCAGGATACAAGCATCATCTCCCTTCTCTTGAAAACCACCAAACCCAAAAGGTGCTAAAGAGCTGTTCTTCTCTGCATCCTATAACTGAATGTTTGCTCTTGCCTTAGATGACCACACTTCATTTGTCCCAACATCTGCCAAGGACATATTACAGGTTGGGCCAGAGAAGCACAAAGGATAAGTTGCCTTCCATCTGCCAAGTGGGCAGACAACAAACAGCAGAAGCTCTACAAACTGATCTATTGAAGTGTACATCATGAAGCTTAAAAAGAAATCTCCTTTCTTTTTCATTTAAATAACACGTTATACTTACCTGCTCTGTGCAAGGGTTTTGCACAAAGCAGCCCCAAACCTCCTCTTCTGGAGTGCCCAGATGGAGCTTCTGGCCCCTCTTCATCGGGTGCACCCACGGAGAGCCGCTTTCCATGGGGGCACCCACGCGGGCATGCTCACGAGTCCCGCTGCTGAGACCATTGAAACAGACAGCAGTACTCGGCCCCGCTCTCATGTCACTGGATTTGATTGACAGTAGCGAGAGCCAATGACTCCTGCTGCTATCTATTCTATGAGGACAGAGGCGGCGTCTGGAGCTGCTGGGCTCATGCTCGTCGCTGGAACGGACAGTTTCAGGTAAGAAAAAAAGGGGGCTCTAGGGGGGCAGCTGCAGCACAGAAGGTTATACACTTTAATTAGAATGAATTAAGGTGAAAAAACTTGAGACTTTACAACCCCTTTAAGAATGATCTACTTACAGAGCTCAAAAGGACGGTCATTATATATAAATATAGTCAAAGTATTGGGACGCCTGTCTTTGCATGGACATGAACTTTAATGGCATCCCAGTCTTAGTACGTAGGGTTCAAGATTGCGCTGGCCCACCCTTTGCAGTCTTAGTCCGTAGAGTTCAATATTGAGTTGGCCCACTCTTTGCAGCTATAACAGCTTTAACGCTTCTGAGAAGGCTGTCCACAAGGTTGAGGTGTGTGTCTATTGGAATTTTTGACCATTCTTTCAGAAGCGCATATGTGAGGTCAAGCACTGATGTTGGACTAGAAGGCTAGGCTTGCAGTCTCCAGTTTAATTCATCTCAAGGTCAGGACCCTGTGCAGGCCAGTCAAATTCCTCCACCCCCAAACTCGCCCATCCATGTCTTGTATGGACCTTGCTTTGTTCACTGCGGAGAAGCCAGGCCTTCTTGTTCAACATCAGTGCCTGACCTCACAAATGCTCTTATGGAAGAATGGTCAAACATTCCCTTGTGGACAGCCTTCCCAGAAGAGTGGAAGCTTTTATAGCTGCAAAGGGTGGGCCAACTAAATATATTGAACCCTACGGACTAAGCCCTTGTACACACGGTCGGACATTCTGACAACCAAATTTTGTCCGAAACTGTTGCATACACACAGTCGGACAAAGTTGTCCGATCGTACTTAACGTGATGACGTTATTTCGTTAGGACGGGACAACGTTCAGGCTAGTAGCCAATAGCTTTGGTCTAGGAATTTGATCTGGGCATGCGTGGCACTTTGTCCGATCGGAATTCTCTACACATGATCGGACAAAGTCCGATCGGATCATGTTGTCGGAAAATTTTATAGCCCAGCTGGAAAACTTGGTCCGTCGGATACTCCGACGGAAACAGTCCGATGGAGCCCACACACAGTGGGATTATCCGACAACACGGTCCTATCGGACATTGTCCATCGGAATGTCCGACCGTGTGTAAAGGGCCAAGACTGGGATGCCATTAAAGCTCATGTGCGTGTAAAGACAAGTGTCCTAATACTTTTGAGTATTATAGTGTATATAATAGGGGTGCAAGTGATTGTCACCAATCCTTGATCCGAACGGGTCACACCGTGATCCGCGGAGCGCTCCGCGGTCTCGGCCTTAAGAAAGGCCACAGCTTCGGCCTAGTTCCGAAGCGGCGGCCATCTTGGTGCACCCATCGGCGTTTACAATGGGACGGAGCGATCACTTGTAAACAAGCCAGCATTATGGAGACGCCGGTTCCTCTCTCCCCTTTGTGTACTGATCTGTACAGTGGAGGGGAGAGATCGGATGGCAGCAGTGCTGTGGGCTGGATCTGTAGAGCCCACAGCGCTGCTTTGTGTCAAGTGCAGTCACAGCCATCCCTCCATACTCTGGCCGATACCCTGGCCAATACTCGGCCAATAGTACAGTGGGGGGGGAGATGTATATTACAGTGGGTGAGATGTATATTACAGTGGGGACTATATGGTGGTGGAATTTCACAGGTTTTTGCAAATTCAATTATTTGCTGATCCAAAAAATGATCCAATCCGTGAGTTTTTTAATCCGTTGCACCCCTAGTATATAATGACCATCCTTATGAGCTCTGTAAGTAGATCATTCTTAAAGGGGTTGCAAAGTCTTAGGGCCGGTTCACACAGGGGGCGATGCGAGGCGACACCGACTTGCCTCACCGCGACCTGCCGCGACCTCAGCGGCGACTTGCAAATGACTTCTGTATAGAAGTCAATGCAAGTCGCCCCGAGGTCGCCCAAAAGTAGTACAGGAACCTTTTTTCTGAGACGGAGCGACTCGAGTCGCTCCTCTCAGAACGGTTCCATTGTACAGAATGGGGGCGACTTGTCAGATCGCGGCACGGCAAGTCGTGTCGCCCCCTGTGTGAACCGGCCCTTAAGGTTTTTCACCTTAATGCATTCTATGGATTAAAGTGAAAAACCTTCTGTGCTGCAGCTACCCCACCGAGCCCCCCTTTTTCTTACCTGAAACGGTTCGTTCCAGCGACGGTGTAAAGGCAGGCGTCAATACTTTTGACAATATAGTTTAATTGTGTATAGACTGAAATACCAGGATGCCTTGATCAAATCAATTTTTTTTTACCCAATATTGTGCTGTCCTAACATATGCAATTCTGGTATTCGTTGGTCAATTCATTAAGATGAATATGAATATATTGAAACATAAGACAGAAAAATAAATGGAACCATTTAAATTATAAAGACCCTACAGCTGGTGCAAATTAAAATGGAATACTACGTCACAGGTAAACCAAAGTTTTTATTGCAAACATAAAACAAAGTAAAAGCAGCACAAGGTTGACTACACCAGAGCCCTTTTCAGTGTAAATATCAGTGAGAAGCACAGAGGGGAGCAGACTGCATAACTGGGCACATGCATCACAGCAGCTGGCATGCACACAAAATAAGATCATTGCACCTTAATCTAAAAAGTCTGCCATTTCATGTATTTTCACATCATCACATGCAATATTAACATTTGTTTTCTAGATAAAAATAAAAGTATATTGGGCATTTATTTTATCTAGAAAATCACAAGGGTGTATCTACAGGTATTTTAAGTAAACTTGTGACATACACAAGGCAATACCAACTGTGCAAGCGATAAAAAATGGCTGAGCAGAGGTTAATGTCCATGAACACTGCATGTCAGACTGATCAGTGGATCTGAAGATACCAGTGGATGAAGGTATTTGCAAATTCTCAGGATTCCTGTAAAATCTTAACTTGGTCTTGTCCCCTATTGATACTTTTCTGCAATGGTTGGCCTCACTGACCAACATGGATGATTGTGCAGGGACAAACTTAAACAACTCATCTCTGTATCTATAGATCTATGACCAGGTTGAATTACCTAGTTTTCTCCCAAGTTTAAATAAAAAAATAAAGTCTAATCAACATTTCATGGATAAAATAGGACAGGATTAAAACCATTATCAGGTTTCCTGGCTACAAGTTTCACCAGATAGGAATTAGGGAAACTCTGCAACAGGAAACAAATACAAAAAGTATTTTTTCAGTAGTGCAGGGGGAAGTTTAGAACTCAAGACTGCTTTCTATTGCCATCTGTGTCACAGTTGCAGATTTTCCCTCACTTTCAGGGCTGGTTCACACCACAAAAATGCACCCCAGATTTGTTCCGAATGCGTTTCTGCATTCGTGTTTTTGACATGTTACGATGCATTTTTCTTTTTCCCTGTACTAGGGTCCGGTGCATTTTTATTGTGTTCCAGTGCATTCTGGTGTGTTTTTGATGCATTTTACAGCGTCCTAGTCTAGTCAAACCTGAGTAATGCCCTGTACACACGGACTTTGCGACGGAAAATGTGTGGGCTCCTTTAGACTTTTTCCATCGGAATTTCCAACACACAAAGTCTGAGAGCTGGATCTAAAATTTTCTGACAACAAAATCTGATTGTTTAAATTCCGATCGTGTGTAGACAATTCCGACGGACAAAGTGCCACACATGTTTAGAATAAATTACGAGACGAAAGCTATTGGCTACTGGCTTCTTTATAGTCCCGGTGTACGTGGTTCACTTCACCTCGTTCTGAACGATCGGATTTTCCAACAACTTTGTACGACCGTGTGTATGCAAGACAAGTTTGGGCCAAAATCCTTCGGAATGTCCGACTGTGTGCACAGGGCATTAGACTTACCAGTAACCTATTTTCTAGGAAGACTTCCATGACAGCCTCTGAGACCTTGGGCTCCTACCTCCAGACAGAAAACACATACCCCACTTAAGATAAAAGGCGGTACTTCAGGCTCACACCTCAGTATCACCAAGGACCATAGGAAGGCAAGGGAAAACAAAACACAATCATTACAGCATAATATAAACGCCAGAAAAAACATTGGAGGGGGGGGGGGGGGGGGGGAGATCCCGGCTGTCCTGGAAGACTTCCTAGAAAATTAGTTACCGGTAAGTCCAACTCAGGTTTTCTTCATCTTCCAGGATAGCCTCTGAGACCATTCTCAAGAACTTGCCATTTAGGGTGGGACCACCGCCTGGAGGACCTCACAGTCAAACACCTGATCTTTGCTTGTAAGCAGATCCAGGTGATGATTCTGCGCAAAGGTAGAGTAAAAGGACCACGTCACACCTTTGCATATTTGCTCTAACGAAGCACCAGCTCTCCTCCCACAACGTCCATAAGGCTCTTGTTAAGTGTACGTTGATAAATGGAGGTGGGGCTCCCTGCCGGCTATAACATTCTGCAATAACTAATCTGATCCACCTAGCTATAGTGGACTTGGATGCTTTTGGACCTGTGTGCACCGGCAAAAACTAAAGATTCTGACTTTCTAAATGCTTTAGAATTCTCAATGCAACATTAAAGACTCCTTCTGACATCTAATCGACTAAACGATTCCTCTTGTTAGCAGGATTGGAATAGAAGGCGAGTAGAACAATATCCTGGGATTTATGAAAGGCCGAGGATACCTTTGGGAGAAATGCAGAATCTGACTTGTGTATTACCCTAGCCTCGAAAATAGACAAAAATGGCTCCCTACTAGAGAGAGCCTGAAGTTCACTGACCCTTCTTGCAGATGTGACTGCTACCAAGAAAAACAGTCTTTAAAAGGTTAGCCATTTAATGGCTGAATCCTCCAAGGGCTCAAAGAGGCTCAGCATTAAAGCGGAGTTCTGCTTAAATAAAAAAATAAAAAAATTAAAAGTCAGCAGCTACAAATACTACAGCTGCTGACTTTTAATAAAATCGAACACTTAGCTGTCCCAGGGTCCAGCGATGCGGGGGAACAAAACCCCGCTCATCTCACCCTCCTCTGTGGCGCCAGCATTTTAACTGTGGGCGCCCACACCCACTGTGCATGCGTGAGCCACGCCGTGTGCCGTGACTTGCCAGGCAATCATCTGGGACCTGTAAGGTGTCTCAGACAATTGCAGAGAGGGAGGGGGGAGAGATGATCTCCCTCCGGTGCCGTAGTGCACCAGGAGGAAGTGGGAGCTGGGACCCCCCCCAAATGACATACCAAATGTGGCATGTCAGAGGGTCACCTCCCTTAAAGCGGTAGTTCCATTTTTGGGGGGAACTCCGTCTTAATGCTTTAAGCACTACAGATACCAGGCTGGAAAGGACTTAACTGCCTGTGGTTTAGTGCTGGATAAAGCCTTAAAAAAAATTGATACAAAAAGATTCTGTTGTAGAGGGGTCTAAAGAAACACAGAGGGCCAAGGCCTGCACTTTTAAAGTGGTAACAGAGTCCTTTGTCTGCCCCCTCCTGAAAAAACTCCAGTACTGTATGAACATCTGGGGTTGAATGGCCATGGCTTGACATCCAAGAGTTTAACTTTTTCCACATCTCAGTAAATAGCCCTGGTCACGGGCTTGCGACAGTTAACGAGGGTCTTCGCCACCTTCTCTGAAAAACCCTGCAATTTTAGAAGCTATTCCTCAGAAGCCAGGTCCCTGCATGACCAAGTCCTCCCTCTATGGGAGGAGGATGGGTGGAACTGTAGAGGGGCTTTGCAGTATGAAGAACAACGGCCTTTTGGGCCAAAAAGGGGCCACCAAGAAGAGGCTGGTCTTTTCTGAATTTTTTTTCCAAAGAACTAGCGGAATTAGTGTCACCGGAGGAAAAGCATACACGAAGGATGTATACCC
The DNA here is from genome assembly GCF_037356315.1 of Lithobates pipiens. Taxonomy (NCBI): domain Eukaryota; kingdom Metazoa; phylum Chordata; class Amphibia; order Anura; family Ranidae; genus Lithobates; species Lithobates pipiens. The sequence continues at coordinate 411,355,608 of NW_027507718.1, forward strand.
AAGGATTGGCTAAAACGTCTACTCCTATCGCCTGATCCCGAGGGTTTTGAGAAAATTTCTCAACCTTCTGTTTTTTTTTTTTTTTGGGGGGGGATGCAAAGAGGTCTACCTTCAGCATCCCCTATTTCTGTGCAATGGCTATAAAACTTTCTTGACCGAGTGCCCATTCTTCCTGACTCAGCTGCTGACGAAATTCGCCAGCGAGTTTTGAGACCCCTTTAGGTGTATGGCTGAGATTAAGGGCAGCTTCTGCTCTGCCCAAGTAAAATGTTGTTTGCAATTACCTGTAGCCACTGACTTCTCTGCTTGTTAACTGCTTCCCGACCCACCGCTACAGTTACACTGTGGCAGGTTGGCTCCCCTGCGCGAGGAGTCGTAGCTATACGTCAGGTCGGGATAGCATGGGGGTGCCGATGCTTGCGGCCGAAGGCCGTGAGGACAACCAGCCACGAGCGATCGAGAGCAGGAGACACAGAACAGGGACGAGCGTGTGTAAACACACACTTCCCTAATCGGTTCTGACAGGAGCGACAGATCGTGTGTTCCCATTAGCTTGGAACCACGATATGTCACTTCGTCTAGTCAGTCCCCTCCTCCTTCAGTTAGAATCACCTCCCATTGAACAGTTAATCCCTAGATCGCCCCCTAGTGTTAACCCCTTCCCTGCCAGTGAAATTTTTACAGTAATCAATGCATTTTTATAGCATCGATCGCTTGTATTAATGCCAATGGTCCCAAAAATGTGTCAAAATTGTCCCATGTGCCAGTCATAGTGTCGCAGTCACGATAAAAATAGCAGATGGCTGCCACTACTAGTAAAAAAATTATTAATTAATAACACTGTAAATATATCCCCTATTTTGTAGACGCTATAACTTATATAACTATAGCTATAACTTGTGCAAACCAATCAATATACGCTTATTGCAATTTTTTGCAATAAGTTTTTTTTTTTTTTTTTAAAGAGGATATTATAGCAAAAAGTACAAAATAATGCATTTATCTAAAATTGTCACCCTTTGTTTATAGTGCAAAAAAATAAAAACTGCAGAGCTGATTACCACCAAAAGAAAGCTCTATTTGTGGGGGAAAAAAAAAATAAAGACGTCAATTTTGTTTGGGTCCAACGTCGCACGACTGTGCAATTGTCAGTTACAGCGACGCAGTGCCGAATCGCAAAAGTGCTCTGGTCAGGAAGGAGGAAAATTCTTCTAGGGCTGAAGTGGTTAATGTATGCAAATTGTGAATACATTGTCCGGGTGGATCTGAAGAACCTGAAATACACTCACTGCCCGCTGGACTGCCAACTCCTCTCTTTGGTTGGAAGACCACCTTGCTTCTCTAGGGGACCAAGTCCCCTGGGCTACCCTGCTTCCCAGATGCGCTCCCGAACCAAATGACTGGCATCAGTGGTTAGGACCTTTGTATGTGGAGTAGTCCATTCCTGGCCTCTGCACAGGTTGTGCTGAGCCCACCGCTAAAGGGATCTCTTGAGAGAAGGGAAAGTCCAAGGTGTTTCCGTTCCAATTTTTTACGAGAAACTCCTTTCGGACAAAATCCGACCGATTTTGTTGTCGGAATGTCCGACCGTGTGTACAAGGGCTTAGACATGCAGATTAGGTGTGGGTTCACCTATACACATGTTCACCTGGGTTTGTTAAATTGGTCCATCTTTAAAAAAGTGTGTGGCGAGTTTTACAAATTTGAACTCCAACGTGTAGCCATTGTAGATCAGATCCAGAATGTACTTTGAGGAAGTTGCCGCCCATTGTGGGAAGAAGCCCCCCAGCCTTTCTCCCACTAGGAGACTGGAGTCATTAAGTTTTGGTGGGTTTCTGAGGAGGATTGAAGAGTATCCGTCCTCTACCGCTACCCTTCTGCCCCATCCAATGCTTTTTTGGGTGGTTATCAGGGTCAGGTTTTGCTTGATGTCTCTGGCCACGAAAGAACCTCCAGTTACCGGCTTTCTTTTTAGCCTCCAGGAAGGCCTTCTTTTTGTCTGCAGTGTGCTCTAGCACTTTCTTTAGGCCTAGGTCATTGGGACAGAAAGTCAGGTGAATCTTCTGAACAGGGGCAAGACAGGAAAACAAATGTTACAGGGGTTATAACCCTTCCCTATCCAAAAAGCTTAAAAATATTTTTTTTTGGCTGAAGCTACACTTTAAAAAAAAAAAAAAAAAAAAAGGTACCTGTTCTGACATATAAACAGATTCAACTTAAGAACAAACCTACAGTCCCCATCTTGTTTGTAACTCGGGGACTGCTTGTAGCCATTTTCTCTTCCCGATGTCATGTGACTCAATGTTACAAGGTCTCAGGTGTGATTGGGGAGCAGGTGTGTTCAATTTGGTGCCATCGCTCTCTCATACAGGTCACTGGAAGTTCAACATGGCACCTCATAGCAAAGAGCTCGCTGATGATCTGAGGGGAACCATGAATGCCAAAATCTACTGTGACATAATAAAGTAGAACACGATCCCCCTCCCTTCGGAAACTGGGCCGCAGGGCAGTATTCCAGCATGACCAATGACACCCCAAACACACCTCCAAGACGCCCACTGGCTTGCTAAAGAAGCTGAGAGTAAAGGTGATGGACTGGCAAGCATGTCTCCAGACCTAAACCCTATTTTATTAATCTTTATTTAAATTTTTTCCATACAAAAAGTATAAAACATAGTATACATATACATATGCATCCTACTACCCCCCCCCCCCCCCCTATAGCCCTACTACCTCTTCATATTTCTTCGTTGATTTAAACAGTTTCCATTGCTTCCATTTCTTTCGAAATTTCTTTTCCCCGCTCTCCTCATCCTCTTCCCATCCCTCCATTCTATACATGTCCTCTACTTTACCTATCCATTCCCTCAATTTTGGGGCTTCCGCCTGTCTCCAGTTTTTTGGTATCAAGCTCTTTGTTACGTTTATTAGGTTTCCTATGAGGCCTTCTTTGTACTTTTGAGTTGGGGTGTCTGTACCATGGAAAAGACATGTCCATGGGTTTTCTAGTACCTGAGTTCCTGTTATTATTTTTATTAAAGTTAATGTTTCTCTCCAGTAATTTCTAATTTTTGGGCATTCCCACCAGATATGTGCCGCAGTCCCTTGCTGTCCACACCCTCTCCAGCACATCCCGAGTTGCTCTTCCTGATATCTCCTCATCTTGTCTGGTGTCCTGTACCATCTAGCAAGGCTTTTATAATTCATTTCTATTGTATTAAGATTTTTCGATGTCCCGTGTGTTAAGTGTAAGATTTTTTCTAAATTCTGTTTCTCCCCTCGTGGCCCTATTTCTTCTTCCCACTTTTTTATATATATAGGTACCTCCGTCTCGTCCACTTCTCCCAGCATCTTGTATATCTGTGAGATATTTACTCTTATTATTTTCCCCTCACATATCCGCTCTAAGGCGTTAAGGTCTGTTCCACTTCTCAGTGGTTGTGGCAATGATGAGACAAAATGTCTGAGCTGGAGGTACCTCCATCCATCTATATCCATGTACTCCTGTAGTGTTTCTAACGTGTTTATTTTACCCGCATTTATTATGTGTCTCAATTGAATATCTTCTCTTCTAATCCAGTGTCCTCCCATAGTGCTCTTCCCCGGTGGAAATAAATTATTTTCTTTTAATGCCATTAGTGGAGAGTTGTATTTCCACTTATTATGCTTGTGAATTCCATCCCATATTCTAAAAACGTTTTTTGTGAGTGCAAGTGTTGTTGGTCCGAGTGATCTGTGTTTTGGGGGTATCCAAATTTCCTTTCCTAATCGTGTCTCTGCAGCGCTGTGTTCTATTGCCACCCATCTTTTTTCATTATCTAATTTTGTCCACTCCACCACCCGTGTTAATACTATAGATTCGTAATATTTCTTAAAATCCGGTACTTTTAGACCTCCCCTCTCTTTTCCCAGTTGTAATACCTTTAAGGCTATTCTAGGCTTCTTATTTTTCCAGATGAGCTTGGTTATTAGACGTTTAATAGTATTAAAGTAGACTGGGGGAATATATATCGGTAACATCTGTAACTTATATAATATTTTTGGTTGTATGATCATCTTAAGGGCATTTATCCGGCCAAACCAGGACAATGGTTTCGTCATTATTTTTTTTGTGTCTTCTCTTACTTCGTCCAGTAGGGGGATATAGTTTATCTCATAGATTTCCTTTAATGAGGCTGCCAGCTTTATACCTAAATATTTAATTTCCTTTTTCCATAGGAAGGGAAATTTGCCCTTGATATCCTGTTCTTCCCCACTGCTCGTGCTGACACTTAAAACCTCTGTTTTTTTTAAATTTATTTTAAAATTTGATAAATCTCCATATTGCTCAATACTCTTTACCAAATTTGGCATGGAGATTCTAGGTTTTGTCACATAAAATAGGACATCGTCCGCAAATGCGGCTACTTTATGAACCTCTTCCCCCAGCTCAATTCCTCCTATATCGGGATTTTTCCTCACTGTCTCCAGCAGTGGTTCCAAAGTCAACACGAACAGTATGGGTGACAGTGGGCAACCCTGTCTAGTCCCATTGTACATTCTAAAGGGGTCAGACAAGTTGCCGTTTACCCTTACCACTGCCATTGGGCACTCATAGAGTGTCTTTATCCAACTCAGGATTCGGATACCAAATCCCATTTCTTTCAACGTGCCCAGCATAAATCCCCAGTCTACTCGGTCAAATGCTTTTTCTGCATCTATTGACAAGAGAAGACTGGGGATTTTGCTCTCTTGGGCTTTCTGGAGAAGCAATAGTGTCCTCACTCCATTATCCCTTCCCTCTCGGCCCCCCACGAACCCCACTTGATCTGGGTGGACCAAGTTCGGAACTATTTTTTTCATTCTAGTAGCTAGTATTTTTGCGAATAATTTTATGTCGGTATTTAATAATGAGATTGGTCTATAGTTTGAACATATCATACCTTCCTTCCCTTCTTTCAATATTGTGGAGATAATTGCTAGAGAGGCTTCCTTACCCAGTCCGTATTTTATATCTAGGCCGTTAAAATATGCACATAACCTTGGTGACAAAATTTCCCCAAATTTTTTATAATATTCTATTATATAGCCGTCCGGGCCCGGGCTTTTCCCTCCTGTTGTTTCTTTTATTGCTTGGTTTACTTCGGATGTTGTTATAGGAGAATCCAATTCCTGTACTATTTCCTGTGATAGTGTAGGGACCTTAGCGTTTATTATATATTCTTTGATTTTCCTCTTTCTAATATTCTCTTGCTGCTCTGTCTCCTTTTTTCTCACCCAATATAATTGCTCGTAGTATTCTCTAAATACCTCCGCTATATCTTCAGTCTTATATTTGATCTCGTTTTTTTTATCTATTATTTTCTCAATATAATTTTTTGCTTTCTTTTTCCTCAATATCCTGGCTAAACTCTTGCCATTCTTGTTTCCCAAGAAATATCGCTCTTTCGTTATTTTATGATATTCTCTCCTTACTTCTTGCTCTATTATTTCCTCCAGCTCTAGTTTTTTTATAGCTAGATTCCGTTGTAGCCCCTGTATCTGTCCCTTTCCATTTTGTTTCTCTATTTTGTGTTTTAATTCTAATCTCCTAATTTCTTCTCTTAATTCCTTTACCTTTTTATTCCTTTCTTTTTTTCTTTTTGCCCCAAGTGAGATATATATTCCTCTTATGTAAGCCTTATGGGCCTCCCATAGTATGTTCTCCGCCATCTCGTCCTTCCCATTTGAGGCAAAAAAAAATTGCAGCTCCTTTCTTATTGTTTCCTCTCCTTCTACGTCTAATAGATCTTTATTTAGTTTCCAGGTAAACGGGGGTTTCTTTACCTCTGGGATTTTAATTCTCATGGTTACAGGCGCGTGGTCCGACAGAGTCCTAGTTCCGATGTCCGTATCTACCACTTCCTCCAATAGCTGATGTTCCACCAGCCAATAATCTATCCTGGTGTACGTCCCATGCACGGGGGAGTAGAACGAATAATCTCGTTTCTTCGGATGTTGTATTCTCCACACATCTATCAGCTGTAATTCGGTCATCCATTGTTTAATTACATTTCGCTGCATGTTCGCCGTCTCCCGTGCATGGGACGAACTATCCAGTCTCGGATTTATCGGAAAATTCAGGTCTCCTGCCACAATCACCCTCCCCTCCTTAAATTCCCAAAGTTTTCCCAGTATCTTTCTCAGATAAGTTATTGGATTCTTATTCGGGCTATATATATTTGCCAAGGTATATTTTATTCCCCATAGTTTTCCTTTTAGAAACAGGAACCTCCCTTCCGGGTCTCCCATCCTGCCCTCTACTATAAATTGGATATCCCGGCCTATCCCCACTGCTACCCCCCTTGTTCTACTTGAGACTGAGTCTCCATAGAACCAGGTCGGGTATCTTGGGGAGTACAGTCTAATTTTACTTTCATGGGTTAAGTGCGTTTCCTGTAAGAACACGATCTCTGCATTAAGTTGCTCCAATTCTCTTAGTATCTTAAACCGTTTGTTAGCTACATTTAGACCTCTCACATTATACGACACACAGTTTACCATTGTCATGTTGGAACCCAAATAATGCCCTTTACTCGAAATCTTGAGCTATAGGTTATTCTCCTCTCTCCCTCCCCCCCCTCCTCCCCCGCCCCCCCCACCCTCCTCTCCCACCCCCCCACCCTCATCCCCCCCATGGCCCATCTCCGGGCCTCTTGCATCCAACCTGGATATATCCCCGTCCTGGTGTCTGCACCTCTTCCCTTGAGGTGGAGACCCCAACCCGGCGCCCCGTGTGCACCTCCCCGGGTCCTGGGATCCCGGGGTGGGCCCTAAAGAGAGAGACCCTTCCCCAGCCCCCCCCACCCCCCCCCCCAGTAAACAGCTTCCACCACCTCAATGTACTTCCATAACTTTAGAGCAGCCTTTTTACTACTTCTTCCCTCCCCCCCCTCCCTATACCCCCCGCCACCCCCCCTCTCCCCCCGGTAGCTCCTCTCTTATTAACCCTTCATACTCTTTTGGAATTGGTATCTGTAGGTTTTTACAAAAGTCCTGCATATCTTCCAAAAATCTCAACCTTACTGTCTTCCCATCTCTGTGTACTATTAATGCTGCGGGAAAACCCCAGCTATATCTAATGTTTAGTTCTCTTAGTTGATCCAGCAGTGGTTTGAGCTTTCTTCTTCTTATTAGGGTCTCCGCTGATAAGTCCGCAAACACTTGTAAAGTCTTTTGTTCGTACTGTAGAGGAGGTCCCTTCCTAAGATTATTCCATATTTTTTCTTTGTCTGAGTTCTTATGGAACTTAATAAGCACATCCCGTGGCATGTCCTCTTTTAGCCCAGGTGGTTTCCTCACTCTGTGTACTCTATCAATTTTTATCTTTTCTGCCTCTCCTCTCTCCAGTAGGGGGTTAAATATCCTCTTCATTTTTTCCTCCAGATCTTCTCCATTTTGCTCTGGTATAGCCCTTATCTTCAAATTTTGGCGCCTATTTTGGTTTTCTTGCGCCTCCATTTTATAACAACATTCTTTCTGTTGTCTTTGCAGCTCTTTCATTTGTGTTTTTAGCCCAGCTATCTCCAGTGTTTGTCTCTCCGCTTTCTCTTCTACCTCTTCTACCCTTTTTAACAGATGTCCCAAATCCATACGTACGTTGGAGACCTCACTTTTTATCAGGTTTTCCATTCTCTCGAACATTGCTAACATATCCAACTTAGTAGGCATTAGGGATTCACTCCTCAGATCTTCCCCCTCTGTAATCTCCGTCTCTATTCCCATGTTCTCCTGTATCTTTTCTCCTTGGGCCCCCTTTAATTTAGCTGCCTCTTTTCTTGCGCCTTTGTTTACCTGAGCTGTTTTTTTTTCCATACTGGGACTTCTGGTGTTCCCTTCTTTAGTTGTTAAATATTTCTGGATTGAGCTTGCGTTTGCACTTGAATTTAAACTTTCTCTGGGGGTTTTGGGTTCTGTTACTTTTTGGGATCGGCCTTTCATTATTTCTTTAGGGCTCACACCCCCTCCGGCTTACCCCTCTCCCGTGTGCTTATCCCTCTGGGATTTATAATATATTCCTCCTTCCCCTCCTCCTTTCCTTGTGTATGTTTCCAGACAAAAAAAGAAGGGAGAGACCTCTCTTTGATAGTCGATAACTCTGTTCTATGCGAGTGCAATAGATGTATATACGTGCTCATGGGTTACCCACAGATGTGTTCAAGCTCAGTATGTCTCTCATGCAGATTACTTCTTTAAACCGTCTCCCCCCTATTTTTTTTTTTTTTGAGCTATTGAGCTATTGCTTAATATCCATTAATATATATTCCATAGATAATATGCCAGGGGAGACTTACTTCAAGCTGGTATTTTTAGGAAAGCAGCACAGGAAGAAAAAAAAAACAAAAAAAACTTCATTTATCTTCACATATCCTAGAGAAGATTTAATGACAGTCCTTTTTTCTCCCACAGGTTCTTAACTTTGCTCATTTATTCATATCAATACAGTTGCTATATGAACATTGTCTCTGCATGTATTAGTGCGTGTATTAGTGTCACCAATAAGCATTTTTAACCTTCGCTGTATATCTCACAAGCACTTGTTCTGTCTTGCTCTTGAACATCTCAAGGGTTAATTATCAGGCATGCAAACAGCTTTAGCGTCCAAGAAGGGGGAGGTAGAGAGGGCAGAGGAATGGATACACAACACAACAGGTCTCACAGCCGACAGATAAGGGACGGGATCACCTATTATCCTGTCAGCTTCAGTCCTCCTTATCAGGGGGGAGAGCTGCCCTCTCCAGCTGCCGCTGACTTTTTCACTGTGTCCAAGTCACTTTGTGCAAGTTGTCTCGTCCCGGAGGGAGAGGGAGGGAGGGAGGGGAGGGGAGGGGGGGTTACTCTCACCAGCTGCAGTTGAATCTCCTGCTTACATCTCCCGTCCGGAGGTTGTACGGCCGCTCTCACCTGCCACTACCGCTCTCCACAACGGTCTCAACCTGCTCTGGGGGGGAGACAGATCGTCCTAATGAGGGGCCTCCACGCTGTGTCCCCGGTCTTCCATCTGGTTCCTCCACCACCGTGGATAGCAGTCTCTCTCAGCCCTCACGGCCGCCGCGTCAGGCTCCTCCCCCAACGCTCTGGCGTCACATCACTGCCTTCCAGACCTAAACCCTATTGAGCATCTGTGTGGCATCCTCAAACGGAAGGTGGAGGAGCACAAGATCTCCAACATCCACCAGCTCTGTGATGTCGTCATGGAGTGGAAGAGGACTCCAGTGGCAACCTGTGAAGCTCTGGTGAACTCCATGCCCAAGAGGGTTAAGGCAGTGCCGGAAAATAATGGCCACACAAAATATTGACACTCTGGGCCCAATTTGGACATTTTCACTTAGCGGTGTGCTCCCTTGTGTTTCCATTAGACATTAATGGCTGTGTTGAGTTATTTTGAGGGGACAGCAAATTTACACTGGTATAAAAGCTGTACACTCACTACTTTACATTGTAGCAAAGTGTAATTTCTTCAGCGTTGTCACATGAAAAGATATAAATATTTACAAAAATGCGAGGAGTGTACTCACTTTTGGGAGATACTGTATCTACAGGCTATTATGCCAATTTCACCGGTTTATGGTGTACCCAAAATCTGAAAATGCGATCAATGCTTCAAATAAAAACAGAGGCGTTGATGTGAAGTCCTTTCATGCTGCTACAAGCAATAGTTTATAGCATGGTGAAACTAAATCCCATCTGCAAAAATGTAATAAATGATAATGACTGCCAAACATCTCAGGATGTGATCTCCTTTTGTTTGAGGTCTACGGAAAGTTGACAGAAATGACAACATAGTTCATCTACTGTAGGTTTCCTGGAATTACTGTTCTGAAGGTCTGTCCTACTGGACTTTTAGAATGCCAAATCAGGGGTTAAAAAAAAAAAAAAAAAAAAAAAAAAAAAAAAAAAAAAAAAAAAAAAAAAAAAAAAAAAATCGCACTAACCCCAAACTTCCTTTAACATTTCAGCGCTTGCTGATCACATTACCAAACCACTGTCATTATAGAACACCTAATATATAACTCAGTAATCAGCGTGAAACAACACAAATTTTCACTTACTGGAAGTGCTTAGAGCTCGGGAGGATCCTCCATTTGGAACCTGAAGATTTGACTCACAACTTCTGCTGTTTTTTACAGCCTCAGCGGTTTGAATGCCTGACGCCTTGGAGAGATTTGGAAGACTCCGTCTCAGTTTCTCTGTGCAAACAAAATACAAACAGTACATAAGTAAAGAGTGCTGAGCAGCATACAACAGGCCTCACGTACATTGCTGCTGCTAAACGGATGTTTAGGAGCAGTTGGGCATTTTTTTTCAACTGCTCCTGAACTCTCCTCTATGTTATCAGTAGAGGTCGACCGATATGGGTTTTTCTCTGGCCGATGCCGATATTTAGAAATATATGATGCCGATTTTTTTGGGCCGATATGTTAGGCCGATTTTTTATTTTTTCCTTTTTTTTTTTCCCCTTCATCTCATAAAATCTAAGTTGGACACCTTTCACACTGGGGCGTTTTTCAGGCGATTTTGGGCTAAAAATAGCGCCTGTAAATTGCCTTCAAAACGGCTCCCCTGCAGTCTGTGTGAAAGCCCGAGTGCTTTCACAATGAGGAGATGCACTGGCAGGACGTTAAAAAAAAATAAAAAATCCTGCAAGCAGCATCTTTGGAGCGGTGTAAACCGCTCCTCCACCACTCCTGCCCATTGAAATGAATGGTCACCACTGCTGAAGCACATGCAATGCGATTTTGCAGCAGTGCTTCACTGCCCCGCTAGCAGCCGAATAGCTGGGCTAAAATGACGGTAAATCGCTGCTAAAACTTGCAGCGTTTTACTGTCAACGCCTGCCCGATGCAGTGTGAAAGCAGCCTTAAAGAGGAAATACATCCTCTGCGTCCACCGAGCCGGCTTTTTCAAAACAACTAACTTGTGGTAACGCCAGGAGAGGACAACATGACACCTGCGGACCGGATCTCAAGTGACAGACGAATCAGATGACCCCCCTTTTATTCTACATGCCATTTTATGTCTTGGAAAATGTGAGTGCATAATCTCTTTGCTTTAGACCCGTGAATAAATTGCTTTTTAAAAAAAAAAAATCTACACCCAGAGGCGCCCCCTTCTTCTCTTTTTCTGCAACAGTCTAGGAGCCTGGTTTCAGCTCCCTGTGGTGGCAGCCCTGCACTTTGAAAGTCCCACTCAAAGAACGAAAGACACTTCCATGGGACTTGAGAAATAAAATATATTATTGTCCTATATAACTTTATACAGACAGCCCTCTAGTGTATATTATCTGATTTTTTGCGCCTCTACTTGTCGTAAAGAGGAAGTAAACCCTGATAAGTTTACTTCCTCTTTCATTCCCTGCAAAGGCAAAGCATAATGGACTACTATGCATCGCATAGTAGTCCATTATGTGTCACTTACCTGACACAGGAGCCAGCGAAGTCACCGCTGTCCCCTGTAGTCCGCCGCATCCATCTTCTCGGTGGGTCTCGCAGCTCCGCCGCTGTCATTCGGCGAAGCTGCGATGACGTCACTCCCGCGCATGCGCACAGGAGCCGAGACGCGCGGCATCTTCGTTATCGAGGATGCCATGCTCAGTGCGCCTGCGCGCCGCTGTCTACGGTGCATGCGCCGTAGACAGCGTTGCCCCTCTTCGGGCAAATATCTCCTAAACCGTATAGGTTTGGGAGATATTTCTTGGACCTACAGGTATGCCTTAATCTAGGCTTACCTGTAGGTCAAAGTGGTTTGTAAGGGTTTACAACCACTTTAATAAGTGATGCAGAAAATTTCTTACACATTTATTAAACAAAACAAACCTCCAATCAGTTCACTTGTATGTATAATTTAGATTAAAAAAAAAAAAAAAAAACCTATTTATTAAATACACAAAAACAGGTACTCAAAACTTTTGGACGAAAAAAAAAAAAAAAAAAAGGCTAACTTGCGTTTGAAAGACCTCTGCGTAAATACTGGGTCACATAAAATATTGCAACAACCGCTATTTTATTCCCTAGGGTCTCTGCTAAAAAAATATATATATATAATTTTTGGGGTTTCTGAGTGATTTTCTAGCAGAAAATACTGGATTTTTACTTGTAAGCAACAAGTGTCAGAAAAGATTTAGTCTTTAAATGGTTAAACTGAGAACTTCTACACAGGGAGTTAAGCCCATTGAAGAAGAAAGATTGTATCACTTTGATCTTTTCTTGGCAGCCTGCCTAGAGAGGAGGAAAGTCCTTCACCGATGTCTTCAGGCAACTTACATTGACTTCTATTACAGAAGTCTTTTGCAAGTCCTGCTGAACATGTAATCGGCTTATCAGCACAATCGGCCGATGCAGATTAATTAAAAAATGCCAAATATCGGCTGATATATCGGTCGACCTCTAGTTATCAGTACATGTACACAGGGCCGTTTAGTCGTTTCTAGGCAGAAGAGTTTAGAGGCCTTGTTTGGAAAGCAAAAAAGAGTTCAGACGCTGAGTTTAGGGGCATTTCAAGCGCCAAACGCTGCTAAACGCGGTAACACTTCTAAATGCAAATGCATGTAAACAAGGCAAAACTGACGTTTTAAATGCGGATTACTATCTGTCAAGTTAAATTGTTCAGGAGAGGTTGTAAAAATGCCCCGTGTACATTAAGCCCAAGAGCTCAAGTGCCTGAAAGATAACTAAACAGATAAAATTAAAATTTTTACCCATGCAAGAAAGATGGACAGTCATCTCATATTTACCAGTTCTCATATCTTTAATGCTGTCTACATACTTTGCTTGGCTGATAACCTAGGTTGGAATACTGATGAGATCTTACATCAATTACTTTTCTGTTTTGCATGCTGTCACAGCAGCCTTAGAGCTTCAGTCAGGGAATTACTGAACCATCTGATAAAGGTGGGTGTGGGGAACCCTTTTCCCAGAAGATGACAGTTCCAGGAGCAGAACGGATGGCAGGGAGGGGGAATCATACACTTCATATATTAGGACTGTTCTCAGTCTACGAAGTGCTATAATGGTGCAGCATAACAGCCAACTGAATAACCATGGGACTAGTCTACCCAAAGTTCTGATGCGAGAATGCGGAATAAAAATGTCCCAGCTGCTTCAAAGCTTGAAATTCCAGTACCGTTTTATTGTCTGACTTATGTGGTTTAGAGGAATTCCCAGACATTACACAAAGGAACCAAGGGTGCAAGACATCACAAAGTCGATCAAAGTAATCCTAAAAATTAAAGCCTAACTCAAGCCAAATTAGGTGTTTTTCCCCAACTGAAAAGGGGAGGAATTTCAATTTGTTAGGGTTTTGCTTCTAACCCCATGGGGGAAAATTTCCCTCCTCCTGTAATGCCTGTGCAAAAGAAAGGGGGTTCAGACTTTACCAATACTGAAAGCAGCAATAAAAACACCATCAAAATTTCTAACCCTCATTCTGCAAAAAGAGGGATTTTCCTGACAGTGAGTAGGACATTTTCTCAGCAGTGACACAGATGGCCAAACCCTCCCTCACTTCACCAAAGCATGAAGGCAAATCCACAAACCAGCAAAGCGCACTACAAGTACCAGTGTCCAGTGTCCAATGTCTGTAATATCAATGAGATTCACTCCAATCGGAATCCTAATCCAAATCAGGATAGTCAGGGAATATGACAGGAGGATCCTGCAGCTTCCAGAAGAGCTCCTTGATGATCCAAAGCAGCTCAGACAACAAGAAAACAGGAGTGCAGGACCCTCATCAGCATAACAGTAATCACTTATAAAGAAAAAAAATAGCAGTTAAAATTCTTGGAAATCAAAATATCCTGGCTGGCATCACAGGGGCCCGCTCTGACAGCTGTCAAAAAGGCACCAATAGACAGCATTTAGTGTCACTGCATAATGACTCGTGGTAGTCTATGTGTTGGTGGAAAGAAAGGGGGGGGGGGGGCAGTAACATGTTTCGAAGGACGACTTCTTTCTCAACTCTACCCCTAAAGGTAACAATTGGACTTGGTTTGAAAAAGAAGGGTTGTCATTTGAAACATGTTACTGCCCACCTTGTAGAGGTCACCACAAGGCATAAGGCAGTGGCACTGGATCTGCCGTTTTCTCCTGTACACCTCCACCTTGGTGATTCCTAACACTTTTGCTAAATGTCCAAGAATTTTAACGGTAAGTGTGCTAATTTTTTCTTTTAATAAATTATTACAGTTATGCTAATGAGGATCCCGCGCTTCTGTTTTCTTGTCACTTCATCAAACAAAATGTTTGGCTGGAATTAAATCATCAGATAAGCATATGAACTAATAAAAAGAAAATGGTGCCATCATCACAGTGCAGTGAATTTAAATAACTTCTGCCTTCCAAAGCATCAGTTATTCAAGCTGCTAAGATTTTCTTTATTAAAAGAGCACAATGTGACCCCGTATTCTGCTGACTAGAAAGAATCTATTCATAAAAAAAAACTACCTCAAATCAATTAAAACTGCGGTCCTGAGCAAAACTATGCTGCTCCGAACAGTGGTAGCCTTACAGATGATTGCTTCAGCTGTTAAAAGCTAATCACCATGCGATTTTAACTGACAGGGTCCTCAAACATTATAAGGGAACAAGTGATAAGTAGAAATCCTGAAATATAGGTTCACATAACACGGAAATCCTAGAATAATGGATATCCAATAGAAAGTACATGTGTTTTATTTTTTAAAGTAATTTACCTTCATTTTTCACCACATTTGTCTGTAAGTCTGTGGTGTGCCCTTGAAGTGAAAGGCGGGGTTGCTGTAGACGGCTAAGCATAGGTTGAGGGGATACACCTCTGTAATCCAAGCTGCGTGCCGGAGACCTGGAGCGTGGAGAGTTCCTGGGAGACTGTCTGGGAGAGGGGCGAGGAGAGTGACGTGGTGAGGGTGAGAATCTGCTCACAGGCAAATGACCTGAATGGTGACTTCCTTCTTCGTCATCTTCTAAGCTCTGAGCATCAAGTTCCTGGTCACTATACGCCCCTCTTCTCATGGAGTGACATGATGAACCAGAGCTGCGTCGAGAAGCTGAAGCTGCATACTCTTGTCGAAGACCTTAATGTAGAAAAGGAAGACACTTTGTGACCCAGCAGAACCTTTCACAAACAATATATGTCTCTAAAACAAACTATAAGCTCGATAGCAGTTTACTGCTATCTGCAGTACTTTTGGAGCTATGAAATGTTGACCATTTGCTCCTTTTTTTCAGCACAGATCAGGCTCTCTTGGCACTATATAAGCTTGCTGGCTTCTCTTTTTCCCCCAGTATGAGAAAAGAATGGGACATATAAAAATGTTTTTCTCATCCACCTACAAATATACATGAAGTAAAAACTCTGAAAAGAGTGCACCCGGGCCAATCGATAGAAAAATTTACAAAATAAAACAAAAACCTGCATTTACTGAACCCTAAATGCACAATCCTGTCCATTATTACAAGACCACAACCGTCCAGTAACACGATTTGCTAGCCTCTTGGTGTTACAACAATGCCCGAGTAGCCATTTTACTTGACTACTTGCACACTTCATCATTCACATCCTTTGTAATACTATTCTCCCACAAAGCATTGCATTTTGTAAATAGAGGAGCAGCTGTAGAATGACCATCAGCTATTCAAAGAAGACAATAAATTGTGTGAGTAGTAATATGAACAATATGAATTGCAGAAGAAAATGACCAAACTTCAGCTTTAGGCCTCATTCACACTGGATGTTTTTACAGCAGTTTTTGGCTTCGGGTGTTTTTTTTTTTTTTCTGCAGCCAATGAACTCCTCAGCATGTTATCTAGGGTGTACATGTGCACACAGGCTTTTATCAGCGTTTTCTGGCTGGAAAAAAGCCTGCAGAACTAGCGGGTTTTGAGAGGAGTTTTTGAGCTGTAAAAACGCTCCAATGCCAGTAAACATGGTAAAACGCAGCTAACCAGTGTTTTTGATCAAAGCCTGCGTTTTCTTGCAAAAAAAAAAAAACGCTGAAAAACCCAAGTTAACGTAGCAGCTCTACTGGTGTTTTTATAACGGCCACTGTGCATGAAGCCTTAAAGGCAACCTTCAAAATGCGAAGCACACATGCAGGCTTTAACAAATCAGGGTGGGCAAATTTAAGTGAACCTGCCCTGGTCTAAAATGTTCCTAAGCTTACGCCAGTGATAAAGCAGTGGCACCTTTTGGTACCTGCAAAATCAATCCCTGTGTCTCTACAGAGCCCCTTGCATCCTAGGACTGAGTTGCACAAGACCTTGCAAGTCGAAAATAAAAATACAACTAAAAGTCTCCTGTATGAGAATATATATATATATATATATATATATATATATATATATATATATATATATATATATATATATATACACACACATACATATACATATATACATACATACACACACTGGGCAAGGCTAGGTGTGGCTGGGTGCGGATTCAGAACGCACAGGCTTGTGAATTAGCAGCGACAATGCTGACTGCCATGCCCTCTTTTATTTCATCCCATTGTAGTGCAAATAGGCATAACCTACATGAAATTGGCAGTGCCACTCTGACTTCAGGAGTAGTGCAGCATCATCCCCACAGATCATAGAAAGTTGCACTAGGTGGCCTTCACAGGCAGGATTAACAGATATTATCCAGGTAACTGCACCCCCCTCCCACCTGAAAGGTGCAGATTGTGGCACCGGAGGGGGGGGAGGGATCAGATTAGCGGAACTTCCCCTTTAGGGTGAAGAACCGCTTTAAGGGACTCTGCAGGGGGACTAAGAGAAAATGTGTAAGTGCAGATGCATTTATAAACTAGGTGCTGCAGATATTTTCATCTATTCATCCCCTCTAAACGCCAGGCAGAAAAAAAGTTGCTTAAAAAATTCAGTGAAAAAACGTACGTGCATTTACGAGCGTCTGGCGTTTTTTCCTGCTCTTCAACTCCTCCCCTGACCATATCTTGCCGTTTTATTGTTCAGCCTGTAAATGAGCCTTTTAAAATATGTCTGCAAACATCTGTGTGTGCTTTTATTGGCAAAAAATAAATAAAAATGAAAGCCTGAAAGCCAAAAACCTGTTATTAAATGCCCAGTGTGTATGAGGCTGAGAAGGCTCTAGTTCAGTGATGGTGAACCTTGGCACCCCAGATGTTTTGGAACTACATGCTCAACTACACTGCAGAACATCTGGGGTGCCAAGGTTCGCCATCACTGCTCTAGTTTTTTACAGCTGAATGGCAGGTAGTGGGGCCAAACCTTGAATACGAACAAAAAGGTTGAATTAGAGGTTCTTTACGGATAAAAGAAATTTCACTTTAGTGATGTAATATATGGAGTCTAATCCTGTATCTTAAAAATATATTGACTCGGTGGGAGGGATTGCACTGTCAACACTCTGTGTTGATGGGAGAATAGAGCGAATTTCTTTCCTGCAAGAAAGAAATTTGCTCTGTGTATGGCTGAATTAGTATTATGAGTTACATGAATACAAAAGGAAATGTATAATTCTAATATATATATATATATATATATATATATATATATATATATATATATATATATATATATATATATATATATATATATATATATATATATATATATATATACACATATATACACATATATACATATATACACACACATATACACATACATACACACACACACACACACACACACACTAAAACTTTGGAGTGCAAGCATAATTCCTTCCAGAAACAGGCTTGTAATACTGGAAAGTCAAATGATTAGTTCCACAACCATTTATTCATAGGTTCTTCAGTTTATAGTCCATATAAACAGATTCTAGCAATGTGACCAGGTAGTATAACCATGAAATGTCCATCCACAAATGGCGGCCTCCACAAGGGGATTAGAAGCAAAATTCAGCAGGAGCTACAGAGTATAAAAGAGAAGAGAGGCTCCTCTAAGTGTAAAAATGTTACTAAATGTTGTACCTTCATTAAATGTAACCATATTGCTACACTTAGAGGCGCATCTCTTCTCTTTTATACTACAATATGTACATCAAGTCAAAATCAAGTCAAAATGTATTAAAACATTTTGCTTGTCTTGCAAAATGCTCTCAACCCAAGTTTTTCTGTATATATTTATTTTTTATTCTTTTACAAGAGTCCATTATGTTCAGCTGTCATTTTGTAAGACTTAATCCAAAGTTAGTCACATAATACAGGCCACAAAATGTGACATAATAAAATCAAAATAGGATAGATTTCTAATAAAATGTTCCATACTCACTTTCTTCCTGCATCCGGGCCAATATCTGGACATCTGTGACATCATTTAGCTTGTAATTTGAACCTACGGAGTCCTCGTCCATCTCCGATGTACTGAGCTCACTGTCCACTGAGGATTGTGGGCTGACAGGAGGGGGGTTTCTGTCAGAGGAGCTTTTATAAAGTCCTAGTGAACAAAACACAGAAATAAGACTCCTCTTTTTTTTTATTTCAACTAAAATGGTATAACATAATACAAGGATTTTTCTCACACTTTCTGATGTATACAGAGTATGCATTTAACCCACTTAAACCAAATTCCTTCCTTCAAGTCTTTAGCAGGATTGGAGGACTTTTTTTGTCAATGTCACATTTGACATTTTTCAGGGTTGACTAGTTTATATACTAAAAAGTTAACCATACACAATCATATTTCACCACCCAGGTTCACACCAGTGAAATCTTAGACATCGCCTGTGATTCGCTCCCACACTGCAGGTGCCAATCACTTGGGATCTCTAGGAGACGAGAGTTCTGCCACACACTTGTATGGCTGAACTTGCATTCAATTCGCAGGAAAAAAAGTGCAATGACTCCTCCCCCCGCACTAAAATCTGATCGCATGGGTGTTCTCGCCTATGCGATGCGATTCCTGTGCAAGTTCACAGTTCGCACTGAGATCTGTGAACCGATCTGAGGTGTCATTAATGTATAGACACCTGCAGTGGTTTGCAGAAGGAAGTGTGAACTGCCTGCGGGAGAGAGAGGATGTGGGAACCAGCGCTGTATTTGCCCTGGGTCCTGCATCGCATCAGGCCCGGTTCACACTGCAGTGATGCGGGAACACTGCAAATCTACTGCGGGTTCCCACATCGCACGTCTCCCAGCAGCAGTTCACACTGCCCTATGCGAACTGCTGGGAGCCTCAAAAGTTAATGAGACCCCCAAATAAGTTTGCATATCACAATGTGATCTGCAAATTCAGACAGGAATCGGATCGCATGGGTGCGATTCGGATTCTGCTGTGAAAAAAAAAAAAAAAAAAGGGTCCTATGCGAGTTTGTACGAATGCAATGCGATTTTAGCCATACTATCTGTATGGCTGAAATCGCATTGCAAAAACAGATCGCATTGGCATCGCGATGCGAATCGCATCCGATCTCAGACAACACTGCAGTGTGAATCGACACTTAGTGCGAACCTAGGCACAGAATGTATAGACACCCTCAGCGGTTCGCAGAAGGCAGCGTGCACTGCCTACAGGAGAGATGCGATGCAGGAACCAGCGATGTAATCGCGCTGGTTCCCACATTGTATCAGTGTGAACCTGGACTCCGTCTACGAGGAACAGTGAGGATGGAGGAATCTCAGCTTCAAGCTATTGTTTTTATGCAGCCCCTGCACCCCCAGCTGCCTTAATACACAAACAGGGTCAGGGTATTAAGAACAATGTGCAATGAGATTAAAAATATAAATAGCTTAAGTGATTTGTAACTCTAGGGATTTAAATTTTAGTTATTATTTGTAAATATACATTTGTATAATTGTGAATGATTCAGCCCCTTATTAAGCACAAGCTCACTTTCCAACAAAAATTATATGGTATGACAAGCCAAATTCCTTTTTTATATACGTTTTGGAAATATTGTCAGGAAACAGACCAAGCACAACACAACCCTATTAAATGATGTCAAGGACTTAAAGAGGTTTGCCACAAACATTTCATCTAATCAGTATAATTTTAGATGTCTATGTATAATGGCAATGCTATCTACTATATTTCTAGTTGCTTTGCTTTGTAGTGGTGAGTTTTCAGTTGTTGGGAGAGATGTTCAGAGAGAATGGTTGCTAGGGGCCCTTCCAGCCAAGCATGCCCCTTGATCCTACATAATGACACTACACCCCCTACTTATATCATCAGAGACAAGGAAAGCAAGCTGGGCCAACTACAATGAATTCCTTATGCTATGGTTGCCCATACTCAGAAATAAGATGCTCCAATCAGATAACCAGACATACTTTGCCAGATTGTTTGGGAAATCTGGTCGTTTACATCTACAGGTTTATAACCAATTTTTGCCTAGGGCTACATTCACAATTAAATCTTTGTAAAGCTGAAAACACACTATACAATTTTCTGCAGATTTTTTCTTTTAGATTTACCAAAACCATATAATATGAGGTCAAACCTAAACACTTTCAATTTGCATGTGATCAGGCTGGCCCTTGCACTACATAGACTGCAATACATAAATCTAAAGGAAATCAAACAAAAGTTTTATAGTGTACATGCAGCTTAAAGTGGTTGTAAATCTAGTTACACCACTTGTACCTTATTATAGGCTTACCTGTAGGTACTGTAAATATTAGGGATGCACCGAAATTTTGGCTGTAAATGGCAGCGTAGGAGAGCCGCCTCAGCCACCTGGTTGATTAGAGCACTGGGAACATCACAGCTTTCATTTCAATAGCCGTGTGTTCCCCGCCACACACCGTCACATACAGCCCCTCCCCCTTGTCCGGCGAACTTAGATAAACAGATCACCAGTCCCAGGATTGTATGGATTGGTGATCTGTCTATCAAAGTGCTCAGACAAAGAGGTGCTCTAATCAAACAGGCAGCGGAGGCGGCTCTCCTCTCTTCCCTTGACACCCTGGCTGCACTGGGGACACTAGTGAGGCTGCATTGATCTCCTGTACCACGTCCCCCAGTCTCTGACCATCTCCTGTACCACGTCCCCCAGTCTCTGACCATCTCCTGTACCACGTCCCCCAGTCTCTGACCATCTCCTGTACCACGTCCCCCAGTCTCTGACCATCTCCTGTACCACGTCCCCCAGTCTCTGACCATCTCCTGTATAAAAATATAAAAAATAAAATAAAGGTTTGGGTATCGGTCGGTTTCGGCCTAGTGTATTTTTAATTTTCTGTATGGTTTTCGGCACATAAAAAAAAAAAACACACATTCAGTGCACCCCTAGTAAATATCTTCTAAACCTGCATGGTTTAGGAGATACTCACCATATACGCTTGCGCCGAGGTCATCAGCGCATGCGAACTGAACAAAAGGCTCGCTCGTGCTGTGACCGGTGGCTCCCGGAGTGACGTCATCGCGGCTCCGGCCAATCACAGCACTGCAGCCCACGAACCCAGAAATAAGGGCGGGGGACATATGTCCGGTCACAGCAGTGTGTTGATTTAAGGTATTTCATAATGAGCTAGTATACGATGCATACTAGCTCATATGTCTGTCTTACAGGGTTTTTTTTTTTTTTTTTTTTCTTCTGGTTCACAACCACTTTAAGCAGTTTCCTCTTTGCTTGTTGGCAATGCCTTCATTTGTAGCACATTGAAATGAAGTGAGATGTGATGGGCAACAATTAGACTAGTCTCTTAAGCTGGATACACACTATACTTTTGTTGCTTGATTTCCTTTAGGATTTACCTTCAACTAGGTAGTGCAAGGACCTGCCCGATTGCATACAAATTGAAAGTGTTTAGATTTGACCTCATATTATATGGTTTTGGTAAATCTAAAAGAAAAAAAATCTGCAGAAAATGATGTATAGAGTGTATCCAGCTTAAGTAGTAAAGTAATAAAAACTGTCAGCATAGCAATGGCTTTGTTCTTTAAAGAGGAAGTAAACCCTAATGGGTTTACTTCCTCTTTCATTCCCTGCAAAGGTAAAGCATAATGGACTACTATGCATTGCATAGTAGCCCATTATGTGTCAATTACCTGACACAGGAGCCAGCGAAGTCACCGCTGCCCCCTGTAGTCCGGAGCATCCATCTTCTTGGTGGGTCTCGCTGCTCTGGCGATGTCATTCGTCAGAGCCGCGATGACGTCACTCCGTGCATATGCACGGGAGCCGCCACTTGCCGCATATCGCCGTTAACTGGCGTGCGCTCAGTGTGCCTGCGCACCGCTGTCTACGGCGCATGTGCCATAGACAGCGGTGCCTGTCTTTCGGCAAATATCTCCTAAACCGTGTAGGTTTAGGAGATATTTCTTGGACCTACAGGTAAGCCTTAATCTAGGCTTACCTGTAGGTCAAAGTGGTTTGTAAGGGTTTACAACCACTTTAACTCATCATTGAGATGCAAGAGGCTGAAAAAAAGAGTCAGACTCAAAGTGTATCTAAACTGAAAAACAAATTCAGTATATAGAAGCCCAAAAAAAAAAAAAAAAGCGTCTGTACTTTATAAGCAGATTGAACTCTTATAGCCATGGCCAAGCTTAGAGCATTCACCAGATTAGACTTCATATTGATCTTTTCAAATGCACTTATGACCGAAATGACTCCCAAAAGAGTAGGATTTGAAAGTTCTGATTTGGAGTCAGAAATAATGATAGGGGCCTCAGACATTGGAGAAGTGCCAAGAGGGTCAGAGGTAGTTGCTCTGTCTGAACGTCAGACCCATTCATTAAATTGGACACAAACTGAAAAAGTCAGCAATGGAGATTGGGGGGGTTGAGGACAAACCTACAGTATATAAAAACGGGGGTCCCAGAATGTTGACTAAAGACGTCTGTTCCTACAGGGGAGAAAGACAAATTGTCCTCAAACTGTAGGGGAACGTGGGACAAGGACACCTGATATAACTGAACTGTTCTCTAAACATCTTTAAAAATACAGAATACACTTGTAGGTTGTTGTATGACAACTAGGCCAAATAGAGGTAAGGCGTCAGATACTCCTAAACCAAGGCAGATTAATGTGGAGTGAGGTATAAGCAGTCAGAAGGTGACAACATCACTGAAGGCAGGCAGTGGGTCAGACTGGAGAATCTACATGAGGTTTCTAAGTAGGAGTAGTCCAAGGACAGAAAAGAGGCCGAGTAGCACGTATGCATTGCTCTGTGCTGCAAGTGAGGTCAGCACTGGCTTCTCAGTCCGATAGCATCTTAGGGGAAAAAAGCAGGAAGGTTTAGATAAAGCTAAGTGGGTGAGAGCTGTGAGGCAATTTCTGCTGTGCCAGAATCCCAATTCCTCCACAAATGAGTCAAAGGCGTAGGGTGACACTCGAAAGAGCAGCCACTGTTGTAAGTCTGGAAAAAGGAGACAGTAGTGCACCATTTCAGTACTAAAAGTTAATAAAGGTCACATATCAAAAAGCGTTAACCATAACAGACATCTATTGATGGAGTTTGAAAACAGTGCTCTACCCATACAGGCACAGTACAAGGTCTGGGAGGTGCCATGGCAGAGCTGGATATTAAAAGGAGACTAATTATATTGCATCAGTATCATGCAAGTTATTAACAGGCCGAGTGAAATAATGAGAGCATTCATATGGCTAATAGACTCAGAACACGCAAGTCTGAGAGGCACCAAAATGCAGAGCACAGTGTAACATGCAAGGAAGCCAAAAATGACAGGATTATGTACTTCCTCAATGTAGCGTTAACATGAAAATGGCAGAGGCTGGGTTACAACGAAGGTTGTACCAATACTCTATTATCACTGTGTGACCAACTAAGGTGACAGTAAGCAAAAGGTGTAGGAAGATGTACCGGTATATACAAAAAACAAAAAACAAAAAAAAAAAAAAACCTTGGACCTGAAAAACCCAAGTTCGCAAACAGGAGTCTAAGTATAAGAGTCCCATGCAGACATTATGTGACTACATGCAAAACCCGGAGCACAAAATGGTTACTACACATCAGGCCCTAGATGCAACGAACAACAACATCTTTGTCTTAAAAAAAGACAGACTTGTGCTAAAGCTGTAAACTTACCCTAGAGGCAGATTTTTAGAGAATGTGTATGGCAAGGAAAAGTGAAAGTATCCCCACATAACCACTAAGGTATACAAAGGAGTGAAGGCCAAAACAGGTAACAAGGCCTTTATCAAGAGCTGGGAAGTTTTCTAACTTAGCCTCTAAAGCTTCACTCTAGTGGGAATAGAAGCCTCTGTGAGAGAGACAAGTGGAGGTGACATTTCTGGCAGCTCTGGGTTGTATTAACAGTCTGCAGATTATAGCATGTGTAGGTAGGTAAAAGCAAATGCCTGGGAGTCAGCCAAACCCAGGTAACCGCAAATAGAAACAATAATAATAACGTGATCGGTGAGCTAACAGTGGATTGGAAAAACCTTGTCCTCCCTTAAGTACTAATACTGCACATGCCAGTTTGCAAAAACAGACTTTCCCAGACTTGAATGTCAAGCCTACTACATAGCCCCTAAGGCTTGATTCACACCTATGCATTTTTAGTGCTTTTTGCAGATTTGCACTACAGAACGAGTTCCATAGGAAACCATGTTAAATCGACTGTAGTGCAAATCTGCAAAATGCAAAAAGCACTAAAACTGCATAGGTGTGAATCCAGCCTAAGGCTGGATTCACACATATGCATTTTTAGTGCTTTATGCATTTTTCAGATTTGAACAGCAGCCCATTCAACATGGTTTCTTATGGAACACGTTCTGTAGAGCAAATCTGCAAAAAGCAAAAAGCACTAGAAATGCATAGGTGTGAATCAAGCCTAAAAGGACATCCACATTTTCTAAAGACATTTAGCTCTTGGAGATTGCATTCCCCTGTGCTTTCCTCACTGCTGGGGAATTAGCAACTACAATCACAGAAAGAATCATCCTGATCTCCCCTTAAAGTAGAGGAAGTTTCCTTTCGCTGGACTTCTTGCATGAATCCAGCTGGGAAAGAGTCAGTGGTGTTGCTAGGGGGTGGTTTCTGGAGCTATAGCCCAGAGTCTCTTACCAGGTGCAGCCGTGCCGTCAGGGCTGGACTGGCCTGCCGGGAAATTTCCCGGTAGGCAGTCTGCCCTCAGTGCCCTGGGGCCACTTTGGGTTCGGAGCTTGCCTTAGAGTAAAAAGAAAGGTCAGTCAGCAGCCAAATTTTCTGGCACCGTCCACTGAACTGTTACCTGCAGGCTGTGGAGTGATATGCCTGAGGGTAGCAGCAGGAGAACAGAATGACCGGCTGGATTTCTCCTTGTATCCAGCAGGCGCGGCACCGCCCACTAGTCTGGTGCCTGACCTGCAGAGTCACACTGCAATTATGCTTGAGGACAGCAGGAGATCAGAAGGGTGGCCATGGCGGAAGAGTTAAGGTGCTGCTGGAATCTGGATATATTCAATCATTCATTCTCTCCCCTTTCGCTGTACGAAAATTTTTTATATTATATATATATATATATATATATATATATATATATATATATATATATATATATATATATATATATATATATATATATATAAAATGTAATAAAATAACTATTTTTGCAGGTAGAAAAAAGTGCTTTTTTCCCCCAAGAGAGTCTGCATAGCATTGCACTCAGTTGTATTGTGCCCACTTGCATTTTACCTGGGTGGGAATGCACCCAGTTGTAATTCCCCTGGGTGGGAATATTATATACATGTGCATGCTCGTCCAAGCGTATGACTCTTTACTTCCCCGCTATGGGCTCTAGCCCAATATCATTTGTACACCTAGCAATAACTCTGGAAAGCGTTAACCACCCACATGATCCACTTTCTGAGGAACCGCTACAGAAGACAGCACAGGAGTAGGGGAACTTGGCACTGGTCAGGTTGGGTAGAGGTCTCATATCTACCAAGACCCAAAGATTGGAAGGAAGAGGTCAACTCCTTGCACTGTAGATTTTGACAAAGCACTGTCAGATTCGTCCTCTCTCCGGAGCTATATCCTGTAGAAATCCAGTCAGGACCCCCAGACACCCTCTAAAAAGCTCTAGATAGGACGAGCCCAACACCAAGGTGCCCCAGATTGCAGATTACATGCTAGGTGAAAACCTAGGAACATACACAAGTGACAGCAAGCAGATACGGAAACCTCCAGCTAACCTATATCCTGCTGGTGCCAAGGCACCTGTATCCACCTGAGCTACAATCTGCATTGAAAAGTCTAAAATGCAGTATTACCTTCTCTACCTGTAATGTCCTGAGAAGCCTTTGCTGAAAGGAACCGCCATTAAAGGATCAGCTGACCCTTCCCCTAGAATAAAGCTTGAAAATACAGCCTCCAGCGTCTGGAAATTACTTTACCCCCACCCGGTATTACTGCCCCTGCATCATCCAGTCAAACGAGAACACAGGTCACACACCCACGCTGCTACTGCGTGAGCCCCAAACAATGTGCCCTTCAGTGTATGCACACAGACACCCACATTGGGAACCCATGCTGCCCGTGCTTGTCCCTGTCAAGGGGGCATGTTTCAGGGCATGGCCCTTGCCAAGTACAGAAGGATAAAGGGAACCAAGCCACCTTCTCACTGTACCAAGGAGGGATCTTGCAGAAAACCCTACTAGCTGCTCCCAAAGGAATCAGGTAGGTAAAAGGCATGGGTGGAATAAAAGGAAAGCAAGAGAAACCGAGGCCTCCATCACCCAAGCTCCAGGCGATGCATCTCCTTTGGCCAGAGGAAACACAAACTGACTAGTTCAGCAGAACTTCCTTTAAGGCTCCTTTAACATGACGCGGATTCTGTACCAATCAGCAGGGGATTAGCTCATCGATTCCCCTCCCGATTGGAGTAGAGTAGGTGGAAGACACAGACAGAGCCCACTCTGCTCTATTTGCAGCTGGAGTAAACAGATTCCACTGTCTGTTTACACCCGACTACCCTCCGATTGACTACCCTCCGATCGGCTCTGCCTAAAAGCAAGGAGGACAGATGCCCTTTTGTTTTAGTGGGCCAGATCAGACCTGGAGGGCAGGCGGGTGTAAAAACAGACACAAATTTGCTGACACCCGCCTGTCCAGAGGAATTCATGGACCTTCCGATCAGGTTATTCTGAAAAACAGACAGGTGGACCTGATTTGACTGCCTGTGTGAAAGGGGCTTTAAATTCTAAAAGGCAGAAGGTTTTTTTCCTTAATGCAAGATTAAAAAAACCTTCAGTGTGCAGCAGCCCTCCTAATACTCACATGAGCCAAGCTCGATCGAGCGATGTGTACTATTGCCTTAGCCACCTGGGACTCCCGTCCTAATTGGCCGAAATACAGCCGTGGCGCCATTGGCTCCCGCTGCTGTCAAAGTCAGTTAGCTAATCAGGAGAGAGAAGGGGCAGGTTTGAACTGCGGCTCCATGTCTGAATGGGCACACAGAACTGTGGCTCAGCTTGGTGCCTTCATAGCAAGCTGCTTGCTGTGGGGGCCCTCGACAATAAGGAGGGGCCAGGAAGGCTGGCAAGCGACCGAGGAGGAGAATCCGGGCTGCCCTGTGCAAAACCACAGCACAGAGCAGGCAAGTACAATATGTCTGTTATTTTTAAAGAAAAAAAAAAAAAACACGAAAATTTTGTATCACTTTAAAGTGTATCTGGTGATGCATTTCCTGTTCTTGTTGGAGGCGGTGCCTATATCTCATATGATCTCCTGGAAGACCATTTTGGAAAAGCTTTTGAAAAAGGCCATGCTGCTGTTTTCATAGAATCCTGCTACTAAGATAACCCCAGCTGTCATTTTTTAATTTTTGCATCTGTCCGAGTTCAAATACCCTTGACTGGTTAAACAATGGATCGAAACTTGGCTGGTTCAGCAGGGACGGGCCGAGATGCGATCCATCTATAGGCAGGCTGTTTGTACCAAAGTCGATCCATCGATCAACTTGAGTACAAACAGCATGTGAGATTTTTAGCATGCAATTTTTGCCAGTGGCTGCAGCCGCCAGCAGTAATCATTGTGCTCGACAAGGACGGCTCCCCGCGCCCCCACCAGGAGAACACAATAGCTCCACAGGAGGGAGTTTTCTATCAACGTTGACTGTTGATGGGGGAATTGAGCAATTTTCAATTCCAACAAAAATTGCATAATCTATGGCCTGCCTTAGAGCTCACCAAAATCCTAAAGTTGTATTGACCTGCCCCATCTAAAGGTGTACAAGTCAGCCACAGCCACCAAAAAAGCCTGCTGGGGATATCACCTCAATGATTAAAAACAGAGCAAAATGTCTGTGCTGACAAAACATTAAAATTCAAAAACAAAAAAAAACTCTTACAGCACATACATAATGCAGACATTTTAAAATGGCACAGAAAAAAAACCCACGCCTGGTCACGTAAATACTGAGGTTTACTCACCTGTGTTGCTGGGCAGAACCAGCTGCCGCACTACTGGGGGTCTCACTGGAGTGGAGGATGGGGAGCTATAGCCGCTGTTGTATGGACTTCCACTAGGATTGGGACTGTAGGAGCTGGCATAGCTGGATGAACTATAAGGAATGCTGTACATACTCTGCCTCTTGGTGGCTGTAAAATAGAGAAATAGTTACATTACCATGTCAAATGTGTTGAGGCTTTAAGGTTTTATTTTCAATGTTACACAAGAACTATACAAACTACATAAATAGATTTGGCCTTATAGTACAACGGTTTAAATCTCTAAATATAAAATTTACCAGTATGAAGAGTTATTTTTTGTGGACCAAACCCCACCAATGACTTGGCTGGTACCCATCACCCTAAAAGCGGTATTAAACCTAAAAATGTATTACCAATCATTAGAAGGGTGGCTGCATTCCTTTTCTTTTCTCTGGCTTTTCTCCCCTGTGTTTTTACCTGGTGATATGACCAGCAACACATCTCCTGTATTAGCGAGACACAACTCTGGAGGATTGAGAACAGGAGGCATAGCAGGCAGTAACAATTGAAGCCAATCTCCAGCTCCCACTTTATAATCAGTTACAGCAAACATTTTCCTCTTTTTGAGATAAAGGTTTTGCATGAATAAATAAAAGCTGATCATTTTAATGACTGCTGCCAAGGTTAAATGGTTTGTTTCATCCATGTAGACTGATACATTCTGCTGGAGAGCTTTATCTTGTGAAAAAAACAGACTTGCTGACTGGATTACCAGATGAAAATAGAAGAAAGCAAGCTTAAAGTGTTACAAAACCCACAACAATAAAATCGGTCTCTATATTATACAGGATTTATATAGCGCCAACAGTTTGCGCAGCACTTTACAACATGGGGGGCAGACAGTACAGTTACAATACAAATCAATATAGGAGGGATCAGAGGGCCCTGCTCATTAGAGCTTACCTGCAGTAAGGCATGCTTATTACACTCACTGTGAAATCTAAGGGGTTAACCCTCTGCATTGTGTAAAAAGGCTGTTTGATCCGGTCTTCTCTGATCCTCCCCTTCTTCCACTGTCCCCATCTATTGCCTGATAAGACAGAGCCTTTGGCGTCAGGCTGCACATGCTCAGTTTATTGTGTATGACTAGTGAGTTTTTCTTTTCTTTTTTTTTGGGGAGGGTGCATATAATCCGCACAGGGCCAATCAGCACTGTCCAGACAGAGGATCAGGGGTCATGTAGCCTCATAGAACAGTCAGTAGAATGAAAACTCCTCCTACAAGCTTTAACCAGACATTGATAGAAGTTACAAGCTAGCTAAATACTGCTGATGAGAAAAGGTATTTTGCAGTTTACATTTACTAAAATAACTGAATTTCCATGTTCTGTGTACGGTGGGAGACCAGATATAGTGAATACAGGATCCTGGGTTTAGTAACACTTTAAAAAAGAAAAACAAATGCAGTCATCGCATCTAAGAACTGGTAAGCTGCAAAAATATAACAGATGTTTGCTTTTGGTTTTGATACTGCTGTAACAGACATGGAAATACCATAAGCACTGTTCATGAGGTTTGGCGCTTTCCTTTTCTCAGAAAACCAAACAGGTCCATGTTGGTACAGATGCAGCATGGCTATCCCTAATCCTCAATGTTCCTAGAGGGAACATGTCAGGATAGTAATGGAGAGTGCTTTATTTCAAACTTGATTTTAAAAGCTGTGGGCTCCATTGTCATCAATCGGTTTCTGGTTTCACCAAATAGTGAGCCAGGGATGCAGAACAAGCAAGCATTTAATGAATCTGAAAAATATAAACTACTGCCTTCTACACTTGATCTAGGTCAGTGGATGCTCAGGTAATAATCCCATGATCAGGATAACCGAGCATTGTAGTTGGCAACATTTAAAGTGGTTCTAAATACATTCTCTGCATATAAAAAGGTAAAAAAACCTGTGTCCGGCTCCCACCAAGCCCCTCTTTATACTTAGGCATGCCATACACGGTGCAAATTCTTTCCTACAACCACAGGTTGCAGGAAAGAAATCTGCACTACTCCCCCATCAACACAGACAGTGCTGACAGTGTAATTGCTCCTGCTGAGCTATTGTCTGCTCCCGGTGGGGGTGGAAGAAGCCATCCCCGCTGGGAGAAGACAGTGATTATCGGCTATAGCAGCTGCTAGTGATAAGCGCAAGAGAATCTGGCAGGTTGGTTGTACCCAAATTGATTGATCAAATTGGTGCATTCAGCTTATCGATTAACAATTCAATCTCCTACAGAATCGGCTGAGACTGGAACCGTATATGGCTGGCCTTACTGAGCCCGATCTCCATCCACCCTGACACTCTCTGCTCTCTCCCTCCTCACAGGGCAGATTGATAGCAAAGGGAGTCATTGGCTCTTGCTGCTTTTAATCAAATCATGTGCTGAAGGAGGGGCAGAGCCAAGCCATGGTGGCTTGGAATTGAGCCTGCCACAATAGGAAGCAGCTTCCTATGTGGCACACTGAGGAGGAGGAGCCAAGCACGCTCACAACTTATTTAAATTCATGGCGGCTTCCATGTTCCTATTTTCACTGGTTCCCTTTTAGACAATGAGGACTGTTATTACACATAAAGCAATTTTTCTTAAAAAAACAAAAGACAATTCAATATTAATCACCAAGGATAGCTGCACTACATGTTGTTAGCTAGAGTCAGTTAGCATAAAGGTCTACTGTACTTGTCTTATGTGAAAGAACGGAGTTATTCTCAGTTTGATTATCTACTTATGGTAAACAAACACATTAAACAGTAATTGAAAATAAAGTCTTTATGTTAGAGAATTTGACATGACAAATTGAATACTGCATTCCGTGCACATGAACATACTATACTGACAGACAGTGGCAGCTGATGGACATTTTTTTTTTCTCTTTTTTGGGGGGGGGGGGGGGGGGGGGCAGCAAACAACCACCGGCCACCCCCTCCCTGGTGCCCTTAATGCACCAGTCTGCCCCTGCTGACAATGTTTCTTGGGGTAAACCCATCTCTTATAGATCATATAGTGGCCAGCATCTCCATTAAAGACATGTAAACAAAACTTCAGTGGTTCTATGTTTAGTCAGCTAGGACAGAGATAACTTTGCAGGTCTTCAAAATAAGCCCAATGCACATCATGTCGAGAAAAGTAACACTCCCTACATAACATACCAAGAAGGACAAGGATTTCATTGTAAATCCTTCCAAAGCATTTGCTACTCATAAAAATGATTTACTTAAGAGACTGAGCATTTAAGTAAAAAAAGTCGCTAAGGCAACTAAAACAAATATCCTGACCAATCAAAATGTATCCACACATTGGGGTTGTTTACTAAAGGCAAATAGACTGCACTTTGCAAATGCAGTTGAACTCATTTTCTGCAGAGCTTAGTGCGTGTGGGGAAGCTTCACTTTGTACTTACGTACTGTGTACTTTCACTTTGTACTTACTTACACCCAATCAGGTGCAAGAAAAAAGTAAATAAAAAAAAGCATTTTTGCATGCACATGATTGATGATGGAAAATCAGTAGAGCTTCGCCACATCCACTAAGCTGACTGGACAAAGGCCAACTACATTGGCAAAGTTCACAGTCTAATATTTCTATATAGTAAATGAAACCTCACCTGTGACCAGATCTGTGGTCAACAGATCACAGGTTGTTTATATATATATATATATAAAAAAAAAAAAAAAAAAAAAAAAAAAGAGCTCCAGTGGTCATTACATTTTTGGGGGAGATTATGAAGGGTTACAGCCTCTGTCAGGCTTTTATTTCTGAGGGTGAGATTTTCCCCTCTTAACACCCAGCATAAAACTAAGTGGAAATAAACAGGAATGCAAGCAGGTCTAAAAGCCATCCCTCTTCCTTCCAGTACCAGTGAGAACATAGGAAGTTGTTTCTAATTTTTCCCCACTCTCCCTCCATAACGGTTTTGGTTGACCTTAAAGTGGTTCTGCTGCATTGAGGTAAAACACCTTCTGCAAGCAGCTGTACCACCCCCCCCCCCCCCAAAAGTTACCCGAGCACCATCTCGATCCGGTACAGGGCTCTCTCCCTCCTCAATGGCTCAAACACAGCAGAAGAATCCAGTGGCCGTCAATCACAGATCAGGAGTGAGCATGCATGAGTTCCTTGCTATGGGGGCATTCAGCGGGGTGGGGGGTATAATAACCAGGGTCGTGGGTGAGGGACTCGAGAAGAGGAGGACTGGGGCTGCTCTGTGAAAGACCATTGACCTTAAGGTGCTTCTATAGGCGGAAGGTTTTTTACCTTAATGCATTTGCTGCATTAAGGTAAAAAAACATTCTGCAAGCAGCTGCCCCCCTCCCCCCATATAATCACCTGAGCCCCATCTCGATCCAGCAATGCGCACAAGGGCAGCGGCTCTCTACCTTCTCAATGGCTCAGACACAGCAGCAGAAGCCAGTGGCTGCTAATCACGACCTGAAGACCGGCTCAGGAAGCGAGCATGCATGAGTGCCTTGCCATGGGGGCACGCTCATGTTTGTTAATTGAAAAAAAAAAAAAAGCTTGGCTTTAGAATCACTAATAGGGAGAGCAAAGCCTGAGCAATATATTTCTGGGTCACGTGTACAGCGCATGATGTACTACTCACCTGACATTGTTTGCTCAAGTCTGTGGATAAGGTTTTTTTTTGCACACTCCACATCAGGCGTGGGACTGTCAAAAACCTGCCGACACCAAACCAGGGGACTGACTGTTTCCTGTGATGAGGGTAACTTTTTCTTTGGTGAAGTATACAACCTGAAAATAAAAACACTGTTTAGAATAGGACAGAAACAACTAATCGATTAATCAACAACAAATCGATTATGAAATCAATCAACTATTTTCATAATCGATTAATCGGCCAGCCAATTAGTTGGCCTGCATACAGAATGCATCATTTGTTTACATATCAGGAAATACAGTGCAACACACATACAGCTCAGTACATCATCCATACATGTCAGTAAGTGCTTGAGAACTTGTGAATGTGCGAGGAGCAATGCTTCATGGGACATGTAGTCCTGGGCAGGAAGTGAGTGGTTCTAAAAAAGGGAGTAGTTTTATTTTACCTTGCTATAGGGGCACTCTATATTACACTTTGCAGCTTGCTATTGGAGCACTCTGAAGGCAGGAGGAGCCAAAAGCGTTGGTGGGGGAGCCCAGAAGAAGAGAATCAGGGCTGCTCTGTGCAAAACCATTGCACAGAGCAGGTAAGTATAAAATGTTTGTTGTTTAAAAAAAAAAAAATTACTTTAAAACTCTGTGAAGGGAAGATTAGCATCTGAACCCAGAGAAGGTGGAAGCTGATAGACTGGAGATAATAATACAAAAAATAAAAGTGTTTCAGCTCTTAGTACTAATTTAATAATATTTATACCCCCCCCCCCCCTTTCATATAGCTTTATGTCTGACTCCTAGTTATAATGCCAATATAGTGTGTGTGTAAAAATTTTTTCCCAGTTGTAACTTGTACTGTGCAGTTACTCTGGCCAATCACAGTGCCGGAGCCGCAATACCTGGAAGCACCCCCCCCCCCCCCCCCGGGAGACGTCAGCCGCCGGATCGATGAACGAAAACTGTGCTGTGGGGGCTTCGATCTCAGGTAAGCAATTTATAATGAGCTAGTATGCTATGCATACTAGCTCATTATGCCTTTGTCTTGCAGGTTTTTTTTTTTTTTTTTTTTTTAAACGGGTTTACAACCACTTTAGATATGTCCTTTACTACCCCCACACCCCTCCCCCCCCCCTCCAACAAAAAAATCCATTTACAGAATTGAAATAGTCACTATCCAAGCTCGCCAACACACAGATAACCAAAGTCCCCTCCATCACAAGTGTCACCGATCTGCCCCTTTGATATGCTCCATATTAAACGCTGTACATCCTGCTGTAGGAGAACCCTGGATATCAATCGTTCTTGAGTGGAAATCTCAGAGAAGATATATAGGATGTCACCAGCCAGGAATGTAAACAAGTGTCTCATGGGAACACATGTAATATAGGCTGCCATGACTAAGAGGGTAGAGAAAACCAATCGTAAAATGTGGGCAGCAGCCAGAAGCAGCACAAACACCCCTTACTGTAAACTTTGAGTAAGATGAAATGTGTGCAAAATATCCAATTGACATAAATAAAACCAAAAACCTCTTTTAAATTAGTTTAATTTTGATGTAAACATTTGTAAAAAACAGGATTGCAAAAACAGTGATAACCAGATCTAAAATAAGTCCAAAATGTGCCTGTGTTGTTTGGATTCACCACACCCTGAATTATAAGTAAATCTCAGGCCTGTGACATGAAAAGCACATCTGTCACACCAAGCTCTACTACTCTATAAATCTGTTACTATGTGTGTAAGGTATGCAGGGCTGAGCAGATCACTGCTTCTGTCTATAATGAGGTGGAGGCAGGATAGCTTAAAGGCAAACTGACAACAGCTGCTAATTCTGACAGATTACAAACAAGCCTATAAAAAGTATTGTGTGGACAGAACACAGACTATGGCTGCCACAACCCCCATCATCCCTCAGCTGGCCACCGGAAGAAGAGGTCATCCCAGACAAAAAGGTTTCCATCACTAGGCCAATTACTACAATAACTACTGCGAAAGGACAGGACACCAAACAGGTGTTTAAGGCTCGGTTCACATCTATGACTTTAATGCTTTTCGCAGAAACGCACTAAAGTTCATTTAACCAATTGCCTTTCAGTGGTGATATCTGAACGATGCCGGCAGCTGCAGGCATCATTCAGGTATCTTTTTCCCGCCAACGATTCCCTTCAACGTAAGATCAATCATAGCTGTTGGCACACGATCGTTCTTACAGGCGGCAGGAGGTGGCGCACCCCCCCCCCCCCCACCGATCGGCGACCTGGAGAAAGAATCTGCCGCTGGCAGAAGTTAGCCATAGAGGATTTGAGGATTTCTGAGGGACAGATGGTGCCCAGAAATCTCTATGAATCTCAAAGGCCCAGGCGCGATGTTATGACATGTCTCATAGACCCCACATCGCTCCAGAAAAAGGACAGATCACACACCATACCTTTAACAAAGGATGTTTACATTCCTTGTAATAGGAATAAAAGTGATACTTTTTTTTTTTTTTAAAAAGGTAAAGTGTAAAATATATATATATATATATATATATATATATATATATATATATATATATATATATATATATATATATATATATATATATATATATATATCTATATCTATATCTATATCTATATCTATATCTATATCTCGAAAAAAAAAAACGCCCATTTCAAGCGCCCCCATCCCACGAGCTCGCATACAGAATCAAACGTATATGTAGGTTGCGCCCGCATATGTAAACAATGTTCAAACCACACATGAGGTATTGCTGCAAATGTTAGCACAAGAGCAACAATTCTAGCACTAGACCTCCTCTAACTCTAAAACTGTAACCTGTAAGAAGAAATGTAAACGTCACCTTTGGAGATTTTTTTTAAGTATTGAAGTTTGGCGCCATACGACCAGTGCGTGCAATTTTAAAGCGTGACATGTTAGGCATCCATTTACTCGGTTTATCATCTTTCACACTTTACAAAAAAATTGGGCTAACTTTACTGTTTTTTTTTTTATTATTATTATTATTCATGAAAGTGTTTTTTCACCCCGCAAAAAATAAAAATAAATTGCGTTTGAAAAATACCTGCGCAAATACCGAGACAAAAAAAAGTTGCAATGATCACCATTTTATCTAGAGTCTCTTCTAAAAAAAAAAAAAAAAAAAAAAAAAAAAAACAACAAAATGATAATAAAAAATAAATATTTTTATTTAATTTTTTGGGAGTCTGAGTAATTTTCTAGCAAAAAATGTTTTTTTACATGTAGGAGAGGAGTGCTAGAACTCGCCCAGTGGGTGAGTGGTTAACATGGGACGCACTCACATCCATGATTTGTTTCAGCGGTTACATTTTTAGAAAGGGTCAGGGAAAGCCATTTTAAAAGCAAAATGGTGCATTTTTGGTTCAACTGACTTCAATGGAGAAGCTGCAGAAAAGCATGCAGTGCGGTCTTGTGTTTTGTAATTTTTAATCCACCAAACAATAAAATTGCCCAAAAAAAAATATATATATTGTAAATGCGACAAAAAAAAAAAAAAAAAAAAAAAAAAAAAAAAAAAACGCAAAATGCACAACAAAAAGCACTGCAGAAACTGATCAAAAGCAAACTGCATAGGTGCAGGGTGGATTTAATTTAAATCATAGTTTTTAAAGAGTAAATATCACCTCTGTCCTGCAGCGCCTCTTACTTATATTTATCTCATGGTTACTGTGAAATTGTGTGAACGCATCAATTCAGTGCTTGGATTCATTGAATGAGTTTACCAAAAATGTAAACATTGCAGAATATACAGCCTCATACTATATAACTAAACTCCATTTCGTGCTGAATAAACCAAATTATTAATGTATCTTAAATTGAAAACGATCTTTTGATAGATTTACAATCCAAAAGCATTTTATTAACCAGTTGCCTACCTTGGGCGTCTTACAAACGTCCATAAAACCCCCTCCTCTGTACACAGGACGTGTCTTGTACACCTTGCACTTCTTTTATTATCTTCTGCTCAACTACTATGCACAGCCCATGAGATCCTATGACAGGGAGCTAGTCAGATGTCTTCACTGAATGATCACCCTGAGGCCTCATGCACACTGGACTTTTTTTTCTTTTTTTTACAGCAGCTGTTTTTGGCTTCAGAAGTTTTTTTCTACAGTCAAACTCTCCATCACATTATGCCATGTGTCCAAGCACACACAGGCTGTTATCAGTTTTTGACTGGGGCGCTTTTTTTTTTTTTTTTTACTTTAGGCTCCATGCACACTGGACATTAACCACTTGCTTACTGGGCACTTAAACACCCTTCCTGCCCAGACCAATTTTCAGCTTTTGGTGCTCTCACACTTTGAATGACAATTACTCAGTCATGCAACACTGTACCCAAATGAATTTTGTGTCCTTTTTTTCCCCACAAATAGAGCTTTCTTTTGGTGGTATTTGATCACCTCTGGGGTTTTTATTTTTTTGCGCTATAAATGAAAAAAGACTGAAAATTTTGAAAAAAAAACGCATTTTTCTTTGTTTCTGTGATAAAATTTTGCAAATTATATATTTTTTTCATAAATTTTGGCCACAATTTATACTGCTACATATCTTTGGTAAAAATAACCCAAATTAGTGGATATTATTTGGTCTTTGTGAAAGTTAGAGAGTCTACAAGCTGTGGTGCGAATCGCACAAAATTGATCACATCTGATGTACTGGTGGCCTATCTCACTTCTTGCGACCAGAACAAGTCAGGAAAGTACAAATACCCCCCAAATGACCCCTTTTTTTAAAGTAGAAATTCCAAGGTATTTACTAAGATGCATGGTGAGGTTTTTGATGTTGTCATCTTTTTCCCACAATTCTCTGCAAAATGAAGATTTTTTTTTTTTTCCCCTCACAAAATTTTCAATGTAATAGGTTATTTCTCTCACATGGCATGTGTATACCACAAATGACACCCCAAAATACATTTTGCTACTCCTTCTGAGTATTACGATACCAAATGTGTGAGACTTTTACACAGCCTGGCCACATACAGAGGCCCAATATTGAAATAGCACCATCAGGCGTTCTAGGAGCATAAATTACACATTTCATTTCTCAACCACCTATTACAGTTTTGAAGGCCCTGGAGCACCAGGACAATGGAAATGCCCAAAAAGTGACCCCATTTTGGAAAGCTAACACCCCAACGTATAATCTATGAGGCATATTGAGTCGTTTGTATTGGTTCATTTTTTTTCCAGAAGTTTTGGGAAAATGTGGAAAAAAAATTAAAACGCATTTTTTTTTTTACGCAAAGTTGTCCATTTATAAGATATTTCCAACACATAGCATTTACATAGCAAAAATGACACCCCAAAATACGTTCTACTACTCCTCCTGAGTATAACGATACCAAATGTGTGAGACTTTTACACAGCTTGGCCACATACAGAGGCCCAACATGCAAGGAACACCATCAGGTGTTCCAGGGACACATAGCCTGCACATACCAAGAATTACACCCCAAAATACATTCTGCCGAGAAAAGAGTAAACAAAAGATTACCTGTGGTTTTAGCAGCGCAGTTGTCCACAGGATGATAGCACTGGTCCAGGCAGCAGACAGGGACTTGGTCAGCAAAAGTGAACACAATTTTCCAGGCAACAGGCAGGTATACTGTCCATAGTCAATATTGGCAGCAGGCAGGGATACTGTCCATATACAGTCCAAGGTCAGTGCAGGCAGAGATCGTCAGCATTGCCAAAATATTGGTCCTGGTAGTAGGCAGGAACATGGTCCATCCATGTGGTGTGGTCAGTTCATGCGACAGGCAGAGGCATGATGGTATAGGTCCTACAGGCAGCAGGCAGAAGTAGGGCCTTGTTCAGGACAGAATGGGGATAGGGGTAGAGGCTTCTCCCACCCAAATCTCTTTGAAGCCTCCGAGTCTCCAGACCCTAATCTAGGAATGAGAAAACAAAGGAAATTGTCTTCTTCATCCAAAAAAACTATTCTGGAGCCCCTCACATATGTGAGACCCCTGTTATGAATCCCACTAGTCCACTGAGAGGGTACAAGATCAGTCCAAGAGGCAGGCAAAAGGCATGGTCAAACAGTCCAGGGTCAGTTCCAGATCAGGCAGAGGTATGTACAGAATCAGTAGGCAGAAACATGGTCGAATAACAGTCCAGGGTCAGTTCCAGATCAGGCAGAGGTATGTACAAAATCAGTAGGCAGAAGTGTGGTCGAATAACAAGCCAGGGTCAGTTACAGAGCAAGCAGAGGCATAAGGGGTTTGAAGGTAAATGGCAGGAAGTGAGGGTTAGGGTTACCATACTTCACTAATAATTCACTGAAGTATTGGTAACGGCGGAAACAGTCACCTATGCAGAGGCCTGGTTGGGAAGGGCATTGGGCACAATGATAAGTGGTGTCTCTTCTCACTCCTCGTTTGCTGCACACCCGACATTTTTTCTGATGTCTTCGGCCTGTTGGTCTGGGAGGGATTTTGTCAGGAAAGTGGGGTTCAGAGAGTCTGCTAATTACATCGGATCGAATGTTTTGTGGTGGGCCGTTGGGGTATATAAGGGCAGTGGTGATTTCCTCCTGGTAGCCAAGGAAGGGTATGGGTCTTTCTGTGGACTTACGATAAATTACATACGTGTTGTATATGGCCAAATTAAAGAAATAAATTGAATTTTTTTTATACCACTTGTATGTTCTTCTCGTGGCAAGATAGGGTTCGAGCATCTGGTCGTTCAAGTCGACACCCCCCATGAACATGTTGTACTCATGGATACAAGTAGGTTTTTGTATTGGGCCATCCCTCCTGGTGATCTCAACAAAAGTGTTGTTGTGGATCTAAGAAAGCATGTAGACATCCCTTCTGTCCCTCCACTTCACAGCCAAAATTTCCTCGTTCCGTAAACTCGCCGCTTCGCCTTTTCTTAGCCTTTTGTTGACGAGGCTTTGAGGAAAGCCCTTCTGGTTCGTTCTTACGGTGCCACATGCTGGAGTTTGCATTCTATGGAGGTTGCGGAACAGGGGTAAACTGGTATAAAAATTGTCCACATACAGATGGTAGCCTCTCTCAAGGAGTGGGTTTATGAGTTCCCAAACAACTTTTCCACTCGATCCGATGTATTCGGGGCAATTAGGAGGATGTAGCTGGCTGTCCTTCCCTTCGTATACCATGAAGGAATATGTATACCCTGTGGCTCGGTCACACAACTTATACATCTTCACTCCATAGCGGGCCCTTTTGGAGGGAATAAATTGCTTTAGCCCCAGCCTGGCAGAAAATTTTATCAGGGACTCATCCACACATATGTGTTGGTCTGGGGTAAACAACTGGGGGAAAATCTGAGAAAAATAATTTATTAGTGGCCGAATTTTGTAAAGTTTATCAAAATTTGGGTCATTCCGGGGAAGGCACTGGGTATTGTCATTAAAGTGTAGAAATCTCATTATCATTAGATATCTGGTCCGGGGCATTATTGAGGAAAAGATGGGCATGTGATAGATGGGGCGGGATGACCAATATGCACGTATTTCATTTTTATTGTTTAGTCCCATACAAAATGTGAGGCCCAAAAATTTTTTCAACTCCTCCACTGTTAGGGCTCTCCACTCGTAGGGACAGGCATAAGAGGATGTTGGGTTGCTTTCAATAAATTGTTGGGCATATAGGTTGGACTGGACCACAATGGATTCAAGCAAGTCCTCTGTAAAAATTAGGTGGAAAAAGTCCATCAGGGAAAAATTGTGTGTCCACCTGGACTCCTGGGTTGGCAGTGAAAGGGGGAACGTTGGCTTCTCCTGAGTTAGGAGTAAGCCACAAGGGGTTCTGGAGGGAATAGGGAAGGCTGGCATGGGACCTAACCCTTTAGGGCCGAGTTGACACCCCACTGGTACGTGGCCTTTGCCGAGGTACTGTGGTGCCGGGGGATGGCACTGGGTTGCCGGTGGATGGTACCGCCTCCTCACCAGTGCGCCTTCATCTGACGGGCGGACTATCATCTTCCTCCTCTGAGGCTGTCATGGTACTGCTGCTGAGGACAGGCTCGTAGTCCACGTCAGAGTCACAATCTGAATATGAGGAGGAATCCGAAGCGGAAACCTCCCCGTTGCTCTCGTCGGCTGCAAGGATATCATATGCCTCCTCAGCTGAATACAATCTTTGTGACATTTTTATTGATCACTGAAAGGCGACGCTGATGTGGCAGGTGACACTGACAGCACTGATCACAGGTAACACTGACGTGGCAGGTGGGACTGGAGGCAGATGGGACTGGAGGCAGATGTGGCTTTCAGATGGCACTGGCTAATTGCTCTGGCAAATGGGGCTGGCAGGTGGCACTGCGGCTGGCAGGTGGCACTGGCAGGTGGCACTGGCGCTGGCAGGTGGCACTGGCGGCACTGGGGCCGACGGCACTGGCAGGTGGCACTGGCAGGTGGCACTGGGGCTGACGGCACTGGCGCTGGCAGGTGGCACTGGCACTACTGGCAGATGGCACTGGGGCTGACAGATGTTAGTCACAGTAATGAATTCACAGTGTAACACTCACAGATCCTCTCTCTCCTCACACGCTGTCTCTGTGTGAGGAGAGAGAGACACGGCAATGGGAGATGATCTCATTTGTTTACATTTGAGATCATCTCCTATTGGCAGCTGCGATCGCGCTGTGAACGGCCGCTTTGATTGGCCATTCACGGCGATCTGTATTCGCCTGTCTCCGGGAGACACGGCGGATACAAAACTTCCGCGATGCGCGCCCCCGGCGGCGCGCATTGCGGAAGTAAACTAAAGGACGTCCAGGGACGACCGCCCGGACGAACCCGCCTGCTCTACGGCCGTCATTCGGCTATAGGGCGGGCGGGAGGAGGTTAAAAATAACGTTATACAAATGGCAGTAGCTTTGCAGTGAGTTTTTAAAAGTTATTTCTTTTTTTTTATTTAACCACTTCCCACCCGGCCAATGCACATATATGGCCGGGTGGGAGCCGTCTACTTCTGATAGGACGTTCAGGAACGTCCTTCAGAAGGAGCGGGTTCGCCCGCGCAGCGGTGCGATCCCGATGTACTCGTGTCACCCGGACACGGCACATCTCAGATCAGCAGGAGGGCTCTGTGATTGGCCCTCCTGATCACATGACGGCCGTCATGTAATGTAAACAGCCGGTTGCTAGGCAATCCTCTCCTCACACAGAAGTCATCGCTGAGGAGAGGAGAGCAGATCGCTGCAGCCGGCTGATGATCAGTGAGTATGAGCTGTTTTTTTACAGCTTTTTACTCACTGATCATCAGTCTAGTGTAAACACACAACACACCACACAGTATAAACACAATGTCCCCACATATGTCCCTAATAATAAAAACATGTCCCCTACATATGTCCCACTAAAATCACATGTCCCAAAGATTATCTGCACACATATGTATGTGATCACCTGCACACACCAAAATAAAGCTCCATTTGTGCGAACAAAATGATAAAAATTTCATTTGGGCACAGTGTAGCATGACCGCGCAATTGTCACTGAAAGCGCTAGAACGACGAAAGCTGAAAATTGGGCTGGAAAGGAAGGGGGCGAAAGTGCCCAGTATTGTAGTGGTTAAGGTTTTTGCATTAGCTTTTTATTCGAGTTTTTTTTTTTTTTTTTCAATGGCTCAAAAACGTTTAACTCTGGTGAGCCATATTTCTGAGCGCTTATCGAAGTTTACCGCTTTTAAGCGTTTTTTGTGGTCACAAAAAAGAAAGAGCCCAGGTACGGGATTTTAAGGCGTTCAGACAAAAGCCCATAAACTCCACGAGAAAGAGGGTAGCTATGCTCCTACCTACAGTGGGGCCCCAGAGAATGACCTAACATGAAGCCAGATCACAGCAGCGTAAAACAAATAAATAAAAGGAATTTGGAGTAGGCTGAAAGCAATAAAAAAGGTAAATTTTGGTAACTTTCTTGCTCCTGAGATGTGTCCAATCACAGCCGGTAACATGCATTGTCCTTGTGCACGGCCCACGTGCCCGAGGCTTGTCACACAGACACAGCCCATCCTTGATCACGCCCAATCACAGCTGGTCACAGAATGTAAACAAACCGCTCTCCTCCTCACACATGAGGTGGACCTCTCTATGTGACCAGGCTGTGTAAAAGTCTCACATATGCTATTGCCATAAGTAGCAGAATGTATTTTGACGTGTCGTTTTTGCTATGTACATGCTATGTGTTAGAAATAGCTTAGAAATTGACCACTTAGGCCTCATGCACACGAGACGCAGATGAAACCTCTGTTAAAAAAAAGCTGAAACGCGCGTTTGCATGCCGCGTTTAGACGCGTTTGCGTTTAAACGCGTTTATAAAGATAACATCATGTAGACCCTCCCCAAGCTCTCAAAGCATTTTTTTTAACTATTTCTGCTATTTTGATCAGAGTGAGCAGCAGCAGCATAGAGAGCAGTTGTACACTTGCATTTGCCGTGTCACTTGCCACGTCACCTGCCACAAGTTGGGGATTGCCCACTTGCCACGTCACTTGCCACATCACCTGCCACGAGATGTGGATTGTCCACTTTCCACGTCATCTGCCATGCCACCTGCCACAAGCTGTGGATTATCCACTTGCCACGTCACCAGCCACATCACCTGCCACAAGTTGTGGATTGTCCACTTGCCACGTGACTTGCCACATCACCTGCCACGTCACTTGCCACATCACCTGCCACAAGTTGTGGATTGTCTACTTGCCGCGTCACTTGCCACATCACCTGCCACGTCACTTGCCACGTCACCTGCCACAAGTTGTGGATTGTTCACTTGCCACGTCATCTGCCACGTCACCTGCCACAAGTTGTGGATTGTCCACTTGCCACAAGCTGTGGATTGTCCACTTGCCACATCACTTGCCACAAGTTTTGGATTGTCCACTTGCCACGTCACTTGCCACATCACCTGCCACG
Organism: Lithobates pipiens; assembly: GCF_037356315.1. NCBI lineage: Eukaryota > Metazoa > Chordata > Amphibia > Anura > Ranidae > Lithobates > Lithobates pipiens. The sequence continues at coordinate 411,399,468 of NW_027507718.1, forward strand.
TCACTTGCCACGAGATGTGGATTGTCAACTTGCCATGTCACTTGCCACGTCACTTGCCACAAGATGTGGATTGTCCACTTGTCACATCACCTGCCACATCACTTGCCACATCACCTGCCACAAGTTGTGGATTGTCCACTTGCCACGTCACTTGCCACATCACCTGCCACGTCACTTGCCACAAGATGTGGATTGTCCACTTTCCACGTCATCTGCCATGCCATCTGCCACAAGTTGTGGATTGTCCACTTACCACGTCACCAGCCACATCACCTGCCACAAGTTGTGGATTGTCCACTTGCCACGTCCCCTGCCACGTCACCTGCCACAAGTGGATTGTCCACTTGCCACATCACTTGCCACATCACCTGCCACAAGTTGTGGATTGTCTACTTGCCGCGTCACTTGCCACATCACCTGCCACGTCACCTGCCACAAGTTGTGGATTGTTCACTTGCCACGTCACCTGCCACAAGTTGTGGAATGTCCACTTGCCACAAGCTGTGGATTGTCCACTTGCCACGTCACCTGCCACGTCACCTGACACAAGTTGTGGATTGTCCACTCGCCACGTCACTTGCCACATCACCTGCCACAAGTGGATTGTCCACTTGCCACGTCACTTGCCACGTCCCCTGCCACAAGTGGATTGTCCACTTGCCACGTCACTTGCCACAAGTTATGGATTGTCCACTTGCCACGTCACATGCCAGTCACCTGCCACAAGTTGTTGATTTTCCACGTCACCTGCCAAGTCACTTGCCGCATCACCTGCCAGGTCACTTGCCACAAGTTGTGGATTGTCCACTTTCCACATCACTTGCCACTTCACCTGCCACAAGTTGTGGATTGTCCACTTGCCACATCACTTGCCACCTGCCATGTCACTTGCCACAAGTTGTGGATTGTCCACTTGCCACGTCACTTGCCACAAGTTGTGGATTGTCCACTTGCAATTGCAATTGTTTAAAATATTTTTCTAATGGTTTTTCATCATTTGCAATCATTTTTGAGATTTTTAATGTAAAAAAAAGGTCACCTTTAAAAACGCATATAAACGCAAATGCGGCTAAACGCGGGTGCCGCGTTTAGCCGCGTTTTGCGTCTGAAACGCAGAAATTTTTGTTTCTGAACGCATTTTTTTGCTTCTGGAAAAACGAGATTAAACGCAACTGCATATAAACGGAAAAAAACGAGACTGTGTGCATGGACACATAGGATAACATTGAATGAGTTCAGGTGCAGTTGAAAAAACTGTCCAACTGCATCTGAACGCGCGTTTAACTGCGTCTCGTGTGCATGAGGCCTTACTGTAAAAGAAAATACGTTTTTATTTTCTTTCCACGTTTTCCAAAATCTTGTGGGAAAAAAAAAAAAAAAAACACGTTCAAAAGACTAATTTATGCCTCATGGAATATACTTTGGGGTGTTTGCTTTCCAAAATGGGGTCATTCTGTGGGTACTTCCATTGTTCTGGTGCTTCAGGGCCTTCAAAAGTGTGATAGGTTGTTAAACAAAATTTTGTGTGCAATTTATGCTCCTAGAACTCCTGATGGCGATCCCTGCATGTTGGACCTCTCTATGTGGCCAGGCTGTGAAAAAGTCCCACACGTTGTAGCCTTACTCGACAGGAGTAGCTGAATGTATTCTGGGGTGTAATTGAAAGTATGCATATGCTTTGTGTGAGAAATAACTTATGACAATTGTGTAAAAAAAAAAATTATATATATATATATATATATATATATATATATATATATATAAATAACTTCCCTAAGAATTGTGGGAAGAAATACAACTTCAGAAAACTCACTATGCCTCTTACTAAATACCTTGGACTGTCTACTTTCCAAAAAGGGGTAATTTGGGGGGTATTTGTACTTTCCTGACATTTCAGGGCCTCAAGAGATGAGATTGGCCATGTGTGATCAATTTTCAATCATTTGCACCATAGTTTGTACACTAACTTTCACACAGACCAAACAATATACACTTATTTGTGTTTTTTTTTTACCAAAGATATGTAGCAATATAAATTTTGGTCCAAATTTATGAACAAAAATTTGTTATTTGCAAAATTTTATTATAAAAAAAAATAAAAAAGAAAAAGAAGTTCTTCCAAATTTTTCCACTCATGTCGCATCCACATCCGATCGCACATCCGCCGCTTCCGTAAGCGGCTTCATTCCAGTCTCCTAATTGTAAACACGGAAGCGACGTCATGACGTCGCTTCCCGTTTACTCGGCTGCCAATGGCACCGGATTTAAAAATATATACAGTATTCAGAGTCGCCCAAAACGGCAATCTGAATACTTTGAAGTGTAAAGGACCCCCCATTCCCTCCATAAAGAGTACCCATCACCACCTATTACTGTCACAAGGGATGTTTACATTCCTTGTGACAGCAATAAAAGTTATAAAAAAATTATTTATTTTAAACAAAACAATTTATTAATTTTAAAATAAATAAGAAAAAAAAAAAATTTGTTAAAGCGCCCCCCCGTCCCCGCAAGCTTGCGCAGCAAAGAAAACGCATACGGAAGTCGCACCCGCATATGTAAACGGTGTTCAAATCACACATGTGAGGTATCGCCGCGATCGTGAGAGCAATAATTCTAGCACTAGACCTCCTCTGTAACTCTAACCTGGTAACCGGAATTTTTTTTTTAAAGCGTCGCCTATTGAGATTTTTAGGTACCGTAGTTTGTCATCATTCCACGAGTGCGTGCAATCATCAAGTGTGACATGTTTGGTATCTATTTACTCAGCGTAACATTATCTTTCACATTATGCCTTAAAAATTGGCCTAAATTTTACGGTTTCGTTTTTTTAAACTTCATGAAAGTGTCCCTTTTCCCAAAAAGTTGCGTTTAAAACACCACTGTGCAAATACTGTGTGATATAAAATATTGCAACAATCGCCATTTTATTCTCTAGAGTCTATGCTAAAAAAATATATATGTATAAAATGTTCGGGGGTTCCAAGTAATTTTCTAGCAAAAAATATGGATTTTAACTTGTAAAACACCAAAATGTCCAAAAATAGGCTTATTCATGAAAGGGTTAATCTCCTGCTCCATGTTTCTATTTTAAATTATTTGCGGGAAACATTTTTTATGAAGCACGTATTATACATTGTTATCTGAGCTGCCTTTTCCAGACCCCCGCGATTGCGCCATTTAGTCACCGCTTTTGTCCCCAACCTCCACCGCTGTCATTAGAGTAGAGAGGAGCAGGCGGCGGGACAATTCTGGACTGGGGGGCGGGATCAGCACTGTGTGGAGAGAGGTAGCTGCCTGTCACATCAATCGGGAGGCGATTGGCTGCTAGGAGGCGGCCCTAGCAGCCAATCACCAGTTCGCCAATATGAAAAGTTAACCCGGCAGCTTGTGCCCCAACCCAGTGCTGCTGTGCCTCCAGTTTAGGATTATCCCACCTTCTGCTCTCCGCTCTGTGAAAGGTAGGAGAGTGATGGGAAGAAAATACATAGAACTGTGAAGAATGGGGAGCGGGGGGCAATAGTGTGTGTGTGTGATGGCGATATGTGAAGGGGGGGCAATACAGTGTGGGGGTGATATGTGACGTGTTCAAGCAGTTGCACACAAATTTAGGTGCTGCACAGAAAATGTGTAGGGGTACCATTGACTCCTGAATACACCAAAATACAAGGTGTAATTTCCCGCACTTAAAAATTGCATAGTACAAATGCACCATGCAGTTTCCATCCGGCTGCATTTTTTTTTAAAAAGGTGCAAGGACTTTTTCCCAGCAGAAAATTCAGGCACAGCGGCCCATTCAAATGGACCTGGGCTGTGATGTAAAGAATCGGAATCATCACAAAACTGCGTTTTGGACATTGGCCGGAAGAAAACTTTACTAAATCGGACCTCCATGAATTTTAATTCAATACCCCTGGTTTAGGGTATATCTATCTGTTTTATTGTAAATCGGTAAGAACGATAAAATTACTGATGCATTATGATAAAAAGGAAATAAAAACACACACACACACACACACACACACACACACACACACTTTTTTATATTTGTCACTTTTTTTTACCGTCCTGCCAGCGCACCGCTCCAGTGTGAAAGCCCTCTGGACTTTCACACTGGAGACACAGCAGCGGCTCTTTCAGGGCGCTTTACAGCCGCTATTATTAGAGCTGTAGCGCCTGCAAAGCACCCCAGTGTGAAAGGGGTCTTAGTTATATTTTTAACCCAGACTTTCCCTACTTGATACACGTCATATTGACATTTATAAAATGTAAAAGGCAGAAAAAATGGCTGTGGAGACCTCCGGCACCTGATGCGGCAACTCAATTATACATAACACAGTTCAATCCAAATTTCCAGGGCAAACAGGGGAAGCCAAAGAACATTCTTTGTTAAGCCCCACCAGAATGACAGAAACGTGCAGATACAGAATAGGATGAGAAGTGATTAAATTAGGTACTTATCTCAACAAAAATAATATGCATGAAAAAAATAAAATATATAAAAACAAAAAATAAAAAAACGGAAACCTTTTTCTGTGGATTCATACCGCCAGTTCTATTTGTAGTCTACATGCGTTTTTAGGAGACTGATAAGCTTACAGGAATGCATGTGACGTTGGAGTGAGACTTTCCAAGCTATATAAATAGATGTATAAAATACCCAACTGTACTGTAGTGTGAAAATAAATCCTATATAGTGTGCTGTTCAGACTGTCTATATAGTAAGCTGGATGTGATGGGCCAAGCAATACAAGATGGTTTATTCTGCATACATGAATATTGTAGACAAAGTGTAACGTTTTACTTAGTTGTATTTAAAACACAAAGCAGGTTTCAAGTGCACTGCCTGGGGCAGCTAGCAAATCTCTCTGCAATACTGGGACACACTAGGCAAAACTCATGGCCACCTTCACACAACCTACCTCCTCAAAAGTAGGTGTCAAGCAATGTCACTATTCAGAGGGCTCCAAATCCTCTGTGTGACCACAAGTCACACATCTGCATGCTTACTGAACAGAGTGGTGTTATAGCAGAACTCAGTGCACCCACCTGATGCAGAATATAAGGCTCATTTCACCAGGGATGATCTTATAAAGGGAATGTATACCTTAAAGCAGAGCTGGGCGATTTTATAAAAAAAAAAATAATTCTGCGATAAAAAAAAAAAAGCCCTCGGGGCTTTCACACTACAGACAATGGTGCAGCTCCTTTAGGGCGGATTTTTTTTAATGCTATAGCGCCTGCAAAACGCCCTGGTGTGAAAGGGGTGTTAGAGCTAAAATGTGTATTTTGAAGGATATGCTCACCTTTGCAAAATAACTACACATTTTTTTTGCAGGAAATAAAGCTCCATTCACACCTTGGCGGGCATTTTGCGGGTGGAATTGCCGCGATCCAAATCGCGGGACACCATCAAATGGCACCAAATCATGGCGTGATTTTGCCACGACTGTCTCCTGAAGAATCGCGGTTAAAAAAAAGCAAGCAGAATCGCAGGGAGGCCTGAAACGCAAAAAAAATTCTTGTACTTCTTTCGGGTGTCCCACGATTCTGTTTGTGCGTTTAGCGCAACTCGTCAAGCGACAATCATGGCAAAAATCGCACCGCAATTTGGTGTCATTCAAAATATAGTGGAGATCACAATGGCATTCTACGATTTGCAATATATTTCTGAATCTTGGGCATAATCGCGGCGATTCCTCCCGCAAAACAGAACGCCAAGGTGTGAATGGAGCCCCAAATAAGCTTTTTTTTGTTGTTAGGAGCCTATAAAGCATTGCACCCGCTATCAGGAGATTGCAGGTGTAATGCCAGGCTTCTGCAGACTGTCAGTAGAGCTGTCTGTCCATACCTCCGATATGGGCAGGCAGTTACTGAATCGCAGGAAGACCAATAAACTACAAGAACGCGCACCCATGCAGTTCATTGAGAACTACAAGATGTCAGCCGTAATGGCTGACGGTAGTTATAGTTCATTCATTTGCACAAATGATGTGGCTGTGCAGGTGTAGTCCAACACAGTTACGCTGTTATTAATTGTGACAGCGGGTGTGGGGAGGAGATCGCTGTCCACTGACACAATGGGGGGGGGGGGGGGAAATCGGGTCGGGGTACCAGAAGGTGATTTATTAACCCGTTACATCCTAAATATGGGTGTAACATATTAATAAAGGCGAACCTATCCTTTAATGCATGTGAGAAATGAAAAACACACACCTAGGAGACACATGGTTAGACAAATTAAACTATGGAAGCTCAACTTTGGTAAAACTAAACATTGTCCTTTGCTGTGGAAGCACTGGAAGGGTAAAAATCTCATTTCCATCAGGATGAGAACAGCCACTTCTCCTTCCCCAATTTTTCAACTCACCCAGCAGCTGTCACTCCCCTATAATCTGGTGAAAGACTGTCTCATCGGTCTTGATGACAGGGGATCTTAGAGCAAAGGGAGAAGAGGCTGCAGGTACCTGTCTAGCAGGGCATGGCAGACTGTGGGAGTAAAGAATCAGGCATGTAAAACTGTTGTAACCAGTCCCCTACACATACACTGTTAACCCTTACAGTACAGGCAAAAACTCACTGCAGGAAAGGTATCTTAGTTTTGCCAGAGTTAAGATTTAAAAAATGTTTTAAACCCAGGACCAGGGCTCAAGTCCTGCGGGAACGCATGGGAACGGAGTTCCTGCACTTTTTCCACAACAGGAACTCAGTTCCCGTTAGCAGCCTTGTCCTGCAAGACTTTGAAGTATGTGAGCTGTGTGGCAGGTGCTACACCAGCAGCTGCCAACACAGCTCACAATAGTAAGTGCCGCACACCTGACCATTCAGGCATTGCCAGTAGGGGGCCCCATGACAGCTCCCGCTTCGATCTACCTGTCAATCACAGCTAGCTGACGGGTAGATCAGGTCCCTGCTGCTAAGAGATTGTATTTAGTCAGACCTCTTGTGATGCGCTCCTCCCCGCTGGCCCCTCCTGAATTTCTGTCTCCTCACCCCCCCCCCCCCCCCCTTCAGTGCCATATGATGAGAGAACCCAGAGGAGGAACACAGCTATTCTGCTCACATGCAGGGAGAGAGGTGAGCTAAGGAGGAACATCAGTTTGGGGTGGTAAGCTGAGCACAATGCCTGGCAAAGTTTAATGCCAAAAGGGAAGTTTATGTGGAAATATGTGAAGGGTTGGAATAGCAGCGAGTGTGTTGGAGCCCTGCAGAATTTGCAGCCCCCCAAGCTAACATACATCTCCTAAACAGGAACACATCACTATCTCCCCAAGCATTCTGTCCAGAAAATGTGCAGTTCATTTATGACCTTTCCGTTTAAGCCTGTGTTATCCAACCTATGTTCAATGAAAAGTGTAAACTCACCACATAAACACTCTATATACAAAATAACATTCCCCAATAAAGATCAGAACATGATGTTCACATTTGCATGGAAGCACAACTGAATAAATGCTGATTATTCAGAGAATTACTGTATTTATGTTTATTGAGGATTGTTTTGTACTAACAGTTAAGCTTCATACACACACAATACGAAAATTGGATGAAAAATACCACTTTTGAAGCGTTCGTGCATATGAGCGTATCATTTTTATTTTTTTTGGTGGGGGGGGGGGGGGGGGGCGAGTGGATCTTGGGTGGGAGTTCCCACACTTTTTTCCCCAGGACTTGACCCCTGCCCAGGACCCTGCATTTGCTAAAGCTCCACAGTACACAGAACATGGAAGTGCAATCATTTTAGTAAACATGAGCTGCTTAATACCTTTTCTCATCAGCAGTATATAGTAGTCTTTTGACCATCGGTGTCCGGCTGAGCACTGGTTAAAGCTTGTAGGACTTTTCATTCTCCTCTGACTGCCCTATCAGGATGCAGGACCCTGCCTTCTGTCTGGACAGTGATTGGCCCTGTGCTGATCACATGCACTCTCCCAAGAAAAACATTTTAGAAAAAATTCTCTAGCAATACACACCAAACTGAGTAAGTCCAGCCTGACTTCACCAACTGTCTTATCCGGACCCGATTTTGAGTCCGTGGAAGAAGGGGAGGATCAGAGAAGCAGGATCAAACAGCCTATTTACACAATGCAGAGGATTAACTCCTTGAGTTCCACAGATTATAACAAGCATGTGAATAATATATATATATATATATATATATATATATATATATATATATATATATATATATATATATACACATGGCTGAAACAACTAATCGATTATGAAAATAGATTATCATTTTCATAAATGATTAATCGCCCAGTAATATAATGGTGTCACTGCCCCACCTCCTCTCAGTGCGCCCCCCCCCCTCCGGTGTCTCGGGTTTTCTCACCTCTTCATGGTAACAGCGGCTCCTCCTCGGTGTGCCGGGGTGGTGTGGGGCGAAGTCTCAGTCCGGACCCGCCACACGTGACTCGGCCGACTCCTCCGAATGGAGCGAAGGGCACCCCGAAGCCAGGAGATGGATGCACGCATGTGCAGAGCACAGCCTCCAATCACGGCAGCGCTGGAAAGCGCCCCCGGCGAGGGCTTGCCACGCCTGCGCTGTGCGGCGGGTCTATCGGAAGGCTGCTGGGTAGAGGGGGGGGGAGGAGAAGCCGAAAGCAGCGCAGGCAGTTGCTTTTCACTTTGTGGAAATTTAGAGCCTAGGATTCATAGGATTTTGCAATGACTTGTTTAATTGTGGTGAAAATAAAAAGGTTAAAGTGATACTAAAGGATAACATTTTTTTTTTTACGTTAAAATAAAAAAGGTTATATTTAGCCACTTTGTGCAACGATGACGCACAGAAAGGTCCCACACCTCCTCCTCTGGAAATCTTTTGCTTACGCTTTCTGCTCCTCCCACCTTCGGGTGCCTCCTTAGCAAGCGGGGTACTAAGCAGGTACTAATGCATTTGCATTCCCAAGCCAGGCTGCGTGTGTTCATAGACACAAATAGTGCTGGTAAGCCACGTCTCTGCTCCCTCTTCAAATAAGTTGGATTCACACCTATGGCATTTTTAGTGCTTTTTGCATTTTGCAGATTTGCACTACAGTCCATTTAACATGGTTTCCTATGGAACACGTTCTGTATTGCAAATCTGCAAAATGCAGTAAAAATGCCATAGGGGTGAATCCAGCCTGAAGAAGGCAAGCATAGGAGGAGGTAACAAGGCAGCTAGAGAGCAGGAGCATAAGCATAACAAAAATACCCTGTGCAGCTCTAGCATAAAACAATTTCTAGCAAGTGCTTATATTTCTCAATAGCTTAAGGTTTAAATGATGTGTAGCTTTGATATGAAATCATTTGCAGCCTAAATCTTCATACTCTGGTTTACAGTGCTGACATCAATGTTAAATACAATAATTCTCCTCTCATCCAATTTCTCATTAGCATTACAGTATGCAGCATGCCACACTGGGGGTGACGTCAGCGCACAGCTTGCCGCCGCCAGGTGTACCAAGATGGCCGCCAGCTCCGGAGCTAGGCCGAAGCCGCGGCCTTTCCTAAGGCCGCGGCCCGCTGCGCGGATCGCATGTTGCGGACCAACTAATCGATAAATGGTTTCAGCCCTAATGGTTTCCTATGGGACACGTTCACATCCTAAAGGGTCAGGGACTTTTAAACGCAAAATGGTGCTTTATTGGTTCAATATACCTCAATGGAAAAGCTGCAGAAAAGCATGTAATGTGTTTTTGCAGCAATTTGTGTTTTTTAATCTGGCCAAAAAAAAGGCAAAAATGCAAATTGCAGTAAAATCATGTGCGCAAAAATCAAAAATGCACAGCAAAAAGCAATGCAGAAACAGATCAAAAGCAAACTGCATAGGTGTGTACCGAGCCTTACGCTGGCCACATGGATCAATTTTCAGATGAGAATATTCCGACGAAAAATCATTGTATATGCGCTAAATGAAAGAATTTTGTTTGAAATGTTCACTTGTTTTTAAAATGAATGTAATTTATGAACGAAAACTACATACACGGTCTGAAAATTCCTTGGACTAAGAGGTTTTCTATTTCCAATTTTCCCGTCACTGTGGTTGAAAATGAACATCAATTTGACCCACTTTTTTTTTTTTAAAGGTTATTAACCGATTAATCGAAACAATAATCGGCCAACTAATCGATTATGAAAATAATCGTTAGTTGCAGCCCTAAAAAAAATATAATATAATATAATATAATATAATATAATATAATATAATATAATATATATATATATATATATATATATATATATATATATATATATATATATATATATATATATATATATATATATATATATATATATATACACACACATATACATATACATACACACACATACATACATATACACACATACATACATACATGCTGATTTTACTGTTGTGGGTTTAGTAACACTAACCTTTAAAATCATTATTATGGTCATTTGTAACCAGTATCTAAACATTATATATAAAAGATTCAAGACACAAGGTTGTAAAAACTGAATGGATTACAACAGGTTTAGATATCAGAATGAAACTATAGCCATAGTCAGTACACTCCTATAATATGACCTCTCCCTGGATAGGTTGAGTTGTCTCTTCTCATCTTCCTCAGTGGCTGGAGTCATGCAACATTACCGCCTGAAGCTTTTTTTTTCTATCAGATTCTGTAATGTGCATTATAAACTATCCAGTGACCCAAATCAACCTCCTCCCTTTTTTTTCCTGGCAAATGAAGCCATCCTTCTATACTCTAGCTCCTACACGCTACAGATTTATTACAGCTTAACAGAACATTTGCTGCCTGTAGCACACTTTAATCCATTCCAATTTCAGAATGAAAGTTTAAAGAATAACTATAGGTATAAATATGATGTACTATCCCCCCCCCCCCCCCCGCCATCCCAAGCAAAACTATTTGGCCCAACAGAGACTTTCAGAACTCAGTCTAAAGGTCCAGCTCACTTTCTCTCTGGCTCAGTATATGTTACTCCTGTGCTGAGCCTGTGATGCAGTCTCTAGATTTCAAAGAGGGGGCAATTGCAAAAACCTTATTTAAAATTATTTCTAAAGGAGATGTAAAGTCGCAGCATACACCTTTTATTTTTACAACATCAGCATTGTAATAGCAATACAAACAATAGTTATATTTGACAATCCAATATCAGCTTACTTGGGAAAATCTCCTTTCATGTTGCGAGTTCTGCCTGTCTGCTGGTCATCTTTTTTCACAATGTCCTGGACTCCCTGCATGCTTAGCAGCTTCTCCTCTGCCATTTACTTTCAATTTATAAGGACTACATAGCCCATGGTACCTTACTGCCTGCAAGCAGTGATGTGGTATGTTCCCTGCACTGATTCCACCTCCTGAAACTCCTCTCAGCATCAGGGGCAAGTATGGCAATTGGGGCAAAATTATAGGAAAAAAAAAAAAAATATTTTCAAAGCTGTATTTTTTTTTTAAATGGTTTTTTACAGCACAGGCGCCATTCCTGAAAACTACTTTTACACTTAGGGGTTGATTAACTAAATCTAGAGAGTACATAATCTGGTGCCTCTGTGCATAGTAGCCAATCAGCTTCTAACTTCAGCTTGTTCAATTAAAGTGGTTGTAAACATCAGTCATGAAATCTGAACAAAGCAAATATCTACAGTGTTTACTTATTTCTCCAAAGCTCTACATGTCATTTCTCTCTGGTACTTCTTCCCTCTGTCATCAGCATAAGTCACTTCTTTTCAACTCAAGATAATATTTGTTTTGGGGAGGAGAGCTCAGCACACAGCTGGTCTATTCACAATACAGGTCTTCTGCTGTGTGTGAAGGGGGGTGTGTTCCTTTCCTCCAACCAGTTCTCCCACAGTGTAACTACAGCTCTCCACATGATATTTAACATAATTCTGCCCTTTTGAAAGGGGTAGGGAAGAGACAACTGTGGATAAACAAGTAAAACCTATGTAGGAGGATTTGTTTCATCTTTGTGCATCATCTGAGGCTATTCACTTCACTGTGTATGTATGTGAGGGTTTACAAATCACTATTTAAGCTTTGACAAAAAAACTGGAAGCCAATTGGTTTCTATGCAGAGCTGCACCAGATTTTGCACTATCCAGCATCATTAAATCAACCCATTTGTGTGTTGGGAATCTGCACAAAACTGTGCACTTTCCCAGCAGGCATGGAAATGCACTGTCCTTTAGCAAACACACAGAGGTGCCAATAATAATTAGTGGTTCCCCCACACATCTGCTAGCGTGTGCCAAAAGGCATGGTATGCAGCACCATGTGGTTCAGTGTGGCGCAACTTTGCATAAGGGTCAGGGACTTCTTTTGTGTGTTTTTGGCACATAGGGCAGCTCACTGCAAAGAATGTGCTGCCATACACATGACCCGTGGAAACGCACACATCACATGCTCAATGCGCAACCCTGGTCCAAAAACGAACTTGGCCTTTAACACCCTTTTTACATAAACCACTTTCTGCATTGCAATTTATATACTGTACTGGTGTCTATCACAGGAATGTGACCCACAAAGATGTGGGATCTCTAGCATTTTCAGATTGTTATTTCAGATACATTTCCATCCTCATATTCCAGAATATCTGCTATCCTTTGGCGTTTTTTTGGCAAGATACATTTGAGATTCTGTATCAGCTAAATAAATTTAATGTGAAAACCCAAAAGATGATGATCCTGCATTATAAGCAAGTTGTAATTATATTGTAATACTAAAACTGGCCTTCATATTAAATCCTGGAGAACATTCCTCAAAAAAAGAAGTCAGCCTGCTTGTGCCACAAAATCAGAATACATAGTAGCAGCTTTAATATCCAACAGACATGGTTTATTGTACTGACTGTAATGGTAAATTCACACTTGAAAAACCATATAATGCTGACGTTAACTCAAATCAACAAGCCTATAGCATTAAGCATGTTTTTGATGCGTTTAACACGTGTTTAAGGCGTTATTTAAAAACCACACCCCAGACACCAAGTGCTTTATTTTTTTATGGAGATGCTGCTGAGTTAACAAAGAGATCTAATGGGATAATTAAAGTGGTTGTAAAGGCACAAGGATTTGTTACCTTCATGCTTTCTATGCATGAGGGTAAAAAACCTGTGTGCAACAGGCCCCTCAGCCCCCCTAACACTTACCTGAGCCCCCTCTCGATTCAGCGATGTCCACGAGAGCCTTGTCCTTGCACAATGCACCCATCCCTGGTCTAATTTGGAATCTACATGTACCCAATCCCTATAACAATAGAACTCTTACAAACATCACTAAGTAAAGTACCAGGAAAACACTTCACCAATCCCCAATTTTATTGCTACATTGTCCATGGAAATATCACTCATTCCCACTGTAGACTCAGCAATGCCATAGAAAAGGGGTGCCCAACAGCTGACCACATGTGGCCCACCACATCTTGCTCTGAGATGGCGGGTCGGCAAGCCGAGATTGCGGGTTTCCAACCTGCCATCTCCAAGCTTCAGTGCGAACAACGGAGTCGCCGCTAAAGGAAGCAGAGCCAATGCTTCCTGTATAGCGCCAGCCCCTTCACAGGCAGAGTAATATCGAATGTACTCCGCCTGTGACAGGAAGCATGCTCTCTACTGCAGCTGCATGCTTCCTGCAAACTCAGACAGCAGCCAGCAGTGCCAGTCAGTAGTACCCGCCAGCAGTACCAGCCCGCGCCACCAGTACCAGTACCCACCGGCAGTACCAGCCAGCAGTACCGGTGCCCACCAGCAGTACCCACCAGAAGCACTAGCCAGTGGTATCTGCTGGCAGTACCAGCAGGCAGTACCCAACAGCAGTACCATCCCTGGAGGACAGCCAGCAGCAGGCACCAGCCATAACCACCTGGGGGACAGCAGCAGCCAGCTGCAGGAATCCTGAGGAAGAAGTGAAGATCAAGGTCAGTTGAGATGCAGGTAAACTGCTGTGCATCAGTGTGAAAGCAGCCTTAGACCCCTTTCACACAATCGGCCTGATCGGGTGCGCCTATCTGTTTTTCAGGCGGACCCTCCATTCACCTCTTTAGAGCGGTAGATGTAAACAGACTCGTGTCTGCTTACACCCGCCTATATGCAATCTGATCATCTTTAAAAAAAAAAAAAAAAAAAAAAAAAAAAAAAAAAAACACAGAAGGGGATATGTCCCCTTCTGTCTGGGCAGACTGAAGGGCCCTTAGGGTATAACGGGCTGCAACCATGTCTGCTCTACATATGTAGAGTGGACCCTGACCTTCCATCTGCCCTTTACGCTCATTGTGGCCCGCGACCGTCACCAAGTCGCTAAAGTGGCCCTAGCTCCACAAAACGTTGGGCACCCCTGTCATAGAATAAATCAATCATTCCACAGGACAATGGACTTTTTTTTTTTTTTTAAATGAAAATAACTTTACATGGGATGAAGATTTTGTAAATGGCTCCCTAAATTTTGACTTGCATGGGCTTTATGCATACGAGTGTTCCACAGTCCCTTATGGTGGAGCCATTGTCAGAGCAAAGGACAATGACATCATTAGGCCAAGTATGAATTCCGTAGGCAAATCTTGTGGAGTAGAAAAGAAAGAAAATAATGAAATGCTGTGTGCTCTTGATGCTGACCACATTCATCAGACATCTATAAATGGAAAAGACGGCTCATGTGCGCTGCCAAGTTACTGTTTACACTGACGACAATGGATTACAAAATACTCATAACGCTGGCAAGCTTAGATAGAGACTGAAGCAAATGTCATACAGAACGCCGACTGCCTATAGCTACATAGGGCACAAAATAGAGAGATCTTTGTAACACAGATAAACCAAAAATCTCAATAAAGGAGATGGATCAAAGAAGCTAAACTATATCCAATATGTACTACAAGACTTTCTCTGTCTGTATATGCAGTAAAGCATCCTTGTCATACTCACTCTGGCACCTAAGGGGTTAATCCTCAATTCTATAGAGCGCTGGCAAACAATGAGCATGCTCTGTTTTATCTGTGTTTCAATACAGGACATTTCGTTCTAAGGCAAGTCTTTTACATAATGTGCTAGTATGCACCGCATACTAGCACATTGTCATTATCCTACAAGGATAATTTTTTTAATATGGTTTTAAATGCATATCTACTGTATCATTAAATACCCGTATTTGCCGGCGTATAAGGCGACTGGGCGTATAAGACTACCCCCTATTTTTCAAGTGAAAACATATGGTTTGGGCAATACCCGTGGTATAAGACTACCCCCCTTCTGAGGCAAGACCATTTAAAAAAAACATTAGAACCATTAAAAAACACAAAGCAAGAATGCCAACTACTCATCCGCCATGCTGTGATATGTCATAAAGTAAATCAAACAATAATAACACAAACAGATATCTATTGAATGCCACAACTCTGGAAAGTAGAATTTTTCACTAACCAAACCTATACCACTTTTGGGTTACATTCTATGGGAATTGTCCACCAAAATGCATTTAATAACCCCCCTGTCATATGTCCCAGATTTACCTGTCCCTCTTGGGTGCCTGGGACCTCAAAGGCAAACAGCAGGATGTATAGTAGTAGGAGATCAGTGAATGGATTTACCCAGGGAAGTATGGTGAGCGGTGTATTAGAATACAACACCTGCTTGGATTGGCAGAGGCTGTAGCATCACCAGTCCCTCTCTCTCTCTCTCTCCCTTCCCCCCCCCCTCTCTCTCTCCCCCCTCTCCTCTCCCTTCCCCCCCCCCCTCTCTCTCTCCCCCCCCCTCTCTCTCTCTCCCCCCCCCCTCTCTCTCTCTCCCCCCCCCCTCTCTCTCTCCCCCCCCCTCTCTCTCTCTCCCCCCCCCCCTCTCTCTCTCTCCCCCCCCCTCTCTCTCTCTCCCCCCCCCCTCTCTCTCTCTCCCCCCCCCCTCTCTCTCTCTCCCCCCCCCCTCTCTCTCTCTCTCCCCCCCCCTCTCTCTCTCTCTCCCCCCCCCTCTCTCTCTCTCCCCCCCCCCTCTCTCTCTCTCCCCCCCCCCTCTCTCTCTCCCCCCCCCCTCTCTCTCTCTCTCCCCCCCCCCTCTCTCTCTCTCTCCCCCCCCCTCTCTCTCTCTCCCCCCCCCTCTCTCTCTCTCCCCCCCCCTCTCTCTCTCTCCCCCCCCCCTCTCTCTCTCCCCCCCCCCCTCTCTCTCTCTCCCCCCCCCTCTCTCTCTCTCCCCCCCCCTCTCTCTCTCTCTCTCTCTCATTAGCAGACATTTGGGGGCTGACATCCATCGGGCAGCATTGTATACCTGTATACCCGGCGTATAAGACGACCCCCGATTTTTGGGCTTTTTTTTTTAAAGTGTAAAAGGTAGTCTTATACGCCAGCAAATACAGTACTTTTTTTTCTGGGGGCTCTCATGTGACCGGGACAGCACCAATCAGCACTGTCTAAACACAGGGTTCACAGTCCACGCTTCCTCTTGATGTACATAGATACATCAGAGAGGAATGGAAGCTCCTCATATGATCTCTCATAGCACTTGGCTCAGCATTAGATATGACTTGTGTGACCATTGTAGACAGCTATGGCACAACTACAAAAACAAACATACCTTGGCAGAATGTAGAACGATTTTTATGGCGTATGCGTTAAAGTGGTTGTAAACCCTTCCAAACCACTTTGACCTACAAGTAAGCCTAGATTAAGGCTTAATTGTAGGTCCAAGAAATATCTCCTAAACCTACATGGTTTAGGAGATATTTGCCGAAAGAAAGGCACCGCTGTCTACGGCGCGCTGCAGTTAACGGTGATATGCCACGAGTGGCGGCTCCCGTGCGCATACGCGGGAGTGACGTCATCGCGGCTCCGACGAATGACAGCGCCGAAGCAGCGAGACCCACCAAGAAGATGGAGGCTCCGGACTACAGGGGACAGCGGTGACTTCGCTGGCTCCTGTGTCAGGTAAGTGACACATAATGGACTACGATGCGATGCATAGTAGTCCATTATGCTTTACCTTTGCAGGGAATCAAAGAGGAAGTAAACCCATCAGGATTTACTTCCTCCAAGTCTCACTTTAACTTTTAAAACACTGCACGCCTTCAAGGGAGTCATAAGAATTCTCATATCAAATACAGAAAAAGTTTAAGCTGTCGCTTGATGGAAAGCTACAGCTTAAAGAGAACCATTGATCATTCACAGTCACCCATTCTTGCTTCAACTTCGCCTGAGAAAAACTCTGATATATAGATTTTTTTTTTTTTTTCGTATACATATACACTAATATATATATATATATATATATATATATATATATATATATATATAAACACATACATGCACACACATATATACATACACACAGTGCATATAAAAAGTCTACACACCCCTGTTAAAAAAAAAAAAAAAAGTAATGTTTTTGTGTCGTGTAAAAAAAAAATAAAAATTTCAGAACTTTTTTCCCACTTTTAATGTGACCTATAAACTGTACAACCCAAATGAACAACAAACTGAAATCTTTTAGGTGGAGGGAAGTAAAAAAATAAAAATAAAATATGGTTGCACAACTGTGCACACCCTTAAATACTTTGTTTTATTCAACTTTTTGGCTAGGAGTCTGAGTCTATCAGCATGGCACATCTTGACTTCGCAACATTTGTCCAATCTTTGCAAAAACACTCCAAATCTGTGATATTGCGAGGGCATCCTCTGTGCACAGCCCTCTTCAGATCACCCAACAGATTTTCAACAGGATTCAGGTCTGGGCCATTCCATCTTCTCCTGGCAAAGCCATTCCTTTGTTGATTTGGATGTATGCGTTGGGTCATTTTCATGCTGAAAGATGAAGTTCCTCTTCATGTTCAGCTTTCTAGCAGAAACCTGAATGTTTTGTGCCAATACTGGACTGGTGTTTGGAACTGTCATAATTCCTTCTACCTGGACTAAGGCCCCTGTTCCAACTGAAGAAAAACAGCCCCGAAGCCTGATGCTGCCACCACCATGCTTCACTGTGGGTATGGTGTTCTTATGGTGATGTGCAATGTTGTTTTTGCACCAAACCTATCTTTTGGAATTATGGCTAAAACGCTCAACCTTGGTTTCATTAGATCAGAACACATTTTCCCACATGCTTTTGGGAGACTTCAGATGTGTTTTTGCAAAATTTAGCCAGGCGTGGATATTTTTCTTTGTAAGAAAATGCTTCCATCTTGCCACTCTACCCCATAGACCAGACGTATGAAGAATACGTGAGATTGTCGTCACATGTACCACACAGCTCAGTACTTGGCAGATATTTCCTCAGCTTCTTTAATGTTGCTGTAGGCCTCTTGGTAACCTCCCTGACCAGTTTTCGCCTTGTCTTTTCATAAATTTTGGAGGGATGTCTAGTTCTTGCTAATGTCACTGTCATGCCATATTTTCTCCATTTGATGACTGTCTTCACTGTGTTACATGGTATATCTAATGCCTTGGAAATTCTTTTGTACGCATCTACTAACTGATACCTTTAAGACCCATCTGATGCTTTGAAAGTTCTCTGTGGACCATGGCTTTTCCTGTAGGATGAGACTAAGAAAATATCAGGAAGGACCTACTAGAACAGTCGATTGCTTAATTCTGAAAACCGCTACATCCGTCCCCATTCATAAGAGGGTGTGCACACTTATGCAACCACATTACTTTAGTTTTTTCTCTTTACTCTCAGGAAAAGTCCTCCCAGCAGCTTCTTTGGAGCTGTGTGTTTACCGCTGCTCCCCATTGAAATCAATGGGGCAGCACAGCTATACTGCCGGCAAAACTCCACGTATTGTGGGTGGTTTTTACCCTCTCTCGGCCACTAGCGGGGGCAACACAAATCCAATGGTAAAACACTGCAGAAAATAGCAGTGTTTTACTACCCACGCTATGGGTAGTGTGAAAGGGGTGTGCGTTGCAGGCTGGTCAGTAAGTGTGTGTATAAATATAGATCAGTGAGGAGCATGGTTCTAAAAAGTGTGCAACTAGGGTCTTTGTATGGGTGAACGTCTCAACACAAGGCAATTTTTACTAGTTGTTACATGTGTGGACTTTTGAGGCTTTCTCCCCCCCCGCCCCCCTTGGGAGCAAGCCCTGTGCATAGTAGGGCTGCTGGCTCTGTAGTGGATCCTGTCTTTCTCAGATCTGGTGCTGTGCCCAGCAGATGCATGTGCAGTAGGAATCGTTGATGCTGTGCCCAGCCAGTGCATGGGTAACACTGTGCTTAGGTCTCAAAGAATGGTAGTCCGATGCACTGACCAGTCACAGAGCCTGCCTTCAGAAAGAGGCAGAAGCCACTACTGCATTGGCTGGGCACAGCATCAGAGCACTGAAAGGCAGTGGCACCAGCTGCGCATGCATCCTACTGGTAAGCCACCAGATGAATGGAGCACGCACATCGGTTTATCACTAGGGAGACATGGAAGCAGTTCCGGGACACAGTCACCCAGGGCAAAGATGACAAACTTCGCCCCCCTTCCCTTAGGGTACCCCCACATTCCTGCAATAAATCATTGCCCAAGGCAGCCCCCCGCTTGCCCACCCCTTGTCCCGGCCCTGCATGGAGGACGACAAAAAAAAAAAAAAAAAAAAAAAGGAAGGAGGAGACCCTTTAGGCCAGGGGTGCCCAACCAGTGGCCCGCGGGCCACATGTGGTCAGCGGAGCCCTCTGATGTGGCCCGTGACCTCCTGCTCTGGGAGATAATAGAAAGAATACTGTTATTAAAGGTCAGTTTATTACTAAAATCACAGTGTATATATGGGCATATCTTTTCTGCAGTGGTTACTGGGCTGCTTTCAAACGGATCCGCAGGTGCAGAGCAATTTACCTGCGGGTTACCTGCACCGAGCCATAGGCTTCTATTATTACCTGCGAGTTTGAGCTTTCTAAAAGTGCACCAAACCTGTAGAATATAATAGAAGTCTATTGCAAACTGAAGGAAAGCCAAAGTACACTGCGTTACACACGTGGTGCGGGTAAACCGCAGCGCATCAGTGTGAAAGCAGCCTTGGAACCCTTTCACATGGTCAGTCCGACCAATTGGACCCTCCATTCATTTCCAAGTAGCGGCAGACAAACTGACTTGTGTTCTACCTCCAATACGATTCGCTAAAAAGTATTGTGGGCTGCATCAATGTCCACTCCCAAAATGCAGAGTGGACACAGACATGCCATCTACCCACTCCACTCATTGTGGCCCACGACCGGCTACCAAGTCACTTAAGTGGCCCTTCCTCTTCAAAAGGTTGAGCACCCCTGCTTTAGACACTTAACAGAAGAAAGATGCAAAACGGCAATGCTGCAAAGCCTGCACAAAGCTGGGAACAGGAAGCAGTTGCGACATAAGGTAAGCAGCTATATCTATTCATTTTTTTCCCCAGAAGCATTTACTATCACTTAGTGTATGCATATATAAAATATTATGCATCAGTTACATGTGCGTGCGTATGTGCAGGGGACACTATGAATCAGTTATGCGTGTGTGCACAGAGCACACCAGGGTGGATATAAAAAAATAATAAAATTATATATATATATTTTTTTTAATTTAACCACTTCAGCCCTGGAAATAGAGCTTTCTTCTGGTGGTATTTGATCACCTCTGCAGGTTTTTATTTTTTGTGGTATAAACAAAAACATAGTGACAATTTTGAAAAAAAAAAAAAAAAAGTAGTGTGTTTTTTTATTTTAAATCAGTTTAGGCCAATATATATTCTTCTCTATTTTACTAGTTTGTGATTTTTATCAGTACTGTGACATTGCGATGCACAGATCGAAGACTTGACACTTTTGTGGGATCATAGGCATTTATAGAGCGATCAGTGCTATAAAAATGCACTGATTACTGAGTAAATGTCACTGGTAGGGAAGGGGTTAACACTAGGGGGCAATCAAGGGGTTGTGTGTTCCCTCAGTGGTTTTCTAAATGTATGAGGATAGGATTGACTAGGAGAGGAGAGACATTGTTTTTCCTACTTAGTAGGAACAAACGATATGGCTCCTCTCCTCTGACAGCACAGGGATTTGTGTTTTTACACACACAAATCCCCATGCTGGCGCTTGTGCACGCGATCACACGTGGCAGGCGGCGATGGTGCCCCGCCCGTCACGTGCATAGGGTCCCCCGCCGTGCAGCGGACACATGCCCTCTGGTGGCCAAAAAATGGTGGGACGTACCCGTACGGGATTTCGCCCAGGAGAGCCATTGTGCCACAGTATACCTGTGTGATAAGGTCGGGAACCGGTTAAATCAAATTTTTTGATTATCAAATTTTAATAAAATGCTTTAGTTTCTCTATTAAAGATAGATTAATAATTTAGTTTATTCAGCATGAAATTGAGCTTGGTTATGTAGCATAAGGCTGTACAGTGTGCAATATTTACATTTTTGGTAAACTCAATGAATACAAGCTCTGCAGGTTGAGATAGCATGCACACATTGATGCATAAACATAATTTCAGAGTAACGATGAGATAAATCAAAGTTCAGCAATATTCCTTTATCCCATTGTTGTACAAATCTATGTACACTACAAACTGTACAAGAATAAGTCCTTACATTTAAAGAGCACCTGTCATTTCAAATGTGCATCACCAGTTATCCCATTAAAGTGAATGGAACTGTTAGTGAGTCAACAGCAGGTCAGAGATAACAGTTGCTCTTTAAAAACTATGATTGAAATCAAGTTGATTATAATCAAGCCTTTTGATTTAAACTGACTTTATTTAAATCAAATGCACCCTGGGGGACACATACAGTATGTGTACATTTTTTTGTGTGTAACACACACACACAGTATGTCCAATACATAACGTAATGCTCGCCTGGGTGAGCGGCTCTATTTCTCAGCTAGCTCCTAGATCACAGCGAGATTTGTTCAGGCCTGTTGTGCAGCCACATGCAACACTGCAATGTAACTGACAAGTGAAGTAACAGCTGTCTACTTCTATAGGAGAAGGAGAAGGAGAAGGAGAAGAAGGAGAAGAAGAAGGAGAAGATGATTAGTCTACAGTGCAAGCTTGTACTCCAGAACTCTATAGGAATGAATGGGAGTGCAAAAAAATAAAAAATAAAGTCCCAGCAGAGAAGATTTTTGACAAGCTCTTTGCAGCCTTATCAGTGGCACCTCACTGAATCAGGGACAGGCTAGCACAAAACGGATGGGGGGGGGGGGAACGACAACCTCCATTCCATAGGAATTTAGCGATCCTGCCTCTGGCAATGTGTCTCAGAATCGCCCCACTGATATCAGCCTAAGGCCGGGTTCATGCTGGTACGACAAACGCTCCGACATTGGGAGCTCATGTCGCATGACGTTTGAAAATCAGTCGTATGACTTGTGTAGTATCAGTGTGAACCCAGCCTTAGGGCCGGTTCACACTGCAGGCGCGGCGAGGCGTCTCCGACTTGCCTCGCCGCGACCTGCGGCGGCCTCGGCGGCGACTTGCAGATGACTTCTGTATAGAAGTCAATGCAAGTCGCCCCCGAAGTCGCCCAGAAGTAGTACAGGAACCTTCTTTCTGAGTCGGAGCGACTCGAGTCGCTCCTCTCAGAACGGTTCCATTGTACAGAACGGGGGCGACTTGCGGGAGCGAGGCGAGGCGAGTCGTGTCGCCTCGCATCGCCCGTTGTGTGAACCGGCCCTAAAGCTCTAAAGCAGTGGTCTTCAAACTGTGGCCCTTTGCTTGTCTTTAAGGCACTATTCCTTCTATTAACACCGATGATGGGGTGCGATTGTTTTCACCGACAGCAACAATAGAGCATAATTCCTCCCAATGACACCAATAATGGGGCATCATTTCTCCCACTGACAACAATGCACTGGTCACAGTCTGGCTCCACCAGTGATGCACCAAAGTAAAAATTTTGGTGCCAAAGCTGAAAATTCAGAATGCACGTGGCCTTAATCGAAATTGATGGTTTTTAAAAAATGTATTATTTTTATAAATAAATGTATTATATTTGCCTTTTAATGACCATCATGAATTTAAATGAATATTAATTTGTCGGAAGCTATTTGCACCTTTGAAGTGGTGTTAAAGATCCTGCTTTCTGCATTTTTGCTGCATATTTGGCAAACGGCAAAAACGGACCTCACCATTGAAAATGTAGCAAGAACACATCAAAAATACACCCGTGTTGCGTTATTAAGTCACGAGTTATATAAAAAAAAAAAAAAAATTACAAAACACACAATAAGCAAAATAAAAAAACGCTGCAAAATAGTGGGCATTTTCGGCAGCCATTATCTGCACTTTTTTTTCCCCTTTCGACACATTACAAACCCCATTTTCAACCAATAAATTTCAGTGCAACTACAGTAAACTCGCCTTTTGGTTAGGAAGTTTGGAGACCTCTGCTCCAAAGAATATAATGGTAAAGCTTACCTAATCCCAAGAACAAAAATGTAATACATTGTAGAATACCAGACCTTACATATAGTGGCTGCATTACTTTTCAATTTTCCTCTTTATTTTCACCTGCTGATCCTGACAGTAACACTTCCTGTCACTCCACTGTATCTATGGAGAAGCAGTACTGTATTTTCAATCTAGGACAGGAAGTACTTGAAGGGCTACAGAACATTTCCCAGTCTCATTTCCATAACATGGGCTAAGAGTTCTGTAGGCCACAAAGAGAACTGAGAATTATGCTAATAACAGTCAGAGGAAGTTATCAGATGACAATAGTTTTGGCAAAATCAAAGTTTTATAATATAATATAATATATATATATATATATATATATATATATATATATAT